>NC_056506.1:11278040-11279513 GCF_014905685.2 Nematolebias whitei | reverse complement strand
CCCCCCCCCCCCCCCCCCCCCCGAATAGGATTGTTCGAATAGGTTCGGTTTGAGCGTCGTGAGACCAATGTAGATTATGGTACTTAAGGTAGCATTAATCTTCATTGACTCCGCAAAGATTGAATTTTAACAAATGAACTGCATGTTGGCATAGTTAAAGTCCTCTTAGTCTCTAACTAAAGTACACACAAAATTCATTCTTGCTGGGGGTGTTCAGAAACAATACCAAAAACCAGTTAAACGATGTCTCAACATCGACAAAAATAGTGACTAAGCAACCAGAAAAACAACGTTTCAACATTGACAAAATTAGTGATTAAGCAACTAGAAAACGATGTTTTGGTGCGTCACTCACTCTGAATGTCAGATTTGATCACGTTATCGCGTCTGGTAACATTACCCTAACTAACGTCACCCCCCTTTGGTCATGGGGGACCACGAACACAGGTGAGGACGTCGCTCCATGAGCAAAAGTTAGGATGCCCTTGATTATCCTGATGCATGCTCAATAATCCAGGTAGAAAAATCTAAAAAAGTGTCGACAAAGTGGCATCATTCCCAAGAGCCTGGAACTAAAATCTTCGGTCAGCGGGCACCGGGCAAGCAAGATCCTTCAGAAGGCACAAACTCAGCTGCTGAATGAACGGGTGAGACAGACCAATTTTACTATTGAGGCCTTGAAGGCCAAGGAAGAGCGCATTAAACAAAAACTAACTACATGCCTAGATCAGACCACACTTCAGCAAGTGATGGACTGTAAAGATCAGGCATGCTTAGCACAGCATGTCAAGTCCAAGACTCGACAACAAAACACGTTTAACGTACTAATAGCTCATCAACACCATCACTATTCCAATAACAACACATTCAGTGTAGGACAACACTCCAGTAGTCCATTACATGCCAGGGAGACAGAAAAGTGGGTGAAGAATTTATCTGACAGACAGCTCACCCAGTCAGAGACAAAGATTCTCCCCAGGGGACTGAACTTTGCGGTTGCACCAAGTAGAATTCCTCTGGTGGAGATGATCACAGCTACTGAGTCAGCCATCCGCAACAACAAAATTAAAGAGGCTGAAGCAGAACAGCTCAGAATCAAAGTTTCATCCTGCCTCAGCAATGCCAAACCACCACCTTCCAACATCGGTAGAGAGGAGAGGGACGCACTCACCACTCTTAGCAAGGACAAAAACATCATCATTCTCCCAACAGATAAAGGAAGGTGCACAGTAATTTTGAACCAGAAAGACTATCATGAGAAAGTTATGACACTCCTTAGTGACTTAAACACTTATGAACCTGTGAAAAGAGATCAGGAAGTGGTTACAAGAAGAAGTTGATAGATTGCCTGAAAATTTTGGAGCAGGACAAGGCTATTGACCGTTTTCTGTACCACAGACTGTACCCAGGGGAGGCCACACCTAGTCTGTATGGTTTACCTAAAATCCACAAACAAGGTGTACCTTTAAGACC
>NC_056506.1:11264443-11277940 GCF_014905685.2 Nematolebias whitei | reverse complement strand
GACCAGTATTTGCAGTTTGACTCCCATCACCCTTTGGAGCACAAGTTAGGAGTCATCAGGACTCTGTATCACAGAGCAGACAGCGTCCCCACTAGCTCAGGAGCCAGGCAGAAGGAGAAATCCCACACAAGTCAGGCTCTAGAGCAATGTGGATATCCTAACTGGGCCTTCCTGAAAGCAGAGAAGAAATCCAAACAGGACTCCAGTCAGCCAGCAGGTGAAAAGGAGGAACCCAGACCCAGACCAGTGGTCATTCCATATGTTGAGGGAGTATCAGAGAAACTGAGACGTTTATTTTCTAAACACAACGTCCCAGTGGCTTTTAAACCCCAAAATACTTTACGGCAAAGACTGGTTCATCCCAAAGATCCAGTCCCCCGGCACAAACAGAGTAATGTTGTGTATGCTGTTCAGTGTCAGGAGGGCTGTGATCAGTCTTACATCGGGGAAACAAAACAGCCACTGGCCAAAAGGATGGCCCAGCACAGAAGATCAACATCATCAGGCCAGGACTCTGCGGTCTACACTCATCTCCAGGCCAGCGGTCACTCTTTCAGGGATGAAGATGTGCACATCCTGGATAGAGAGGAACGATGGTTTGAGAGAGGAGTAAAGGAGGCCATCTTTGTGAAAAGAAATCGTCCATCATTAAACAGGGGTGGAGGCCTACGTGTTCAATTGTCCCCCTCTTACAATGCTGTGATTGCTAGTATCACTCAGCCCTCTGTGAATAGTAAACAGCCATCAGTGTGCTAATGATCCATTGTTAGGCTGATGGTCCTTCTTGCGCATGTGATCAGCTGGTTTTGGTTGTCAGCAGCAAACTGGTTGATCCACTCTGAGAAGGTGCTATTTAAGAGACTGAGCTGAATACAGCACCTCAGACTGAGGAAGTCTCTTGGATGAGAGACGAAACGTTTCTACATTTTTTTGTTGTTTTGCTTTGTTTTGTTTTTTTGAATGTCCAGAGGACCAGATTTAACTTTTTTAGATGCCCTTGATTAGTTTTAGCTGTTTGCGCAGCTGAAAGAGGGCTTTAAGGTCTGGATTGGAATCCAGGTTGGCTTTGGACGGAGTGTTTTTCCCTGGGTCAGTCAAATACAGCATCATCGAGTTTATTGCAGGATCCAACTTCTAAAGTTGGATAATGTCTGGGTCAGTCAGCACGGGTTGTACAGAGACCGTGTTGTCAGCCGGCTTGGCTGTAGCCTGTGCACATGTGACTGCCATTACCTCAGCTGTAGGTTGTACTGGCAGAGTTGCGAGCAGCCCGGAGGGGTCAGAGGACCACTGAGGGCCGTCCATGGCTCCGTCCTTGATAGCTGGTTTATGTGTCCCTGACGACAATACAGCATCTTTGTGAACACCGTTAGCAGCAGTCCTGAGTTTCTCGAACAGTTTGGCTGACATAATAGTTATGTCGGCTCCACCATCCAGTAGGGCTTCATGTGTGACGACCCCTTCAAGTGTGATTGACAGGTAAGCTTTTTTAGCAACCCCCTTTCTGATCAAGTTACACAGGAACCTTGTAGGTTTTGGCCGACATTTCTTCTTACATCTACCTTTACCTGTGTAATCCTAGTTTTTCCGAACCGTTGGTGCTGTTGTAGTGAACTTAACCTGATGTCAAAACTAAGCCTAAGGTCAAAACCCTTGACCTTAAGAACCTTGTGGGACAGGAACTGTCGTTTCATTGATTTGAATCCAGAAATACAGGTTCACCCATCCTGAGACTCTCTTTCTTGAAAATCAAGTGAAAGAACACTCTCTTTTTATTATCATTACTATTTTACAAATGTTGATAATCAAAGTGTCTTAGTTCAAACCATTTTAGATGTTGCAGTGAACTAATCAATTTTATTAACTGTGAAACAGTGTAATGATTTTTTAATGCTTATGCAGAGTTAGAATTCATGTTAAGGTCTGTTACAGATTTTTATGCATTTTCTGATTTCTGTCTTTGAATGAGCAAGTGTGCGTTTTCCAAGGTCAGGAGTCGAAGCAGACATGTGTCTTGTTTACATCCTCTCAGACGTCAACGGAGGAGTTGGCACCTGTTTCTAAAACTCGCCAAAACAAAACTCTCTCTGTCTCTGAGAACAGTTTAATCTGTTCCATAACAATTCTTGCTGTTTTCTGACTTCTAGTAACCTCTTACATCACTAAACACACCCCTGTCTGGTTGATATTACCCAATCAGGGACGCTCAAATATACCGGAAATAGAGCTCTTTAAAATGCCGGTACTTCCTAGTTCTCTCGGAGTCAGAGCAGTTCGGCGGCGCGGAGAAGTTCTGAGATGTTCGCAGTTCTGTGAAGTCGTTTGGGAGAACATGATAAAGCTCTTCCGAGTTGGATTATAACATCTTCCACCTCTGAGTGGAACTTCTGAAGGACCCCACTCATGTGAAGTCCACTTGCTGATGTGAGCTGGTGTCGGACGGAATCTCGTCACTACTTCAGACGAGTCACAGCCATCCTATGGAGACGCTGGACAGGTAGCGTTAACTGGACCTCCATATCTGCTGATTAATCTTCAGAAAGGTAATGAGTCAAGTTCCCTACCAAGCGTACCGAGGAAAAGCTGGGTTCGGATGGAGAGTGTCGGTTCTGGTCAACACTTCCCCTCACATACCATCTTTTACTCCCTTTAACTTCATTTCCATCTTTAAATCCTTCTATCAAGTATAAATCCTTCCAGATAATTTAGAAATGTCTGTGTAAAGTGCTCATCCACCGCCGTGTGGATAATTGATCATAATTGTACAGTTTTCGTTGATGTCTGCTGTTCTGCTGAAGAGTGGAAACAATCGCCGCATTGTTTCTCACTACCTGTAAAGCTGTTAATTATGTTGTTATTTTCATATTTTGCCAAATTAATGTAAATGTTTGATGTTAAACTTTGATTCTGTAAAATAAATGACCGCATTCATTTTGATGGGTCAAAGATAAATGACGTCTCACGTTTACATTTCATTAAATTCAATGCACGTTTTATTCAGTCCAGAAAAATGAAGAATCCGTTTTAATTGATGAATATTTCGCAGCATCTGTTCATCTACACTGTTGCTGCTACTCCTGGGAGTTCGGCTTTTGACGGGCCTCTGTCATTGATGTATGAGATCACCCGCTCACCGTGTGTTGAGGGGCTCTCATTGTTTGTAACAACAAGGTCCTGGTGGCTGTCCATGACAGCGGCAACGTTGTTGTTTGTGTCACCCTGTTTTGACTGCACCGTTAGCACAGCTGTTGCTGTTTCTGAGGTTTCAGTTTGTGACGGGTCACCGTCGGTGACATGTGATTGTACCCCCCCCCTATCTCAGGTGAGGGCGTGTCAGAGTTTACAACAACAGCGTCCCATGAAGGTCTTCAGAGGCAGGTTTTGGTCGGAGGCCTAGTCCACTACAATTCTCTTCCGCTTATCCAGGGTCGGGTCGCGGGGGTAGCAGCCTAAGTAGGGAGACCCAGACTTCCCTCTCCGCAGCCACTTGGTCCAGCTCCTCCGGGGGAATCCCGAGGTGTTCCCAGGCCAGCCGAGAAACATAGTCCCTCCAGCGTGTCCTGGATCTTCCTCTGGGCCTCCTCTCAGTGGGACGTGTCCAGAACACCTCACCAGGGAGGTGTCCTGGAGGCATCCTAAACAGATGCCCGAGCCACCTCAACTGGCTCCTCTCGACGTGGAGAAGCTGCGCTCTACTCTGAGTCCCTCCCGGATGATCGAGCTTCTCACCCTATCTCTAAGGGAGAGCCCAGACACCCTGCAGAGAAAACTCATTTTGGCCGCTTGTATCCGAGATCTCGTTCTTTCGGTCACAACCCAAAGCTCATGACCATAGATGAGGGTGGGAACGTAGATCGATCGGTAAATTGAGAGCTTCGCCTTTTGACTCAGCTCTCTCTTCACC
The DNA here is from genome assembly GCF_014905685.2 of Nematolebias whitei. Classification (NCBI taxonomy): domain Eukaryota; kingdom Metazoa; phylum Chordata; class Actinopteri; order Cyprinodontiformes; family Rivulidae; genus Nematolebias; species Nematolebias whitei. The sequence continues at coordinate 11,274,036 of NC_056506.1, read as the reverse complement.
ACGACAGACCTGTACAGCGCCCGCTTCACTGCACACACTACACCTGTCCGCCTATCAATCTCATGTTCCATTTTTCCCTCATTCGTGAACAAGACCCCAAGATACTTGAACTCCTCCACTTTTGGCAGGACCTCCTCCCTGACCTGGAGAGGGCACTCTACCCTTTTTCGGCTCAAGACCATGGCCTCGGATTTGGAGGAACTGATCCTCATCCCGGCCGCGTCGCACTCGTTTGCGAACCGCTTCAGCGAAAGCTGTAGATCACGATCTGATAAAGCCAAAAGGACAACATCATCTGCAAAAAGCAGAGATGCAATCCGAAGGCCACCAAAATGGATCCCCTGAACACCTTGGCTGCACCTAGAAATTCTGTCCATAAAAGTTATGAACAGAATCGGTGACAAAGGGCAACCATGGCGGAGTCCAACTCTCACAGGGAACAAGCCCGACTTACTGCCGGCAATGCAGACCAGGCTCTGACACCGGTCATTCATGGACATAACAGCCCGTATCAAAGGGCCCGGTACCCCATACTTCCAGAGTACCCCCCACAGTGTTCCCCGAGGTACGCGGTCGAACGCCTTCTCCAAGTCGACAAAGCACATGTAGACCAGTTGGGAAAACTCCCACGCACCCTCCAGAACCCTGCTGAGAGTGTAGAGCTGGTCCAGTGTTCCACGACCAGGATGAAAATCGCACTGCTCCTCCTGAATCCAAGGTTCAACTATCCGACGGACCCTCCTCTCCAGAACCCCCGAATAGACCTTACCAGGGAGGCTTAAGAGCGTGATCCTCCTGTAGTTGGAACACACTCTACGGTCCCCCTTTTTGAATAGAGGAACCACCACCCCAGTCTACCAATCCAGAGGAACCCCCGATGTCCACGCAATATTGCAGAGTCGTGTAAGCCAACACAACCCTACAACATCTAGAGCCTTAAGGAACTCCGGGCGAATCTCATCCACCCCTGAGGCCCTGCCACCGAGGAAATTTTTAACTACCTCGGTGACCTCAGCACCAGAGATTGGAAGGCCCGACCCAGAATCCCCAGGCTCCGCTTCTTCAGTGGAGGACGTGCCTGTGGTATTGAGGAGGTCTTCAAAGTATTCTGCCCACCGACCCACGACATCCCGAGTTGAGGTCAGCAGCACACCACTCTCACTATAAAGTGTTGGTGACATACCTCTTTCCCCCCCTGAGACGCCGGATGGTGGACCAGAATCGCCTCAAAGCCTTGCGGAAGTCATTCTCCATGGCCTCTCCAAACTCCTCCCATGCCCGAGGTTTTGCCTCAGTAACAACCTGAGCCGCGTGTCGTTTGGACTGCCGGTACCCATCAGCAGCTTCCAGGGTTCCACAGGCCAAAAAGGCCCGATAGGACTCCTTCTTCAGCCTGACAGCGTCCCTCACCGACGGTGTCCACCACCGGGTTTGAGGGTTGCCACCGTGACAGGCACTGACAACCTTGCGGCTGCAGCTTCGGTAAGCCGCCTCGACAATAGAGGCACAAAACATGGTCCACTCGGACTCAATGTCCCCCACCTCCCTCGGAACATGTTCAAAGTTCTCCCGGAGGTGGGAGTTGAAACTCCGTCTCACAGGAATCTCTGCCATACGTTCCCAGCAAACCCTCACAACACGTTTGGGTCTGCCAGGTCTGACCGGCATCCTCCCCCACCATCGGAGCCAACTCACCACCAGGTAGTGATCAGTGGACAGCTCCGCCCCTCTCTTCACCCAAGTGTCCAAGACATGTGGCCGCAGATCAGATGAGACAACGACAAATTCGATCATCGAACTGCGGCCTAGGGTGTCCTTGTGCCAAGAGCACATATGGACACCCTTATGCTTGAACATGGTGTTCGTTATTCACAATCCATGACGAGCACAGAAGTCCAACAACAGAACACCACACGGGTTCAGATCAGGGGGGCGTTCCTCCCAACCACACCCCTCCAGGTCTTACTGTCATTGCCCACTTGAGCATTGAAGTCCCCCAGCAGAACAAGGGAGTCCCCAGGAGGTGCACTTTCCAGTACCCCCTCCAAGGACTCCAAAAAGGGTGGTAATCTGAACTGCCGTTTGGTGCATAAGAACAAAAGATAGTCAGAACCCGTCCCCCCACACGTAGGCGGAGGGAGGCCACCCTCTCATTCACTGGGGTGAACCCCAACACAGAGGCACCAAGATGGGGGCAATAAGTATGCCCTCTCTTGCTCGGCGCCTCTCACCAGGGGCAACTCCAGAGTGGAAGAGTGTCCAGCCCCTCTCAAGGAAACTGGTTCCAGAGCCAGAGCCATCCGTAGAGGTAAGTCCGACTATTTCTAGCTGGAACCTCTCAACCTCACACAGCAGCTCAGGCTTCTTCCCCACCAGTGAGGTGACAGTCCACATCCCAATAGCCAGCTTCTGTAGCCGAGGATCAAACTGCCAGGGTCCCCGCCCTCGGCCACCACCCATCCCACATTGTACCCGACCCCTTTGGCCCCTCCCACAGGTGGTGAGCCCATGGGAAGGGGGACCCACGTCTCCTATTTGGGCTGTGCCCGGCCGAGGTCCATGGGTAAAAGCCCGGCCACCAGGCGGTTGCCCGCGTGCCCCACCTCCAGGCCTGGCTCCAGAGTGGGGCCCCGGTGACCCATGTCCAGGCGAGGGAACATCAAGTCCATTTATTTTACTCATCATAGGGGTCTTTGGGCTGCACTTTGTCTGGTCTTTGTTAGGAAAACATGGAACAATAAGCTCTGTAATATAAGATGGTGCTAAGTTGTTGAGAACTTTGTATGTTAGAAGCAAGATTTTGAATTCTATTCTGAATTTGATAGGGAGCCAATGGAGAGCAGCTAAAACTGGAGAAATATGATCTCTCCTATCAGCTCTCATTAAAACTCTGGCAGCAGCATTTTGGATCAGCTGAATAATTTTTAAAGAAGCATTTGGACACTCAGAGAGTAAACGATTTCAATAGTCCAGCCTAGACATGATAAATGCATGGACCGGTTTTTCTGCATAATTTTTGGACAAGATGTTTCTAATTTTAGTGATATTACGCAGGTGGAAAAATGCAGTGTTCGTAACATTTTTAGGTGTTGGCGTTTTTAACTTAAGAACTCTAGGCCAAATTAATGCCATCCAGAGAAAGTGAAAAACTGCAAATTTTATTCCTAAAATACCAAAGTCCATAATCAATAATCCAGGCATACAATCCAACAATGTTCAATCGGGTCATCTGAACGGTTTCTTTTTTGTGCTGAGATGTTTCGCGCTTCATCAGTCTCAGGAAACACCAAAAAAAAAAGATTCTCCCCTAACAGCCTACTTCTAAGTGGAACAAAAAAACCACTTATGTTGGTGTTAAGATGGCCTCTTGGGCACGCTCTCTCCTCTGGTGCCCACCCTCTACCGCGTTGACAGTCATGTCAAACTGGTTCAAAACCAACAAAATCCATGCTCAATAATCCAGGTGTACAATCCAACAATTTTCAGTCAGATCATCTCGACAATTTCTTCTTTTTTTTGTGCTGAAACATTTCACCTTCCATCCATAAGGCTTCATCAGTCAAAAAAAATCACACAACACAAAACTGATTCCTCCCTCAACAGCTTACTCCAAAGTGGAACAAACCAGTTTTGTTGGTGCTAAAATGGTCTCTTTGGCACACGCCCTCCTCCAGTGCCGGCGCTCTCCCTCATCGACAGTCATGTCAAACTGGTTCAAAACACCAAAGTCCATGCTCAATAATCCAGGTTTACAATCCAACAATTTTTAGACTAATCATCTGGATGGTTTCTTTTTTGTGCTGAGACATTTCACCCTCCATCCAGAGGGCTTCATTAGTCTAAATACTAATAATGTAAAACAATACGCCATATCAAACAGTAGCCTAAACATGAGTCTGTGGTGAGCAAATGGGTATGAATGAATACAGCAGCATGAGATAATCAGCAGCACAGATAGGTCACATATCACCAATTAAAGTGCCATTACAGTGATTAATTTTTCCTTACAGTGATTATCCTGGTTAGGGATCTATGAGTCTAACAGCTTCAGGGTAGAAGCTGTTCCTCAGTCTAGTGGTTCTACAAACCGGATTCCAAAAAAGTTGGGACACTAAACAAATTGTGAATAAAAACTGAATGCAATGATGTGGAGATGGCAAATGTCAATATGTTATTCGTAATATAACATAGATGACAGATCAAAAGTTTAATCTTAGTAAATGTAACATTTTAAAGGAAAAATATGTTGATTCAAAATTTCACAGTGTCAACAAATCCCAAAAAAGTTGGGACAAGTAGCAATAAGTGGCTGGAAAAAGGAAATTGAGCATATAACGAACAGTTGGAAGACCAATTAACACTAATTAGGTCAATTGACAACATGATTGGGTTTAAAAAGAGCTTCTCGGAGTGTCAGTGTCTCTCAGAAGCCAATATGGTAAGAGGATCACCAATTCCACCATTGTTGCGCAGAAGGATAGTGCAACAATACCAGAATGGTGTTACCCAGCGTAAAATAGCAAAGACTTTTAAGTTATCATCATCAACCGTGCATAACATCATCAAAAGATTCAGAGAATCTGGAACAGTCGCTGTGCGTAAGGGTCAAGGCCGTAAAACTCTACTGGATGCTCGTGATCTCCGGGCCCTTAAACGTCACTGCACCTCAAACAGGAATGCCACTGTCAAGGAAATAACAGAATGGGCCCAGGAATACTTCCAGAAAGCATTGTCAGTGAACACAATCCACTGTGCCATCCGCCGTTGCCAGCTGAAACTCTACAGTGCAAAGAGGAAGCCATTTCTAAGCAAGCTCCCCAAGCTCAGACGTTTGCACTGGGCCAGGGGTCATTTAAAATGGAGTGTGGCAAAATGGAAGACTGTTCTGTGGTCAGATGAGTCACAATTTGAAGTTCTTTATGGAACACTGGGACGCCATGTCATCCGGACCAGAGAGGACAAGGATAGCCCAAGTTGTTATCAACGCTCCGTTCAGAAGCCTGCATCACTGATGGTATGGGGTTGCATGAGCGCTTGTGGCATGGGCAGCTTGCATGTCTGGAAAGGCACCATTAATGCAGAGAACTATGTTCAGGTTCTAGAACAACATATGCTCCCATCTAGGGATGGGGCCGATCCGATCCAGTATCGATATCTGCCTCCGATACCAGGATAATTTACATATCGGATTTTCCGATCCACCTGCCGATATTTCCGATCCATGATGCATGTTGGCTTCAAACTATGGAATGGATTTCCTGAACAGTGGCGTGTCTCATGAACCCAGAGTAAGAAGACCCACCTCACATTCAAGAAATCACGTTCATAGTTTGTAGCCAGCTACAATGTGAGGACTGGACTGAGTTAGCAGCACTGTGGCTAACTGCTAACAAACTTTTCATCTAAACATGTCTGCTGTGTGGAAGTATTTTACACTAAACACCACAAAATAAGAAAGCAACGTGCAATATCTGCAGAGCCATAGCGCCACATTAAACCGCGGTAAAGTTAGTTTTACAATGGACATTCGAGCTCCATGGCTTCAGCGGGGCACTGCTCTTTGCTCAACCGAAAGAGCCGACTCGACACCGGCCAGCCGCGTCCAATCTGCCCCGCTCAGTCTGCCCTTCTCCGAGGATGGACAGCCTGAGCGCGGCTGCCCCAAATCAGGCTGCCTGCTTCGAATTGAACAAGAAGTAGAAGTCGCTGAAACCACGGAGCTCAAATGTTTACTGAGAAGTTGCTAAACTTCATCATAATTAATGACCAACCACTATCAGTTGTAGAAAACAAAGGATTTTGCAGCTTGATACTTGAAGCCAAGATATAGTTTACCCTCCAGGAGATATTTATCAGTACAACAGTAGACAATCAAAAAAAAAATTTGATTTGAAAATTATATATATTAAAAACATAAACAGCTACATTATAAAGTGATGTAAAATACTAAAAACAGGAACATGTCTGTTGGTTTATGCCATGAACGTAGCAGATGTTTGAAGACATTTAACATTTTATTTAATTTAATTCATTTATTCATTCATTTAAATGAAACAAAATTATTTTAAAAAATCATCAAAAAGAAAACATTGAGTGAAAAGAGTGCAGAAAAAAAGAAAAAATTATTATATCTGCCCCTTATAAAATATAAAACAACTTTAAACAATCACTTAAATTAATCACTTTAATATCCACTTTAAAGCTAGGAATAAAAATAAACATGTTTTGTGTTAGCAGAATTTAATTTTAACTTTAAATCTTATCCAACATTAATAAAACTTACCTCAAGTTGCCTTTTTGGACATGCATGCGTATATTTTGTACAAATTGTACTTGAGAGGAGATTATTACAGCCTCATATAAAATCAAAGATGATCATGATATCGGAACTGGATCGGTATCGGCCGATATTCAGATCTAGGTATTGGGATCAGATCGGAAGTAAAAAAAAGTGGATCGGTGCATCTTTTAGACGTCTTCTCTTTCAGGGAAGACCCCTGCATTTTTCAACACGATAATACCAGACCACATTCTGCAGCAATCACAACATCATGGCTACGTAGGAGAAGGATCCGGGTACTGAAATGGCCAGCCTGCAGTCCAGATCTTTCACCTATAGAGAACATTTGGTGCATCATAAAGAGGAAGGTGCGACAAAGAAGCCCCAAGACGATTGAACAGTTAGAGGCCTGTATTAGACATGAATGAGAGAGCATTCCTATTTCTAAACTTGAGAAACTGGTCTCCTCTGTCCCCAGATGTCTGTTGAGTGTTGTAAGAAGAAGGGGGATGCCACACCGTGGTAAAAATGGATTTGTCCCAACTTTTTTGGGATTTGTTGACGCCATGAAATTTGGAAACAACAGATTTTTCCCTTAAAGTGATACATTCTCAGTTTAAACTTTTGATTTGTGATTTGTGTTATATTCTGAATAAAATATTAGATGTTGGCACCTCCACATCATTGCATTCAGTTTTTATTCACAATTTGTTTAGTGTCCCAACCTTTTTGGAATCCGGTTTGTACAAGTAATGCTCTGCAACCTTCTGCCTGAGGAGAATGGGGCAAAAAGTGTGAATGATGGGTGAGTGGGGTCCTTCATGATGCAAGTGGCCCTCTTCCTGCTTCTGGAGGATTAGATGTCTGTGAGGGTGGGGAGGCTGACTCCAACAGTCTTCTGTGCAGCCTTCACCACTCTCTGCAGAGCTTTCCTGTCTGCAGCTGTGCAGACCCCATGCCACACGTTAATACTGAGCACAGAATACTTTCCACTGCACACCTGTAGAATGTAGAAGGAGGTGAGGACTAGAGGATGACACGGGAGTGGATTTTCACTCCTGTCCTGTCCTGGTCCCACAGAAAACATCCTGGCCTGTCCCAATCCTGGTCCAGAGTAAAAAAAAATAATCCTGTCCTGTCCCACTCCTTGTAAAATCACTCCCACTCCTGTACTGCTCCTGTTTTTTTCTCTTCATTTAATTTTTAGGAAATACACTGAATTTGATTTGATCTTCTACCCATTCCTGTTTATATTACTTTGTGTTCTGCAGTTTTATTTCAAAAGATATGGCAACAGGAACAGTTCATCTTTGGTGAAATAGAGACATTTATTGCCTTAATCCAAACAAAAACCTTCACTAAAGGGCACAAAACAAATAATACATGGCCTGTAGTCCCTATATTTTTTCTACAGAGGATCAACTGCTGAGTCCCTGTTTCTAGCTCTTTTGAATGTCAGTTACAGTAAAAACAAAAAATCAAAACCAGTACATAGGTCACACCATGTGTCTACCTTAAATGGTAAATGAACTGTACTTATATAGCGCCTTTCTATCTTATTTCAAGACACTCAAAGCACTTTACACTACAATCTGTGTCCTCATTTACCCATTCACACAGCACTCTACTAGTTTTCTACAAAGCTAATTGAACAAATCATTCTAATGAGACTAATCAGTGCTTTAGATCACATTCATACACTGATGGGACACACATCAGAGGCTATGAGGGGTTCAGTGTTTTGCCCAGGGACACTTCAGCATGTGGCTGCTGGTGGATTTGAACCCCCAACTCTTGGATTGGAGGACGACTGCTCTAACCACTCAGCCACAGCCGCATCCCTTAGATGAAAGAACCCTAACAAGTTGCATTTAACTAATTTATTAGGCCCGAGCAGCTATGCGCTGCGAAGGCCTATTGTAATCGCTCTGTTCAGGCCCGAGCTGCAATTTTTTTCCGCCAAATGAATTGGCGTTTTGGGGGCCTTAATAGACGCATCAGGACTGGTGAAAAATTACGTATTTTAAGGGTGTGGCAAAAATCGCAACAGAAACGGCTCAAGAGCACCACCTAGAAATTTTCAAAATACCCTACGCATTAACCTTAGTTTTTCGTAGAAACATGAAGTTTGGTACACTTGTCCAATTCCCCAAGATGCACAAAAAACCCTCTGGCCCTCTGTTGTCCGATAAACAGGAAGGCGGCCATTTTGGAATGCCGGCCCAATTTTCACACCTTTTTGGCGGTTTACAGCCTCCGCATTTGAACGAACTCCTCCTAGGGATTTCGCTCAATCGGTTTCAAACTTGGCCATTTTGGTCAAAAGGCATGGGGGACACAAAGTTATCAAAACGGTTCGTTTCAGAGCATGCTGAAGGGGCGGGGCCAGACCTGAAATTTATCCTTCACACCATAAAATTTCCAAACGCTATAACTTTCACGTTGAAAGACCGAATTGAACCAAACTTGGCATGAGTCATTCCTGTCCAATGCCTGACGATCCACTGTGGTCATATTCTGATGTCATCAAAGCCCCGCCCCCTGAGAATAGGAAGTCACTTTTTTTCTTGGAATGCGCCCTCTCTGACACCCTTGATCGAATCAGGATGATCCTGTGTTAGAAGACATATAACAAGTTGGTCTTACTTGCTTTAAAGCGCAAACCGTTTTCACTGGAGGATGTGGGCATGGTGGCGTGGCGAATTCAGAAGTGATGCCGTTACCATATGTTTGGCTCTAAATTCCACAGATTTGATCCAAGGTTCACCAAAATCACTATGATCGATCATTACCCACCCCTTCAACAGGAAGCCATGATAATTGGCCAATAGCCTCCATAGCGCCCCCTTGAATATTTTAAAACTTCAGCCTCTAGCCATTTTTGACCGATAATTCTGAAACTCGGTGAACATCTGTATCTTCTCGGGACCTATGAAAAAGTCTCTTGGAGTCCTGGTCCAAAGCCAACAGGAAGTCGGCCATTTTGGGTCAAAGGGTCATTTTTGGGCATTTCTAACGGCAAATTTTAACAAATTCCTCCTAGGGATTTTGAATGATTGCCTTAAAACTTGGTTAATATGCCCTTAAGACAATGGGGAGTAAAAGTTATCAAAAGCTTTTGGTTTCATTTAGGTTAAAGGGGCATGGCCAGGCCTTAACGTTGCGCTTCATACCATAAATTTACAAATGCTATAACTTTCACATTGAAAGAACGAAATGCACTAAATATCCTGATGCATGCTCAATAATCCAGGTAGAAAAATCCAAAAAAGTTCAATCTGGTCCTCTGGACATTCAAAAAAAAAAAAAAAAA
>NC_056506.1:11261562-11264343 GCF_014905685.2 Nematolebias whitei | reverse complement strand
ATATGCTAATTTTTTGGGACAGGCATTTTGGGTTTTCATGAGCTGTATGCCATAATCATCAGTATTAAAACAATTAAAGACCTGAAATATTTCAGTTGGTGTGCAATGAATCTGAAATATATGAAAGTTTCATTTTTATCATTACATTATGGAAAATAATGGCCTTTATCACAATATGCTAATTTTTTTAGAAGAACCTGTAGATTGTGAACTTCTTGAGGACGTCGTCCAATGTACAAAGTATAATAATGCCTTTAAGCATTTTTATTTGTTGAGTTCTCTTGCTTGGTACATCCATCCATCCATTATCTTTACCCGTTTATTCCATTTTGGGTCACGGGGGTCACTGGTGCCCATGTCCAGCAATCACTGTGCGAGGGGCGGGGTACACCCTGGACGGGTCGCAAGTCCATCACAGGGCCACATAGAGACAAACGAGACAAACAACCATTCACTCTCTCATTCACACCTAGGGACAATTTAGAGTTACCAATCAGCCTAACACGCATGTTTTTGGTCTGTGGGAGGAAACCGGAGCACCCAGAGAAAACCCACGCATGCACGGAGAAAACATGCAAACTCCACCCAGAAAGGCCCCTGGACCGGGGTTTGAACCAAGGACCTGCTCGCTGAGAGGCAGCAGCTCTACCAGTTGCGCCACCGTGCTGCCTTGCTTGATACATTATTTTTCTTTTTTTGTTTTTGTTTGTTTAAACAATTTAAAACATGAAAGTAATGTCACTGTTTAAAGGAAACAATTGTTCAATTAAAGCTGCAAGCAGCATTGAAGGCCCTCACAGCAAAATGCCGCTCCGGCCTTACGATGACTGCAGGAGCTCCAGCGACTCCGTCCAGTCGCCATCGTGAACACTCGCTCTCGTCCCATGCCTTTTCACTGGAGTGCGCATTCGCCAAACTTTCGAAATCAGCCGCGACTGCGGGTGCTCCTGCAACACCTCCCAGTTTCCGTTGCGAATGCTTTCATGCCATTCCCGCCACATCCACCAGGGTGCGCATATGCCTAAACTTTGCAATCGCCTTCCGCCCATATCAGTATGAGAGGGTGCATACTTGAGTCATATGTTAAACCACAATATCAATGTGTTTAGACGTGCTCACAGATTATGCACCAAAAATCTGGTTCCGATCGGATGATAATTCCCTGAGATATAACTCTTGGAATAATGTAGGGAGCGTACTTGAGTCAAATGTTAAACAACCATACTAATGTATCTAGAAGTGCTCACTAATGATGCACCATAAGTTTGGTTTAGATCAGATGATATATCACTAAGATATAACTTGTAGTATATTCTAGGGGGTGCTCAGGAGTCAAATGTTAAACAGCAATCCCAATGTGTGCAGAATGGTTCACTGATCATGCACAATAAATCTGGTACAGATTGGATGATATATAACTGAGATATTACTGTTTGAATAATGTAGGGGCGCAATGGAGTCAAATGTTAAAGAACAATACCAATGTGTCTAGAAGTGCTAACTGATTATCCACAATAAATCTGGTACCTATTGGATGATATTTCACTGAGATATAACTGTTGGAATAATGTAGGGGGCGCACTGGATTCAAAATTTTAAAAACATTACCACTGTGTCTAGAAGTGCTCACTAATGACACACCAAAAATCTAGTGCATTTAGGATGATATATCACTGAGATATAACTGATTAAATAATCTAGGGGGGCGCACTTTAGTCATATGTTAAACCACAATATCAATGTGTCTAGATGTGCTCACCGATTATGCACCAAAAATGTGGTTCCGATCTAATGTAAAACTGAGCTATAACTGTTGGAATATTGTAGGGGGGCACACTTGAGTCAAATGTTAAACAACAATTCCAATGTGTCTATCAGTACTCACTAATCACGCACAACAAATCTTGTACATATTGGATGATATTTTACTGAGATATAACAGTTAGAATAATGTAGGAGGCGCACTAGAGTCAAAAGTTAAAAAACAATAACAATGTGTCCATAAGTGCTCACTAATGACGTACCAAAAATCTGGTGTAGATTGGATGATATATCACTGAGATGTGACAGTTTAAATAATCTAGGGGGCGCACTTGAGTCAAATATTAAACAACAATACTAATGTGTCTAGAAATGCACACAGATGATGCACCAAAAATCTGGTACAGATCGGATGATGTATCATTGAGATATAACTGTTGGAATAATGTAGGGGGCGCACTAGAGTCAAAAGTAAAAAAAAACAAAACCAATGTGTCCATACGTACTCACTAATGAAGCACCAAAAATCTGGTTCAGATCAGATGTTGTATCACTGAGATATAACTGTAGGAAGAATGTAGGTGGCGCTGTGGAGGCTATTGGCCACTTATCAAAGACACCTGTTCAAAGGGTGGATAATGATTGATCATAGTGATTTTGGTGCACCTCGGCTGAAATCTGTGCAATTTAGAGCCAAACGTATTGCAACGGCGTTACTTCTTAATTCGCCAAGCCGCCACGCACATAACCTCCAACAAAAACGGTTTGCACTTTAAATCAAGTCATACCATCTTATCTGCATTCTAAGACAGGATCATCCTGATTAGGTCAAGGGTGTCAAAGAGGGAGCATTCCAAGTAAAAAAAAATAGACTTCCTGTTCCGAGGGGGCGGGGCTTTGATGGCATCAAAATATGACGTCAGTGGATCGTCGGGTATCCAACAGGGATGAGTCATGCCAAGTTTAGTGCATTTCCAAAAAAGTTCAATCTGGTCCTCTGGACATTCAAAAAAAAAAAAA
>NC_056506.1:11243955-11261462 GCF_014905685.2 Nematolebias whitei | reverse complement strand
AAATATATGAAAGTTTCATTTTTATCATTACATTATGGAAAATAATGACCTTTATCACAATATGCTAATTTTTTTAGAAGGACCTGTAATTGGTTTAGCATTAATCAATAATCCTTACTGAAAACAGCAGCTACTCTCCTCTACCTCAACTGGTTGTTCTAGAAACATGAAAATTTAAATAACTAACAGGAGTGGATTAATTTATACTAACAAAATCCTCCTGTTGTAGCCAAGTTTCTGTCAGACAGAATAAATCAATATGATGATCATTTATCATATCATTGGATAAGAGGAAAGAGATCTGATGTTCAATAATTGACATTTAATGATTTTTTTTTTGTTCTGGTGAAGTGTGTTTATTTTAATAAGATTTGTATTATTTATATCCATCCATCCATTCTCTTCTGCTTATCCGGGGTCGGGTCAGAGTCGGAGTAAGAGTCAGAGAATCAGAGATTCTTTATTGTCATTTGGCTTGTGGTGCATGTGGTGGAGCGAAATTATGTACACAGGTTACACAGGTTGCTGTTACATCCAGCAATAAAATGTAAAAGAAAAACAATTATAACATCTAAGATATGAACTAAGAAAAACATCAATTAAAAATACACTATGCCATACCATACCATACCATTTTATTTATAGAGCACTTAAAACAGCGCACACCAAAGTGCTGCACTAAGCACTAATGGCATAAAAACATTACGTCAAACAACAGCACAAACATGAGCATGAGTCCGCATGAACAAATGAGCACGCATGAACACATCAACATGAAACAGATCAGCAGCAACATGAAGCAGATCAGCAGCAACATGATGTGATTTTTCACAGTGAATATTGTGGTTAAAGATTTAGAGATTCATGAGTCTAACAGCCTCAGGGTAGAAGCTGTTCCTCAGTCTAGTGGTTCTACACTTAATGCTCCTCAACCTCCTTCCTGAGGGGAGTGGGGCAAAAAGTATGTGTGCTGGGTGAGTGGGGTCCTTCATGATACAGGTGGCCCTCTTCCTGCATCTGGAGGTGTAAATGTCTGTGATGGTGGGGAGACTGACTCCAACAGTCTTCTGTGTAGCCTTCACCACTCTCTGCAAAGCATTTCTTTCTGCAGCTGTGCAGCCTCCATGCCACACGTTGATGCTGGAGCACAGGATGCTCTCCACTGAACACCTATAGAAGGAGGTGAGGACTGAGCTTCCCAGACACGCTCGTCTCAGCCGCCTGAGGAAGTAGAGTTTCTGATGAGCTTTCTTGATCAGGCTGGTAGTGTTGTTGCCCCAGCTGAGGTTATCATTCAGGTGCATACCCAAGTACTTGTAGCTGGAGATCACTTCCGCCGCAGATACTCTTATGTTCAAGGGGGTGTAGATGTGTTTGTTCCTTCTGAAATCCACAATCATCTCCTTTGTCTTCTTCACATTGATGTGAAGGTTATTCTCTTTGCACCAGCTCTCCAGGTGTTCCACCTCCTGCCTGTAGCTGGACTCATCGTTGTTTATGATGCTTCCCACCACTGCTGTATTATCTACAAACTTTGCAATGTGACAGCCTGGATAGGTAGCTGCACAATCATACATGAGCAGAGTAAACAGGAGAGGGCTCAACACACATCCTTGAGGAGAGCCAGTGCTGAGGGTTATGGTGGAAGAAAAGAAGTTGTGGATCCTCACTAACTGTGGTCTGTTTGTTAAGAAGTCTAAGACCCAGTTGCAAATGGAGTGGCTTAGTCCTAGTGTCCATCAGGGTTTGGGGGATCATGGTGTTGAAGGCAGATGTTAAGTCCACAAAGAGCATACAGATGTAGGAGTCCTTCTGCTCCAGGTGGTTGAGCGCAGTGTGGACCACAGAGGAGATGGCATCCTCTGTTGATCGGTTCTCATGGTATGCATACTGATGAGGGTGCTCGTTGATGTTAATGGTTGTTTTGATATGGGTCATGACCAGTTTTTCGAAGCATTTAGCGACTATCTGGTTGAGGGCCACTGGCCGATAGTCATTCAGACCAGTCACTGTAGAGCTTTTTGGGACTGGGATGATGGTGGCAGTCTTCAGGCAGGTAGGAACTGTCTCCAGCGTAAGTGAGGTGTTAAAGATGTCTGCCAGCACCTCGCAGAGCTGATCGGCACATTCTTTCAACACTTTTCTGGGGATGTTGTCGGGGCCAGTTGCCTTGTGCGGATCAATCCTCCTGAAGGTACTCCTTACTTCAGCTGAGGTCATGCTGAGATGCTCTTCATTCGGTGGTGAGGTGAGTCTGGTGCTGGGTGGTCTGTTCGGGTCTTCGAACTGTGCATAGAACTTGTTCAGGGCATCAGGCAGAGATGGGTCTTTGAGGCATTGTTCACTCCTTCCTTTATAATCTCTTATGCACTTAATGCCCCTCCACATACTCTGAGGGTCTTGTGAGGTGAATTGACCCTCAATCCTCTGTGCATATGTGGCCTTGGCCTTCTTAATACCAGCAACCAGCTCTTTCCGGCGGGGGTGGCTGTGGCTGAGTGGTTAGAGCAGTTGTCCTCCAATGCGAGACTTGGGGATTCGAATCCACCAGCAATCACATGCTGAAGTATCCCTGGGCAAGACACTGAACCCCTCATTGCCTCTAATGTGTGTCCCATTAGTATATGAATGTGATAAAGCAATGATTAGTCTCATTAGAATGATTTGTTCAATTAGCTTTGTAGAGATCTAGTAGAGTGCTAAAGCGCTGTAAAGCACTTTGAGTATCTTGAAATAAGATAGAAAGGCGCTATATAAGTACAATCCATTTAACATTTACTATTTACCATTTCCTTGTCCTACTCAGCTCCTCTGAGTTTCCAGACCTGAAGGCAATGTTCCTGGCTGCCAGCAGGGTGCGCACCTCTGCATTCAGCCAAGGTTTTCTGTTCGGGTAGCTTTTAACATATCTGATGGAAGAGACGGTGTCAGTACATGTACTAATATCCTGATGCATGCTCAATAATCCAGGTAGAAAAATCTAAAAAAGTTGAATCTGGTCCTCTGGACATTCAAAAAATGATGGCATGTTGAAGGAGTATCAGAGAAACTGAGACGTTTCTTTTCTAAACATAACGTCCCAGTGGCTTTTAAACCCCAAAATACATTACGGCAAAGACTGGTTCATCCCAAAGATCCAGTCCCCCAGCACAAACAGAGCAATGTTGTGTATGCTGTTCAGTGTCAGGAGGGCTGTGATCAGTCTTACTTCAGGGAAACAAAACAGCCACTGGCCAAAAGGATGGCCCAGCACAGAAGATCAACATCATCAGGCCAGGACTCTGCGGTCTACACTCATCTCCAGGCCAGCGGTCACTCTTTCAGGGATGAAGATGTTCACATCCTGGACAGAGAGGAACGATGGTTTGAGAGAGGAGTAAAGGAGGCCATCTTTGTGAAAAGAAATCGTCCATCGTTAAACAGGGGTGGAGGCCTACGTGTTCAATTGTCCCCCTCTTACAATGCTGTGATTGCTAGTATCACTCAGCCCTCTGTGAACAGTAAACAGCCATCAGTGTGCTAATGATCCATTGTTAGGCTGATGGTCTTTCTTGAGCATGTGATCAGCTGGTTTTGGTTGTCAGCAGCAAAACTGGTTGATCCACTCTGAGAAGGTGCTATTTAAGAGACTGAGCTGAATACAGCACCTCAGACTGAGGAAGTCTCTCGGATGAGAGACGAAACGTTTCTACATTTTTTTGTTGATTTGCTTTGTTTTGTTTTTTTGAATGTCCAGAGGACCAGATTTAACTTTTTTAGATACATGTACTAATGCAACCCAGAACTGAGGATGTGTATTGGTCCAGATCAAGCGATCCTCCATTTTCAGCAGCTTCTCTGAAAACCTACCAGTCTATTCATTCAAAACAATCTCTCAGTATAGGGCCACTGTCCTGGATCCAACATTTAACTTTCTTTTGTACTGGTCTAGAGCGTCTCAGTGGGGGGAGGTAAGCAGTGGCCAAGAAGATTGAGATGTGGTCTGACAGTCCTAAGTGGGGGCGGCGTTCGGCTTTGTATGCATCTTTTATGTTTGTGTAAACACGGTTCAGCATATTGTTTCCATGTGTTGGTATGCCCACATGCTGGTAAAAGCTTGGGAAACAGTCCTTTAGATTAACGGGTAGCGGGGGTAGCAGCATAAGTAGGGAGACCCAGACTTCCCTCTCCCTAGCCACTTGGGCCAGCTCCTCCAGGGGAATCCCAAGCAATCCCAGGCCAGCCGAGAAATATAGTCCCTCTAGCGTGTCCTGGGTCGTCCACTGGCTCTCCTCCCAGTGAGACGTGCCCGGAACATCTCACCAGGGAAGCGTCCAGAAGGCATCCTAACCAGATGCCCAAGCCACATCAACTGGCTCCTCTCGATGTGGAGAAGCAGCGGCTCTACTCTGAGTCCCTCCCAGATGACCGAGCTTCTCACCTTATCTCTAAGGGAGAGACACCCTGTGGAGAAAACTCATTTCGCCCACCTGTATCCGTGATCTCGTTCTTTCAGTCACAACACAAAGCTCATGACCATAGATGAGGGTAGGAACGTAGATCGATCGGTAAATTGAGAGGTTCATCTTTTTACTCAGCTCTCTCTTCACCCCAACAGACCGATACAGCGCCTGCTTCACTGTCGATGCTGCACCTATCCGCTTATCGATCTCACGCTCCATTTTTCCCTTATTTGTGAACAAGATCCCGAGATACTTAAACTCCTCCACGTGGGGCAGGACATCCTCCCCGACCCCGAGAGGGCACTCTACCCTTTTCTGGCTCAAGACCATGGCTTCGGATTTGGATGAACTGATCCTCATCCTGGCCGCGTCACACTCGGCTGCAAACCGCTCCAGCGAAAGCTGTAGATCACGACCTGATGAAGTCAATAGGTCCACATCATCTACAGAAAACAGAGAAGTAATCCTAAGGTCACAAAAATGGATCCCCTCAACACCTTGGCTGCACCTAGAAATTCTGTCCATAAAAGTTATGAACCGAATCGGTGACAAAGGGCAACCTTGGTGGAGTCCAACTCTCACAGGGAACGAGCCCGACTTACTGCTGGCAATGCGGACCAAGCTCAGACACCGGTCATACAGGGACATAACAGCCCGTATCAAAGGGCCTGGTACCCCATACTCCCAGAGTACCCCCCACAGGATTCCCTGAGGGACGCGGTCGAATGCCTTCTCCAAGTCCGCAAAGCACATGTAGACTGGTTGGGCAAACTCCCACGCACCCTCCAGGACCCTGTTGAGAGTGTAGAGCTGGTTCAGTATTCCACGACCAGGACGAAAACCGCACTGCTCCTCCTGAATCCAAGGTTCAAATATCCGATGGACCCTCCTCTCCAGAATCCCCAAATAGACCTTACCAAGGAGGCTTAAGAGCTTATATATATTTATTTATATATTTAGAGCACATTTTTTTATTTAATTATTTTGAGTCGTGGGTGAGCTGGCATTGTTTCAATGGGGGTTTTGGTGGGAAACAGGAGTTTCACAGTTGACAATTGACCAAAGCGGTGGTGGGATGCATCACAAACAATGATGAGTCCAGCTACATGCAGAAGGTGGAACACCTGGAGAGCTGGTGCAAGGAGACCAACCTTCACATCAATGTGAAGAAGACAAAGGAGATGGTCGTGGACTTCAGAAAGAACAAACACACCTACCCTGCCCTGAACATAGGAGGATCTGTAGTGGAAGTGGTCTCCAGCTACAAGTACTTGGGTGTGCACCTGAATGATCAAAAAAGCTCATCGGAGACTCTACTTCCTCAGGCGGCTGAGGCTAGCTGTTCTGGGAAGTTCAGTCCTCACTTTCTTCTATAGGTGTGCAGTGGAGAGCATCCTGTGCTCCAGCATCAACGTGTGGCATGGAGGCTGCACAGCTGCAAAAAAAAAAGCTTTGCAGAAAGTGGTGAAGGCTGCACAAAAGTCTGCTGGACTCAGCCTCCCCACCATCACAGACATCTACACCTCCAGATGCAGGAAGAGGGCCACCTGTATCATGAAGGACCCCACTCACCCAGCACACACACTTTTTGCCCCGCTCCCCTCAGGAAGGAGGTTGGGGAGCATTAAGTGTAGAACCACTAGACTGAGGAACAGCTTCTACCCTGAGGCTGTTAGACTCATGAATCTCTAACCAGGATAATCACTGTGAAAAATCACATCATGTTGCTGCTGATTTATTTCATGTTGCTGTGTTCATTCATACTCATCTGCTCACACATACTCATGTTAATGCTGCTGTTCAGCGTATTGTTTTTATGCTATTAGTGCTTAGCATATTTTTAGTTAACGTTTTTTTAGTTCATATCTTAGATTTTATTACTGTTTTTCTTTTTACATTTTATTGTTGAATGTAAATGAGACCCTGTGTACACAATTTCATTCCACCACATGTACCACATGTTGTGCGAATGACAAATAAAGAAACTCTGACTCTGACTTTGACAGAGCTGATCATGGGACATGTCTCCTCTTGTCCTCAGACCTGTACCGTGGACGAGTGCAGTGTGTCAGGACTACATGCTCATCATCCCAGAGATTGTTTGTTTTATCTGAGAGACTGGGAACCTTCTAGACTCCAGGCCTTACTGCAGGTACGCGCGCGCACACACACACACACAGGTCACCTGCAGGCAGTGTTGTTTTTATTTCTAAGAGACAGTCACCACCAAATATACTTACCAGTATATATTATATGTAAACTAGCCACCTCGATCATTTGAAGAAGCTATGCTTTCTAGTTTTTATATTGTTTCAAAGTATAGCTTCCTCAAATTACAAGGGGTGGCCAAATATTAATATGTGGTGACCAAGGCTACCATTGGCCACCCACAGGCTTCGCCATTGTGCCTGGTTGTGGATGAAATTGATCCCTCCACTCGCCAGGATCTATCAGTCTGCAAAATCCGGTCTCTTTTGCAGATGAGTCCTCGAGGCTCAATGGGATTTACCTGTCTAAATAAAGGTTGAATGAATGAATGAAAAAAGCACACAAAAAAATAAAAACTCCCTCTATTCTTCTTCACAGTGTAGCCCCTACCCACTTGCATATATTGCACAAAAAGCATTGTTTTGCATTCTCTGTTTAATTCCAGTCCAGAATATATTACACTCATCTTGAAAACAATAAGCATCCACTATTTAAATCCCTAAGTGACAGGGGGCATTGATCTAGCACTTGTTCTGTTTGTTAGCACTCATTAGTGTAATGTTTGGGTGCACCCTGGCATAGTTAAACACGGCCATGCCAGTGTGGTTCCTGGGGCTGCGGCTGGTTAAGACTGTGGCTGCACATGTTAGTGTCATCATGTGAACATGCTGCTGATGCACATAGCATGATGAGGGTGAAGTGAAAGTTTTCAAATTTAGTTTAATCGTTTCTAGCTGGTGGTGGAGTGTAGCCATATTGTATCTGGTGTGAACTGGGCCTTTGTTGTTTGTTGCTGTTCTACATTGACTGTTTTGTTGTAGTTTTGTTTAGTGTTGTGTTTCACACCTCATGGCACCAACTGATGAATAATCATTTATTTCTTTTTTATGTGGCACTAAGAATAATGGAGTAGATTTCAACACTGACCCTCCTCCTGGAACACAAACAGGTAAGCCACATTTCAATACTCATGTCTTTTTCTTCACTTTGAATGCAAATGTATTTTTAATAGAAGAACATATTCCATACATGATGTTTTAAACCAATTACATGAGTGAAACGGCATTTCCTGTATAAATATCACCTGAGCGCTGAATGACTTTGATAACGTTTGTTGAACTTTTTAAAAAGTTGTGAAATTGAAAATAAGCATTACAGGAGCTAAAATTAACAAAATAGTAGCAATTCAATTCAGTTTATTTATATAGCACCAAATCACAGCAAAGTTCACATAAATAGAAAAGCCAGTTAGTATAGTTCTCTGTCTAAGGAAGCCAGTAGACACGTTGACTCTTCACTTTGTTGCAGTCTCCCATCCTGAGCAAGCACAAGGGTAACAGTGGAAAGGAAAAACTCCTTTTTAAAAGGAAGAAACCTCTAGCAGAACCAGGCTCAGGACAAGTGGTCATCTGCTTTGACCGGCTGGGTTTGAGAGGACAGAAAGGAGAGACAAACAAACACAGAATGGCAGGTCCAGATATAGGTGCAGGTGTACCTGAAAGACAAAAACACATGTCAAGGATAGAAAAAATAATTACAAATACAAAACGGGTTGAGCAGAGTAAGTAAGGACAGTAGCAAAGTGAAAAAATGTGATCAGTTTGTCCTCCAGCAATCTAAGCCTATAGCAGCACAACTAAGGGACAGCTCAGGAAAACCAAGCTGACCCTAACTATAGGATTTAGCAAAAAGCAAAGTCTTAAGACTAGTCTTAAAACTGGACAATGTGTTAGCCTCACGGAGAAAAATTGTAAGTTGGTTCCACAAGAGGGGAGCCTGATAACTGGATAACTAAAACATAATATCATTAAAACAGAAGCTTAAAACTGAAAGCAGGCTTTCTCTGACTTAGTGACAGTACTTGCTTGGCTGCCTCTTACTGATATTGGGGATGATCAAAAACTTTCTTAAATTCATGCAGTAACTAGGTATGACAACTGTTCTATAGGAGGAGAATTCATATGAACCTTGGCCCATTTAAGAGCTTGCCTCTTTAGTACACTAAAGATAAATATAATCTAAGCACAATCAGATAAGTAAGCCACCAGAGTACGAGAGAAGGATGTTTTGTACTGCAGGAGAAATCCTCCCAAAAGGGTTGTTTCTCCATCATGACAAGCCAGTGAGTGGATAAATGGTTAAATCCTTCAGACTTTCAGTATTGGGTATGGTGGTCAGGGTGGCCAATGACCCGGAAACTTAGGAGGTGAGCTTCGGTTTTGGAGATTCTAGGGGAGGTAAGTGTAATAACGAGGGTAGATGCTGTTTTAGTGTGTATGTCATGCCTCCAAGTTCTTCCATGTTTGCTCTGGCCATTTGTTGCTGAGATATAATTTTCTGAAGGGCCGCATTGTGTTTTTCAATCCTTGTATTTCCAGTAACCAGAGTGTGATGGATCTTCTCAGCTTTGGAGAAACTGTGACCCTAGGTTTTGGCTTAAGTGTTCTGTCATTTTTGCTAAATAGCTAGGTTTGTTTAAACAGAGTTTGGTTTTCCGAAGACTGAATGGATTCACTGACACAAGACATAAAAGGTCAAGGGAAGGGTGCTTAACATGGAGTGATCTGAGGAGAAGATAGGGTATCTTGTAATCATTAGAAATCTTCTTTATTCATTAACTGAGAATACTAATGCTTACTGTTTCAGTTTATCCTTTTCAGGCTTGAATGAAGAGGTGTGGAGATTCACATTATTTCCAAGGTTTCACAAGAAATTTATCTCAAGGTGTGTCTTTTAGTTAAAGAGCAGCAGTATAGTTCAGAGAGAGTGGATAAGGCCAGTTGAGATGGGGCCGAGGCAGGGCAGCCGACTCAGTATCCGAAAGTCCCAGGTTCGATCTCCAGTCAATGGACATCTCGTAGTGTCTCTGAGCATCACACCCTATACCCAAATGCTCCCTGGACTCTTTCAATAGCTGCCCACTGCACCACCTGGTGGTGGATGGCTTAAATGCAGAGAGCCAATTTCGACATTGTATGGGAACATACAATGATGACAATATATTTATTATTATTATTATTATTGTTATTATTTGTCCAAACGCTTTCACATCAAGAGGATGAAGTTAAATGGTCCCAGGCAATGGACACTGAGGGTGCATTCACACCAGCCCTGTTTAGTCCGCTTTAATCAAACTCTAGCTCGTTTTCCTAGAAAGTCCGGTTCGTTTGGAGCGGTGTGAACTCGCCATCGAACTCTGTCATGGAACAGAAAGGCGAACTCTGGCCCGGGCTAAAACCTAGGTCTCGGTCCGGTAGAAGAGAACTCCAGCGCGGTTCGAGTGCAGTGTGCATGCAAACAGACCGGGCCCCGCTCCACAGGACAAACAAACACGCATTTCTCTTACCTTATATGGAGCCGGCAGCTACCTTGTTTGGAAAAACAATATTCTCCATGGTCTTCTGTCTTATCTTCTGCTTCTGCTAAGTCCATTTTTGAAAAATGACAAAATATAACTCCTAAACTTGCTAAAACTTGATGCCACTTCGTTTTTATTTTTATTTCCAGAAGAAGAAGAAGACGTTTACTCAGAGATTTTTGTGTCATTTCTTTCAGTAATTCTTGGTGCAGCGCTCCCACAGGCGAGCGGGGTAATAGGTTGGTTCAACAGGTTGACTCGACTGCACAGTGCAGTGTGAATGCAAATGCACCAGCTCAAATGTAAACAAACAGTTATGAATATTGGTCCCGAACCGAATTGAGTCTACCGGACTATCTGGTGTGAAAACGACCTGAGTCTCTGAAGAACAAATATTTGAGGTACTTGCAACACTAGAAGGTACGTTTCATGGCGGGTGGCTAAAAAACACACCAAAGAATATTCACGTTAGACTTTATCTTATAGTAAAGATAAATGCTTGTTTGACCTTAGGTGACTTCACCGTGCGTGAACCAACACTCAAGCATAAGTCAGTGGTTTGACATCAACTTTTATGCTGTCCCTGCTTATCAAGGTTTTTGCCACAGCTGTGGTTAATTGAAGAGCTCTGGAGTAAACAACCTGTGGCAGAACACTCAATCTCCTTCCGTGTCATGGTGGAGGAGACTGGTTTGGGCAATAAAGCACTCAAAGGAGCATTCATTCATTTGTTATCTGAATGGCTAAAGGATCAATTGGCTACAAAGGAGGATCCAGAAACACTAGATGATGCCATTAAATTGGCGGTACAGATTGAAAATCCTGAAGGAATAAGGAAAAAGGACTACAATTCGCCTAGAACAATCATCTTGCAGTTTTTGCTACTTCCAATTCCACCAGTTCAAGCTTCAGCCCCCACAGTCTCAAAACAGGAACTGGACCCCATGCAACTAAGCAATACATGGTTACCACTGGAGGAGCAACAACAATGGTTGTCAGCTAAGGAGTGCCTATACTGTGGTAAATGGGGTAATTTAATTGCCAATTATACTGTGTATCCCTGTTAAAAGCCAAAGCCCTTCAGTAGATCAGGAAATACTTGTGGGTAAAGCAGTTAATTTTGCTAGTATACACTTCTGGTTACCTATGATCATTTGTACTAACAAAGTTATCTTAATAATCCTATTCAGGCCTTGGTTGATTCCGCAGTGGAGCAGAACCTAATCAGCCAGGACTTAGTAAATTAACTTCATCTCTGTAAGGATGGTGCTCCCTTGTGGCAGATCCCATCCCTACACTCCCTGGTCTCCCTGTTAATTGGCTTGATTGTTTCCACCCTTGTGTCATCCAGGTGTTTGTGATTGTCTCCCTGTGTATTTGTGTATATAAGCCTGTGTCCTTGTGTTTATGATTGTCCTGGCAATGTCTCCTGTTACGTCTTGCCTCCTGGGTTCCCAGTGATCCTTGCGTATGTAAGTTTGCTGCCCTGTCAGCTATTTTGTGTTCTTTATATTAAAACAATATTATTTTACCTGCCGAGTTGTCGTACTGCCTGCATCTTTGGGTCTGAACCACACCAGATTGTTACAGAATGCCAGGACCATACAAAAACCCAACAGGCTGCCCGTCCTTGGCTGTGCTCACCCTGGAGGATGAGCAGCGGCTCCACAGTGTTTCATGGGCACTGTTTCGCACTGTATGCACCCTCATCGACCTGCAGGCAAGATGGGTCGCAACCCAGGATGTCTTGGGTGAGTTCCTTCACCTTCCAGGACTAATCCAGTACCCGAAGATGGCAAAGCTCCTCAATATGGTGCTGGAGGAGCAACGAGTGCTGAATATAATCCGCTGGTCCACTGACCCCCAGCACACGTTCCCTGTGTCCTGACGAGTCCATGTTCTCGGAGCGTCACACGTCCCTTGCGCTCCCAACTCCAGCGGCGGCCCCTGCGCCCTCGTCTCTAGCGGCGGCTCCTGTGCCCTCGTCTCCAGCAGCGGCTCCTGCTCCCTCATCTCCAGCGGCAGCTCCTGCGCCCTCATCTCCAGCGGCAGCTCCTGCGCCCTCGTCTCCAGCGGCAGCTCCTGCGCCCTCGTCTCCAGCGGCAGCTCCTGCGTCCTCGTCTCCAGCGGCAGCTCTGGTGCTCACGACTTCAGCCACAGTTCTGGTGTTGGCAGCTATGGTTTCTTCGGTGGTCTCTTCTCTGGATCGCCCACCAGAGCCCCCACCCAATGATGGACGGTCTCCCGGCTGCACCCCTGAGTCTGTTCCATGTCTTGGATGGCCTCTTGGGCACCCACCTGAACTTGTTATATTTCCTTGTGCTTAGTTTTTGTGTTTAGTTCTCAGGCCTCGTCCAATCAGTTTTTGGTTTCTTGTCCTAGTGTTTCCTTGTGCCCCCCATCCTTGCAGTTCCTCCCTCCGCCCGCCCGGAGGAAGGAATTATACAGTATATAATATATATATTATATATATAATTATATTATATTATAATATAATATTTTATATCTGATTTTGTCAGGTGCGTTCCAGCAACTGTTTGCTCGAATCCGGCAACTCTCAGACTTACTAAAAATAAAGTTATGTACAAATATGACTGCCTTGTCGTTTGGGGAGCCATGCTTGAACTATGTCGCTCTGCTCTGCTGCTGAGACGATAAATAACTCTGACACCTCAGCTGCTGTTTTTATGACACTCTGGACGCTTGTCACCCACAGCATGCATGCGACAAAGAGTATAAACTATAAACTCAAAGCAAGAGTGATACTTGCCCCCTCTTTTCTTCTTTTACGTTGTCATCACTTTTTAGTTTTATTGATGCATTTGTCAAAGCACAATTTTGATGTTTTTTTGGTTTTGTAAATACAGAAGTAATGTTTAATAAATGTTAAGACTATTCTTTGCTAACAAAATATATTTTATGTCATTAAACAACTTATCAGGTTCTTCTCTTGTGATCATGTGCATTCCCCCAGGACACCCCCCACCCACTCAACCTGTCTGCCCGCTATTTGCGTTCCGGCATAGATTGGTTTACAAATTAAGCCCTGCCTAGCCCACTACTGGAGTTTTAATTAGGTATTTTAAGCTTCTAATAAACACGATGGATGATGATCATATTGCTTTATGCAAGGCTATTGGTAAGGAGTGATTATTATTATTGTTTCATATTGGCTAGTGGTTTTTCCTCTAAAACTTAACTTGGGACACACTGTGTTTCTTAGACTGTGGCTAGGATGCATGAGAGAAGCGGAGCGTGTTCTATTCACACAAGGAGAGCTGTTGGTCAGGCTACTTCTTGTTCTGCCATTAACTCTAAAATAGTTATTTCATTTTCATTTATTTAAATTAATACAATGCATATTAATCAGCATGTCAGCGGTAAGCATCAATGTAAATATTAGTTAGCACAACAGCTAATTTTCATCCATTATCCTAAGGCAGGTAAGAACAAAAAAATCATCCCCTAAAACAAAGAGCAGAGAATAATACAAACATCACCTATATAACACATAATACAACATGAAATTATAATAAAGATATGATGCCATAAAAAAATAGACAAAGTAATCTACACATGCGTGCACCTCTGATTAGTTTTCAGCCAAAGTTTCAAAGAGTTTTTAAAGCTGGAGTAGGTGTCACAGTTCCTGATAAAAACTGGCAGTATGTTCCTTGACTGTGTGCCTCTGATGGACACCACCATATGGACAAATTTAGTCCTGCATTGCTGTACATTACAATCTCCTCTGGTCACCTCAACGCCATTGTGTTTACTGTATTACTTGTTTTTTTTCTCTTAGAAAATACATTAAAGGAGGAGGAGCAAGTCCATTGAAAACTTAAAAAATCAGGCAAGCATCCATAAAAATCTGATAGCTATCAAAATCCAGAATGTTGTACGTACTTAATTATGATGTTACAATATTGATACTGTAAAAGCTTTTGTCAAAAAATTTTGGTGCTTTCTTAAAAAGAGACTTTAACAGCTTCGAAATGGCCTCTCAAGTGTGAGCCCATGTAGTATAACAATAGGCGGTATGGCTGAAGATCATGGCATGCATGTAAAACCCCCAGTATACTCCTGCATACGTCCATATGCAGAGGTATGCACGTACATACGCAGAGGTACGAGCGTACCCCCCAGGGCATGTCCGTGCAAAGCTCAATTTTTACGACCGCATACGCGTACGTGGTGTCGCACAATAAATTGCCTGGCGACGGACTGTTTTATGTGACACCAATGTATTAAATTCCCTTTCTTCATTCCAGCCTTTTCTTTTTTTTTTTTTTTTTTTGCCAAGAGGCAGTGATCTCTTCCTCCTCCGTTGATGCAATGACTGAAATGGTGAGAAATGAAGGAATTTGTCACGAGCGAATTAAACTCAGGTCCAACATGGCTGCGGGAGGGTCTGGAGATTTCCTGGTGGGCTGGTCTGATGTGTGGGCTGCAGAGCTAGCCTTCCCTGTTTTTTATTTTTTTATTTTTTTATATATATTTTTATTAACAACATATAAAAACAGAAAACCACTGTGGCTGTGTCTGCCAGCGCTCGTTTTTTTTTTCTTCTCGACCTGTCAATCAATCCAGTAGGCGTGTCAGCAAATGACCAATCGGCGACCTCAATTTGTCCCAAAGGTAGACGCCCCTTGTCTGTGAAGCTGCTCTGCAGCTGCTCAGGGTGTACGCTGGAGTCTGAAGTCTGAACCCTCTGCGTACAGTACACGCGTACGGACCTACGCTGCAGTATACTGGGGGCTTAAGCCTTTGCTGATTTTATTGTCAGAGAAGGTCTTATATGTTTTTGAAGTTTGACAGATTTAGTTTAATTATAAATGAAATTCTCTTTATATGCTGCTTGAAATTTAGATTGGAATCAAAAATTACTCCAAGGAATTTACATTGTTCAACCACTTCTAATGTCTCGCCATTGACTGACATAGATGGTTGCTCATTATCTGCTGGCAGCCGAGAGAAAAACATACAGATGTTTTTTTTTTTAATGTTGAGATGTAGACAAGAGTCCTGCAGCCAGTGAGACACTGGCATCATATTGAATCAAGTGTTACTTGTATAGGTAAAACCACATGTTAAACAGCCTGTTAAAATACACCAGAATGCAGGAAATGGCATCTACTTTATTCAGAATTTTCTGGGGGAAGACATTCCCCTAAAGGGCATATTCTATAAATCCCCCTGATGTAAGGTTATAAATACATGACCTTATTAATAATAGGTTGTGATCTAAAGTGGGCCAGTCTGAGACTGAAACTCAAGGGCTGAAACTGAGTCCCACTCCGGCCTTATCTGTACATCACCCTTGTCCTTAAAAATGGGCACCAGCACATTTCTTCTCAATTCCTCAGACATTTTTCACCCTTAAATATGCCATTGAATATTTGAGTCAAAAACCTCACTACCATCTCTCCAAGACATTTCCAAACCTCCACTGGTATGTCATCAGGTCCTACTGCCTTCCCCTTCTTCATTCTTTTCTGAGCTTTCCGGACTTCACCCTCACTAATCTTTCCCACATCCTGGTCCACAGTTTCTATGACTCTTTTTCTCTTTCATTCATTAGCTCCTCAAAGTACTCCTTCCATCTTCCCGTCACACTCTCCTCACTCCTAACCTGCTGCACATCCTTTCCAGCCTGATCCCCCTGTCTTACCAATTGGTACAAGTCCTTCTAGCCCTCTTTAGTGTCCAGTCTCCCATACAACTCATCATACACCCTATGCTTTGCCTTAGCCACTTCCCTCTTTGCTCTACGTCCCATCTTCTTTTATTCCTGTCTCCTCTCTTCAGTCCTCTAACTGTCATAATTCTTCTTGGCTAACCTCTTTCTTTGAACAGCATCCTGCACTTCACTATTCCACCACCAGGTTTCCTTATCATCCATTCTCTGTCCAGATAACACACCAAGTACCTTCCTACCTGTCTCTCTAATTACTGTTGCTGTTGCCCAGTCATTTGGAAGCTCTTTCTTACCACCCAGAGCCTTTAACAGCTTCTCTCTGAATTTCTCAACATTCTTCCTTCTTCATCTTTCACCAGTCTTCTTCTCTGATTTTACCATTTTTCTCTTCTTCACAACAACAGTCATTCTACACACAATCATCCTATGCTGTCTGGCCATACTCTTCCCTGCCACAACCTTACAGTCCCCATCTCCCTCAGGTTTCCTCTTCTACACAGAATGTAGTCGACCTGCGTACTCCTTCCTCAACTCTTATAGGTCACTCTATGTTCCTCCCTCTTTTGGAAATAGGTATTGACTACAGCTATTTCCATTCTCTTGGCAAAATCCACCACCATCTGTCCTTCCTGGTTTCTTTACTTGACACCAAATCTACCCATCACTTCCTCATCCCTTCTGTTTCCTTCACCATGTCCATTCGGGTCTGCTCTAATCACCACTCTTTCCTCCCTGGGAATACTCTCTATCACTTCATCCAGATCCTTCCAAAATGTATCTCTTGTCCCCATAACATCCAACCTGTGGAGCATAACTACTGACAATGTTTAGCATCAAGCCTTCTACTTCTACCTTCAGGCACATCACCCTATCTGACACTTTCTTCACCTCTACTACATTCTTTGCCAACTACTCCTTTAGGACCACCCCTACTCCATTTCTCTTTCTATCCACACCATGCTAAAACAGTTTGAACCCTGCCCCAATGCTGCGAGCCTTGCTGCCCTTCCACTTGGTCTCTTGGACACATAAAACATCTACCTTCCTTCTCTGCATCATGTCAGCCAGCTCTTTACATTTGCCTGTCATTGTTAGCACATTTAGAGTTGCAAACATTAGTCCTACATTCTTCACTTTCCTCTTCTCCCTCTGTCTCCTGACACGTTTCCCTCCTCGTGGTCTTCAACTAAAAAGCACTGAAAAGCAAAACACACACCCAAATCAAAAAGAGGGTGAAACAAAAGCAGAATAAAATGAAGGAATCTACAGACAAGAAAATGTGAGCTAAAACATCAACAATCAAAGTGGGTGACACTGTTCGTGTTCACAGACCTGAGCACGTTCCCAAAGGACTTGTTGCAGGTCACTTTAACAGCAGGCCATGAAGGTTTGTTAGCAAGGTGGTTAGAAGATCCACAATGAAAGCATGAACGGTTACCAGCTGCTTGAGCCGTGGCAGGAGCAGGATTCGGAACAAGAACTGTATTTCATTGATTTGAGTCCAGAAACACAAATCAAGTCCACCCAGAAGACTTTTTAAGTGTCCTGCACTGATCAATTGAAAGAACACTCTCTTTTCTATTATCATTATCCATCCATCCATCCATCCATTTTCTTTACCCGCTTATTCCATTTTTGGGTCACGGGGGTCGCTGGTGCCCATGTCCAGCAATCACTGTGCGAGGGGCGGGGTACACCCTGGACGGGTCACAAGTCCATCACAGGGCCACACAGAGACAAACGAGACAAACAACCATTCACTCTCTCACTCACACCTAGGGACAATTTAGAGTTACCAATC
>NC_056506.1:11242197-11243855 GCF_014905685.2 Nematolebias whitei | reverse complement strand
GGGGCAGATATAATAAGATTTTTTCTTCTTTCTGCTGCCTTTCATTTTAAATCTTTTGTATCCTTTTTTATATTGTTATGGAATTGTTTTGTACTTTTTTTAAATGAATAAACTATATACCATACCATACCATACTTATAACAGTACTTTTGTGTAAACCCAGAGCTTAAAAAGTGTGTGAAACTCACTGCTCACTTGAATACAAATATTTACCTGTTAAACTAATCTGAAGTTGGCAACTGTGTATCAGATAAGTGCTGAACAGTGAATAACCATGACAGGTGTGATAGAAAAGGATTTTGATCCTTATGAGATGAAGGACTGTTTAGAGAAAGCGTTAGCACTGCTGACGGAATCCTTACATCCATATGATAAACAGGTGGACAGCATGAATCCAAAAGAGTTATTGGACGATCTGATGGAGGTTGCAGAGAGTGTGACCTCTACAGAAATTACAAAGTCAAGCTATGAAAAGCTGGCTAAAATTGCAATCTTGCTGAAAGAATCGTTCTATACAGTGGTTGAGAAAGCTGACGACCTTGAGATAAGGTTAAACAGCGAAAAAGAGGTGGTTCAGGAAATTGAAGAACACTTCCTTCAGTTTAAAAGTGAACACGAGATCCTCACAAAAACCCATTTTGAACAGATGTTTCAGTCACAGCAAGATGCACGTGCAGAAATTGATTCACTGAATAGCAAAATACAGTTACTTAATGCATCACTATCTGAAGCCAGGGATGATAAAGAGCTGTTGACCAGAGGATACTTTGCATTAAGACGGGATCACGACGAGAAAATGTCACAAGTTTCCCGCTGCAAAGCTGAGATAGATGTGCTTAAAACACAACTTGACGAATGCAGAATGGGAAAAGCGGCATTACTCCAACACTGTGTGCGTTTACAAGGTGAATGTCAAACATCACAGGAACGCCTGAAAGCTTGTGAGGAGAAACTAGCCGCGGCAACAGATAAAAGTTCTGACGTGGGGCGAGTTTGTCTGGAACTCAGAGAAGACCGTGGACAGAGTCCAGGCCAACCGCCATCACCCCAGAAAGATGTTGTTGCACCTCCTGCTCTTAATCCCATTCTGCCACCTCCACATGTGTGTAGAGAAACACCTCCACCCTCACCTAAAGTGGTAGGAACAGACCTGAACAGGTCTCCTCCACCAAACATGCAACAGAGTGCATGGAAACTTCCTCTTTCAATAGATGTTCTGCTAAAACTCTCAAAATATGTACAACGCTTTGTACCTGGACCGATGGGTTCAACTGGAACAAAAGCGTACCTGAAAGATCTTGAATTCAGATTGAAAGGTTATCCTAATGCTACGGTTAAGGATAAGATCAGTCTGATAAGGCTCACTTCAGACAGAGAGGTGTTCACCTTCATCGAGCGTCTACCTGATGCAACGAGAAAGGATTACAACCTTCTGTGTGAAGCTTTGATCAGAGAGTACGACCCCTGCACGGGACCTGCTGGTTTCCCAGCCGCTGACAAGGTCACGCAGGGTAAGAATGAACATCCAAAAGTCTATTACAAAAGAATCTTCCAAGCTTATTTTGGTTACAGAAATGAAACCGGAATGGAGGAAGAGGAAGGTTTTAAATTTGTTTTCAGCAAAAATCTCCACACTGACATACGCAGGTCAGTACAAA
>NC_056506.1:11241779-11242097 GCF_014905685.2 Nematolebias whitei | reverse complement strand
TCTTATCCTAATGCTACGGTAGAAGATAAGATCAGTCTGATACGGCTCACTTCGGACAGAGAGGTGTTCACCTTCATCGAGCGTCTACCTGATGCAACGAGAAAGGATTACAACCTTCTGTGTGAAGCTTTGATCAGAGAGTACGACCCCTGCACGGGACCTGCTGGTTTCCCAGCCGCTGACAAGGTCACGCAGGGTAAGAATGAACATCCAAAAGTCTATTACAAAAGAATCTTCCAAGCTTATTTTGGTTACAGAAATGAAACCGGAATGGAGGAAGAAGAAAATTTTAAATTTGTTTTCAGCAAAAATCTCCAC
>NC_056506.1:11221092-11241679 GCF_014905685.2 Nematolebias whitei | reverse complement strand
TGCACGGGACCTGCTGGTTTCCCAGCCGCTGACAAGGTCACGCAGGGTAAGAATGAACATCCAAAAGTCTATTACAAAAGAATCTTCCAAGCTTATTTTGGTTACAGAAATGAAACCGGAATGGAGGAAGAGGAAGGTTTTAAATTTGTTTTCAGCAAAAATCTCCACACTGACATACGCAGGTCAGTACAAATGATGGCAAATTTCAGAGAAAAATCCATCAATGAGATTAAACAGTGTGCTGTGAATGTGTTTGAGGCATGTTCTCATGCATCATATATATATATGCCCATAGAGGTGTTTCCTGGTATAAAGGTTAAACCCCACTCCCTAGAAATGGAAGGATGGAGTGAATCGCCTCCACCTCCTAAAACAGGCGAGAAAAAGCAGTATTTTCAAACTAACAAACCGCGCAATGAAGGTCCACGCTGGGACAGAAAAGCTCCTCTTTCAGAGGATGGACGTGATTATCGTAAATGGGGTATGCGTAGGACGCAAAGATATGGGATCCAAGAGGACCCATATTATCAGGGGAAGTCCGAAAAGGAACCCCCAAAAGACGTACCTAACCCTCCCCCACCTCGGACGACACGAACCGAGGCGATACAATCACAAAAGTTCCAGATACAATGCCCTACACCTCTGAGCTCGGAAGAGACAGAGAAACTACAAAGGTTTTTAGAAACTTTTAAAAACGCTGAAATGGGAATCCAACCTGGAGCACTGTGTAGTGATGTGATCGCTACTAAATCTGAAGGCGCGAATGACAACATTACAGATGTCAGTGGAACACACCAAGACATTGCTGTCGTTGCCTCCAACAACCCCTCATCGGACGAAGGGGGGGTAAACTCACACACAAACGATGATGAGTCATCGCAAGCTGAACACTCAGAACCTGATTTTCATGATTTTGAACTAGGCATTCCATTTCTGGGAGGACTCCCAGATAACCTGGTACCGAGTCAAGAAGCTTGGCCAGTATGTTTCACGAAACCAACACAGGCCATAGCTCTTTTCTCAACCAAGGACGTCGACCAAGGGCCTCAAACCTATGGTGTCTTACCCATAGACAGGTCCGACGACTCAGAAGAGGATTCGTTGGAGCTCCCCACAGAGCAAGAACCCTTAACAGTCTCATCACAGTTTGAACAGGTGGTCGCTCAAGCCGACACTCTGACATCTGATGAAGAAAGAGACAAACTTCGCCAAGTTCTTTTAAAATATGAAAAGTCATTTTCAACTGACCCACACATCACCCAACTTCAGAAGTTGGATGATCCTGCAATTAACTTGATGATACTGTATCTGACTGACCCAGACAAATACACTCCATCGAAAGTCAAACTGGATTTCAATCCAGACCTAAAAGTCCTCTTTCAGCTGCGCAAACAGTTAAAACTACTCAAGGACAGCCTAACTTTAGCTCATGGAGCGACGTCCTCACCCGTGTTCGCGGTCTCCCATGACCGAAGGGGGGTGACGCCAGTTAGGGTAATGCTACCAGACGCGATAACGTGAGTCAATCTGACAACCAGGGTGAAGTGAAGCAGCGAAACGTCGTTTTCTAATTGCTTAATCACTGCTTTTGTCAATGTTGAAACGTTGTTTAACTGGTTGCTTAGTCACTGTTTTTGTCTATGTTGAGACATCGTTTAATTGGTTTTTGGTATTGTTTCTGAACACCCCAAGCAAGAATGAATTTTTTGTGTAGTTAAGTTAGAGACTAAGAGGCCTTTAACCATGCCAACATGCAGTTCACTTGTTAAAATGTAATCTTTGCGGAGTCAATGTATATTAATGCTACCTTAAGTACCATAATCTACATTGGTCTCACAACGCTTAAGCCGAACCTACTCGAACAATTCTATTCGGGGGGATAGCTAATTCTTTTTGATGAGTCTCGCCATAGACTTCCAAAACATTTATGGGGAAACCAAACACCCAATCTCAAGTCGTTCGTCTAAAAGACAACAGACAATTGAACCAAACTATATTTTACCATGTAAAGCTAACTTAAACCAAGTTTGAAATGGAAAAATAGTTTGGAACCCTTTTCTATAGGTATAAACCCCTATAGTTACCCTTTTCAGCATGTTCCATCCCTTAACTGGTAGCTGTAGCTGTTCCCAATCATAATAGCTTACACACCAGGTGCATATAGTTTAAGGCCTTATGTAAAATCCCCTTCATAAGCCCACCTTAAACCACATAATTGCATGTCAAATTGAACCAGAACGGCACAAACTGGACATCCAATCAGCGACGACCTTCGCTGGAGGAGACCTGCAATCCTGACGTTGGTCTCCACTCTTCATCCAGTGGCCGCATCTTCAGTTCAATCCAAGGGAACCCCTCTGTATGCTGATCAATCAACACTTCCAATCGTTGTGGATTAATCGTTGTGGATTTACCGTTGTGGATTATATGACTTTTTCCAATGGATTACAGACTCTGTTTCCAAGGGGTTAAAGCATTGCTACAATGGAATTACCAACAACATTATGGAATTATCATCAACACAATGGAATTACCAAAAACATTGTGGGATTACATCCTTTGACTTTTGTTTTCCTTGCTGGATTACCTTTGACTTTTGTTTTCCTTGCTGGATTACATCAAGACCAGGGACATTCGAAGGCGTAAGTTCATGTTGGAATTCATCCCCGTGGACAGGTGATGATTTCCAAAGGGGGGACTGTAGTGAACTAGGCCTCAGGTCAAATCTGGCCTTGAGGGGCCTTCCTGGAACAAGAACTGTATTTCATTGATTTGAGTCCAGAAACACAAATCAAGTCCATCCAGAAGACTTTTTAAGTGTCCTGCACTGATGAATTGAAAGAACACTCTATTTTCTATTATCATTACTATTTTACAAATGTTTGATAATCAAAGTGTGTTAGTTCAAACCATTTTTAGATGTTGCAGTGAACTAATCATTTTTAATTAACTGTGAAACAGTAATAATGATTTTAATCCTCATGCAAAGTAGAAATCATGTTAAGGTCTGTTACAGAGTAATTATGCATTTTCTGATTTTCTGTCTTTGAATGAGCAAGTGTAAGTTGGTCCAAGGTTGGAGTCAAACGCAAAACAAGTTGTTGGAATGAACTATCATGTTTTTAAATCCTCTCAGACGTAAATATAAGAGGCTGGCACCTGTTTATGGGTAACTCGCCTAAATATTCCTCTCTCTGTCTCTAAAAACATTTTCAATCTGTTCCTAAACACTTTCTGTTTTTCTGACTCCTAGTGACCTCTTACGTCACAAAAAGCACACCCCTGTCTGGTCGATATTGACCAATCAGGAACCTCCCAAATGAACCGGAAATAGAGCTCTTTAAATGTCGGTACTTCCTAGTTCAAACCAGTCGGGTGGAGAGTCGCTTCAGGCTTCGGCTTCAGTCGTTTGCCGCTCCATTGCTGGGAGAACAGAAGTCCAGCATGATCCAGAGCTCTTCGAGTCTTGTGGGAATTATGCAATCTTCCACATCTGAGTGGAACTTCTGACGGACTCCACTCATGTGAGTCCACCGAGAGGTGAACCTGTGTCGGATGGAATACCGTCACTACTTCGGACGATTCACAGCTGTTCCTACGGGTGCGTTAAATGGAACTCCGTACCAGTGGAATCACCTCCTCCAGGTAAAAGAGTTGATTTATACCACCTAAGTGTACCGGGGAAGAAGCTGGGAACTCACCGGAGAGTGCCGTTCTGATGCCGACACAAACATTTCCCTCGTCCATCCTTTCTCTCAACTTAAACTTCAATTTCCATCTTTAAACTCTTCTATCTGCTAGCAAATTAATCCAGATATTTTTAGAAGTGTCTGTTGTACAGCTGGAAGCAAGGGAAACAATCGCCGTATTGTTTCCTCCTTGTAAAACTGATTAATAAGCTGTTGTTATTTTCATATTTTGCCAATTAATGTAAATGTGTGATGTTAAATTTTGATTCTGTAAATAAATGACCACGTTCATTTTGATGGGTCAAAGAAAATTAACGTCTCACAATACATTTTTAATAATTCAATGCACGACATTATACAGTCCAGAAAAATTAAAGAATCCGTTTAATTTATGAATATATGACAGCATATGTTCATCTACAGCAGCAATAACAGCAGCAAACGTGTCTCCAGTGTTCAGCATAGTGTAGAAAAGCTGTTGAACCTCCATACCTAGGGCATGAAGTAGAACCACTCGCTTTCTTGCATCAGGTCAGTCATCCCCTGACACTGCTGTCACTAACATGTAGTATTCAAACATTTTTAGCCATGTTGGAAATGTTATCACTGGTTCCCTCGGGCATGACATGAATGGAGCAGCTAAAGATACAAAAATGTTGTGGGTTGCAAGATTGAATTAAGGTAAAAAAAAAAAAAAGCAGATACGTGAATCAGCTTCAGTTCTCTCCTCTTTACTTTCACTTTTGTCTCTTCCGTCACTCCATAGTTAAGGTGACCAGATTTCTGAAGTGAAATATGGGGACATTTCCAGCTCGGAGACCAAAAAAAAAGACATTTTATCAAGATGAAATAAAAAATGGGGACAGTTACAGTTTCATTTATTTTTACATATTTATTCATGTTTTAACTAAAAATCAAATATAACAGCAGGATTGTGTCTCTCCACACTGTTAACATAAGAGTAATAAAATGAATAAAGTAATAATAGTAACAGATTACTAAAACTGGGGTGGGGGGTCAAGAGTATATACTAGTAAGTGAGCGTGCATACCTTGTGAGGGAATGAGAACATGTATGTACTTACATAGGTGTGTACAAGTACACAGTGTATGGTTACGTAGCTGATGTGTATTTATATTGTGTGTATGTGTGAGGTGAGTGAAGGCCAGGTAGTCCGCTGACATGAGCTCATCTCTGGTTCTGTGAGGCCTCCTCTGTCTGAAGAGCCATCAGATCAGCAATGGTGGCCATGGAGGTCTGGAATAGAAGAAGAGCAGAAAAGGTCACGCACAAAACTGAAAGCACACAGACAATAATAATGAGAAATACTAATAAGAAATGACACTATTTAGTAATATGATTATATGCCTATTATTTTATTTTTATTTCTTCTTCCACTTATTTCATCATCACTCAAAAAACTGCCTTTTCACACTGCTGCAGTTAGAGAAGTACAGTGAGCCTGACGCTCAGCTCAGAGAGGCTCCGGAAGAACTTCGGTCCTCTCAACTCAAACCATCCGTAACATCTCACCAAGTATACGCCCACTCTGCAGTGCATATTGCACACTATATCACAACACAATCACGTTACCAATCAAACCACTTCATCAGTTCATCACTTGAAATTTAATTGTAAATATTTTACATCATAAACATGTGACAGATAAACTTGGACATTAACTGAAGAGCAACAATCTGAAGAGCCGACCAGGACGTAGAAATGGACATTCTGCTTGTAACTTATCAGTAAAATGACACTTCCTCTTCTTTGAAAGAAGATCTTGTCATTCATTCTCGTCTTTCTTCTTTCCTTTCCTCCTTTTTCTTTGCAACACTCATCTGCTCTTTTCCTTCTCTTTGCTTTGTTCTTCTTTCTATCAGTCTTCCTATTTTCCTCTGCTCTCATTCACTCTTTTTTTCCTTTCAGTCTTTGTATTTTTCTTCTCTCTCTTTAACTAGCTTTCTATGTCTATTTCCATCCTCCCTCCTCTTCTATAAGTCTTCTACTACTCTAAAACAGTGCTGTAATATAATCACAGTCCCTTCCAAAAATATTAGAACATATAACATACTGAAAATTTACTATACAAAGAAAACGAGATTTTTGTTTCAAATACCCTTTAGAAGTTTGTAAGTTTTAGATGAGAAACTGGGGTTATCCTAGTATTATAAATGTTAACATTATTTTTAATTATTTAGAGCTCATCATAGCACAGAAACAGCACTGGTGAAAGTTACCAATGATATTCTCATGGCCTCTGACAATGGACAGGTGTCTACGCTGGTCCTGGTAGACCTCAGTGCTGCATTTCATACAGTTCATCACAATATTTTATTACACACCTAAGCCTGAAAGTCTATGTTCACAATTCAGTTCAATTCAGTTTATTTATACAATTCAGTTTATTCATATAATGCCAAGTCACAAAAGACGTCGTCTCAGGACACTGAACAGAAACATTCATATATATAAAGTAAGTTTACGCTATTTATCTGAGGAGCTAGCAGATTGATTTGAGTTTTAATATATTAGCAAAACAACTCATAACTAGATCTGAAAATATAGACTAAAGGTCACCAATCAACTCTAAAACATCTTACTTTGGATGAACCCATGGCGCGTGCACCCTCATGCAATATTCAACATTATCAAGTCTGAACCAGCTTTACTGAGCCTTTAAGGCACTTCATCATCCGGTTATGATTTCTCCCACTCTCTCTCAGTCGAGCTGCAGTTACTCCCTGCTCTTCTTGCCTTTTGTTGATCTGTTTGTTATTAAAAGCTTGATTTAGGTCCTCATCTTTAGTAAAACACATCTCAGCCCTATTTTTTTTTTTACCTGAACACAGCTGACAACACTAGAAATAGTTCCAACTGCGAACAAAACGTTTATCACGGCAAGAATCAGCCCAGTTCAAACAAAATAAATCCATTCATACATACCATCACAGGAGAACTCCCCGGCGGTGTTGACAAACTTGCGCTGCACTTCTTCTTCTCTTTTAAAGGCGGTGTGCAGCTCCTCTTCTTCTGCCTGTAACGTTAGCGCTGAAGCGCCGGCACAACCAGCTGCTACAGTAACAGCGGTTGTTGCGCGCAACTGCACCCGGCTATTGTAATAACAGTCTACATGCAACTTTTTTTTTTCTCATTCATTAAACGCTCAAATCGGAGACATTTTCAGGGACAGCTTTAGCCAGGGACAGGTTGTTCAAAACAGGGACTGTCCCCAAAAATCGGGGACGTCTGGTCTATCAAGATAAAAGTAGGGCACAGAAGGAACAAACAAAAAATCGACATGTAGGAAACTGGAAAGACAGTGAACACAAAGAGGAAACACGGACCCCCCCCCCCCCCCCCCCGAGTCAAGGTAGGCAGTCAGGAGACCGTCCACGGCAGGACAGAAGATCCAGGGAGCGATCTGAAGACCATTCATCACCAGGCCAGGGGTCTGGCGGGCAGCCAGGATGCCATCCACCCTTGGGCTTGGACCAGGGTTCCGGCGGGCGGCCAGGAGACCGTTCCTTTATGACCAGTGGAGAGGCCTTGACTGCAGGTGGAGAGAACCTTGGGATAGCTGCAGCTTGCTGAGGGAGGACCTCTGGAAGGAGCGGCTGGCTCAGCTTCTTCTGTGGCTGACTCGGGCTTGGCTTCTTCAGCTGGGGTGAAGCGAGGACCCCAGGAAGAGCAAGGGCCTCTGGTGCCGGGACCACATTAGCAGCAAGAGTCTCTGGAGCGAGGACCTTTGGAGGAGCAAGGACCTCTGGGACCAGGACCACAGCAGCAGCAAGAGCCTCTGGAGCGAGGACCTCAGGAGGGATGAGGGCCTTGGAGCGAGGACCACAGGAGGGACGAGGGCCTCGGGAGCAAGGACCTCAGGAGCAGTGAGGGCCTCAGGAGCAAAGACCTCAGCAGCAGCGAGGGCCTCTGGTGCTGGCACGGGAACCAGTCTTGGTTCTGGCATGGGAACCAGTCTTGATGCTGGCATGGGAACCAGCAAGGCAGGAGCTGGCACGGGAACCAGCAAGGCAGGAGCAGGACCAAGTGAGGCAGGAGCTGGTGCATGACCCAGCCTTGGTGCTAATATTGGACCCAGCAAAGCAGGAGGTGGTGCGGGACCCAGCCTTGGTCCTGGGACGGGACCCAGCGAGGAGGAGGCTGGAGTGGAGACCAGCGACTCCAGTGCTGGTGCGTAGACCAGTGGGTCCAGTGCTTTTGCGGAGACCAGCGGGTCCAGTGCTGGTGCTGCAGGCGTGGAAAGCCAGGCAGGAGCAGCTGGCGTGGGACCCGGACCAGGTGCAGCTGATGGTGAGGGAGAGAGAGATCAGCTGGAGGTGAGCTGGGAGGACCAGGCTGAGCAGGAGCCAGCAGAAGCGAGCATAGCATGCATCTCTCCATCCACGCCTGCTGGAACTGCTGCCACATCTCTGGTGAGTTGCTATTATTGTCAGCCTCGGTGTACTTGGAGATGATGTCCTCTACAGTGATCATCCTCTCCCTAAGATTGCTGGGGCTGCAGCCCCCCAGCGACAGGTGCACAGGGGAGTACGGCTTCCTTTCCCCCAGCAACAGGTGCCCAGGAGCGTGCGGCGTCCTCCCCCCCAGCGACAGGTGCGACGTCCTCCCCCCAATGAAGGTAAACACATGGCTGCATCTGAGGAGAGACGTGCTGGAGTTCGGTGAAACTGGCTGGGTTCTGCCACCCGTTCCTCCTGCGGCGAGTCCAAGTGGATTGCCCCCCTCCCTTTGAAGACCGTTCCAGGAAAACAGGAGGTGGTTGGGGAGGAGGTGGGTTGCGAGGTGCTGTTGCTCTGTGTGGAGGAGAAAAAAGGCGAGGTGGTGAGGCAAAGGACCTCGGTTTAAAAGCCAGACGAGTACCTCAAAAAAAGAGTCCATTTATTTTCTCCTCTTTGTCACACTGGGCAGTCTTCTGTGCCTCGCAGGCCAGAAACTCAGAAAGAGTGATCTTCCTGCTGGGTTCGGTTTGGTCTCTGGATTCTATCATGATCAGCTTCCATGTGTAGAACCCAAAGTGCAGGAAGATGAGGAGACTCCAGTAAAATAAGTAAAAATGTTTAATACAAATAAACAAAACAAAAAGCTGTCGGGGCAGCAGACTTACTTCAAAGGAGAGACACGGAGGGATGCAGAAAACATGAAGACTTCGACAGGACAAGGACAATCCAGAGACACTGACAA
Source organism: Nematolebias whitei (assembly GCF_014905685.2). Classification (NCBI taxonomy): domain Eukaryota; kingdom Metazoa; phylum Chordata; class Actinopteri; order Cyprinodontiformes; family Rivulidae; genus Nematolebias; species Nematolebias whitei. The sequence goes on along the minus strand of NC_056506.1, from coordinate 11,232,788 downwards.
GACACCAAGGGGCTGAATATATACAGACACTAACAAGGTGAAATGAAAGGCACCTGTGGTGATTAGGATCACACACAGGTGTGACAGTGCTGGAACACAGGAGGAGAAATGCTCAGGAGTGACAGGCAAACATGAGGAAAAATGTATGACAGGACCCCAGAAACCCTACATGGTCACCCTATGCATAGTATACTTCATCTTTTAACATAGTCTTAGACTGCCCACTGGTGCTCTTTCTATGCAATAGCAATTCCACAACACAACAGAAGGACATCAAAGCAGAATACTTTCTCCCACCTGACACTGGTAAAGGATTTTACGATCTAGTTGTAAAATAGCTTAGTCCTGCATCATTTTAGGACTAAATGTTTCTACTTGTTCTACTTGGAAGACAGAGGTTCTAGCAGCATTTTTATTGTGGGAGTTAAATGAAATATTCTGTTAAAAATATCCAGGTTCTTTACATTAGAATAATAGACAAATAATAATTATATCCAAATGAAGTCATTTGGATAGAATTATGATGGCCTCTATGATGAGTTATGTTATTTTTTAATTAACATCCATGTGATCCTTTTCCAGTGTCAGGGGAGAAAGGCTGCAAAGCTTCTTCTATACAGGAAATCTTATTGAAACCATAATGGACATGGCATGAACTGAACTGATTCTTTTTTTTTTTCTCTGTGTTTAGGTCTGTGTGGTGTGATAGAGCAGAAGGATGAGGGAGGGGAGCAGTCCGATTCAGCCTGTGGAGCTCAGACCCAACCTGGACACGCAGCTCTTTGCGAGTATGTAAGCCAGGGTTATGCAGCTAAACTGCTCAGGGGGCCACAGTTTCTGAAAGCCAGCAGCTCAGGGGCAGGACATCCAGTGATTAAAGTCATTATGAAAATAAACCAAGTATTACAATGATCTGTTAACTTTTAAATTTGTTTATTTTGTTGCATTGAATCATAAATACAATAAACAGAATACAGAACCCAAATCATACCTAACCCCCAACCCTTTTATTTATTTTTTTATGAACTCATTGGCGGGCCAGACTGAAGTCACCCGCGGGCCGAAAGTGGCCCGCAGGCCACCAGTTGAATAGCTCTGATGTAAAGTAACAGCAGCCCTCTCCAGTGCCAAGCCACCTCCTTCAAACTTCACATCACATGAAAGAAACGCTGAGACCTCTCTCAGCCAGAACCAAATCATCACCATTTTGCCAGCTGACAAAAGAGGATACATGTTCATTTAGACAGGTTATGGAAGATCTAGTCCTGTAAAACAGCACATGTATGTCAGAGCACTCATCTGGAATATGATGTGAACTGTTACTGATCAAATGTCCACAATACTGATTTTATCTACTTGTTATTTCCAGGAAGCATTACAGAGAGTACCTGGTCAGCCTTATCAACAGCCACACCATCGATCCCGCCCCACTCTACAGCTCCATTGAGCTACTTCTGGCCTGCAGGAGGTACAAGGTTGATGACACCCATAAGGATGAAGAGGACTCCACCTACTGCAGTAGATTGCTCAAGGTGGGTTTTATAAATAAGTGTGTTGTCTCCTGTAAGCACAGCACTGCTGGGTTTACATTTTACAGGTGGTAGGTAATGGCTTCCTTTCTGATGGACTGTGATGCAGTTTTAATTAGACTTTCTTGCTCATTTAGTTTATTGCAACATTTCAGGGTAGATATAATCTTCAGGCACTATAAAAATAAATTCAACAGATAAAATCCAAATCCAGCCACAAGCAATCCGTTTCAATTGTCAGATTTAGTAAACATGATTATAAAACCATGGCTTTGTGCAACAGTTGTTTAGCTAAGATAGACAAAAGATTGCATTGAATCCTAAACTACCAGGTCAGATTGTTAGATGGTAAATGGACTGTAAATTGTAAAGGGACTGTACTTATATAGTGCCTTTCTATGTTATCAAGATTCTCGAAGCGCTTTACACTATCATCTGTGCCCTCATTTACCCATTCATGCAGCACTCTATTAGATCTCTACAAAACTAATTGAACAAATCATTCTAAAGAGACTAATCAGTGCTTTTAGATCACATTCATACACTGATGGGACACACATCGGAGGCAATGAGGGGTTCAGTGTCTTGCCCAGGGACACTTCAGCATGTGACTGATGGTGGATTCGAACCCCCTGCTCTTGCATTGGAGGACGACTGCTCTAAACCACAGCCGCCTTGGTCTGAATGGGCGTGCTTGTTTTTTATTTTTTACATGGAAACAAAATTACTTTAGTCTTTCCAAAAGAAAATTGCTTATGTTATGATTGCACATGTATTTACAACAGAGCCAAGAGCAATAAAAACAGAATATGCAATATATACAGACTAGTTCAAATTAAAACAGGAAAAATACATAAATAAATGTACATGAAAAAATACATATTTTAACATAAAAAAAGACTATAATAGATCTATGCCATCTTGAAACAACTCCAGTCTTAAATATGTAATTGTGGTTCATGTTCTTCTTGTGGGCCCACCACCTGCAGGAAGGGCCATAAAAGTCAGGTGCATGATGCCATGGGCAGCGGTTGAAGGCGGGGACCTTGGCGCTCTGACCCTGGCTTACCAAAGCTGGCTCTTGGGACATGGAATGTAACCTCTCTGGCGGGGAAGGAGCCTGAGCTTGTGTGTGAGGTTGAGAGGTACCGACTAGATATAGTTGGGCTCACCTTGACGCACAGCATGGGCTCTGGAACTGATCTCCTTGAGAGGGGTTGGACCTTATTCCACTCTGGAGTTGCCCATGGTGAGAGGTGTTGAGCTGGTGTGGGTCTACTTGTAGCCCCCAACTTGGTGCCTGTGTGTTGGAGTTTTTCCCAGTAAATGAGAGGGTGGCTTCCCTTCACCTTTGGGTGGGGGACGGGCTCTGACTATTGTTTGTGCCTACGCGCCAAACTGCAGTTCAGAGTACCTGGCCTTCTTGGAGTCCTTGGCAGGGGTGCTGGAAGGTGCGCCAACTGGGAACACCTTTATTCTGCTGGGGGATTTCAGTGCCCACGTGGGTAATGACAGTGTGACCTGCAGGGGCGTGATTAGGAGGAATGGCCTCTCTGATCTGAACCTGAGCGGTGCTCTGTTGTTGGACTTCTGTGCTAGTCATAGTTTGTCCATCACAAACACCATGTTCGAACATAAGGGTGTCCATAAGTGCACTTGGCACCAGGATGCCCTAGGTCGTAGATCAATGATTAACTTCCTAGTTGTGTTGTCTGATTTGCAGCCATTTGTTTTGGACACTTGGGTGAAGAGAGGAGCTGAGCTGTCAACTGATCACCACCTGGTAGTAAGTTGGATCAGATGGTGGAGGAAGATGCCAGACAGACCCAGTAGACGCAAACATGTAGTGAGGGTTTGCTAGGAATGCCTGGCAGAAGAACCCATCAGAAAGATCTTCAACTCACACCTCCGGGAGAGCTTTAACCACGTCCCAGCTGAGGTGGGGGACATTGAGTCAGAGTGGGCCGTGTTCTGTGCCTCACTTGTTGAGGTAGCTGTCTTGAGCTGTGGTCGCAAGATTGTCAGTTCTTCTCGCGGTAGCCATCCACAAACTCGTTGGTGGACACTCCAGGCTAGGGAGGCTGTCAAGCTGAAGAAGGAGTCCTATCAGGCTTTGTTGGCCAGTGGGACTCCGGAAGCAGCTGAGGCGTACCGGAGGGCCAAGCGGTGTGCAGCCTTGGCTGTTGCTGAGGCAAAAGCTCGGATGTGAGAGGAGTTCAGTGAGACCTTGGATAGAGACTCTCGGTTGGCTTTGAGGAGATTCTGGCAAACCATCAGGCAGCTGAGGAGGGGAAAGTAGCACCTTACGAACATTGCGTTTAATTAAAGTGGGGTGCTGTTGACCTCAACCAGTGATGTCATTGGGAGGTGGAAGGAATACTTCTTGGACCTTCTCAATCCCAACAGCACGTCTTCTATGGAGGAAGCTGAGTCAGGGGACTTTGGGGTTGATCCGTCCATAACTGTGGCTGAGGTCGCTGAGGTAGTTAAAAAGCTCAGAGGCGGCAGGGCTCCGGGAGTGTATGAGATTAACCCTGATTTCCTTAAGGCTCTGGATGTTGTGGGGCTATCTTGGTTGACACGCCTTTCAACCTCACATGGACATTGGGGGCAGTGCCGCTGGATTGGCAGACTGGGGTGGTGGTTCACCTCTTCAAAAAGAGGGATCAGAAGGTGTGCTCCAATTACAGGGGCATCACTCTCCTTAGCCTCCCTAGTAAGGTCTATTCAGCGGTACTGGAGAAGTGATTCCAATCGTTGGTCGAACCTTAGATCCAGGAGGAACAATGTGGGTTGCGTCCTAGCTGTGGAATACTGGACCAGCTCTTTACCCTCACTAGGGTCCTCAAAGGGTCATGGGAGTTTGCCCATCCAGTCTACATCTATTTTGTGGACTTGTAGAAGGCATTTGACTGTGTTCCTTGAGGTAGACTGTGGTGGGTGCTCCGTGAGTATGGGATTGGAGGTCCGTTGTTACGGGCTGTTCAGTCCTTATACAAGCGGTGCGAGAGTTTGGTTCACATTGCCGGTAGTAAGTCGGACCCCTTCAGGGTGGGAGTTGGACTCCGCCAGGGCTGACCGTTGTCATAGATTCTGTTCATAACTTTTCTGGACAGAATTTCTCGGTGCAGCCAGCTGGTGGAGGGTTTCTGGTTTGATGGCCTCAGGATTCCATCTTTGCTTTTTGTAGATGATGTGGTCCTGTTGGCGTCATTGTGCCATGATCTTCAGCTTTCACTGGAGCGGTTCGCAGCCAAGTGTGAAGCCGCTGGGGTCAGAATCAGCACCTCCAAATCTGAGGACATGGTCCTCAACTGGAAAAGGGTGGATTGCTTTCTTCGGGTCAAGGGTGAGGTTCTGCCTCAAGTGGAGGAGTTCAAGTATCTTGGGGTTTTGTTCACGAGTGAAGGAAGAATGGAGCGTGAGATTGATAAATGGACTGGTGCATCATCTGCAATATTGCAGACTGTACCGGTCTGTTGTGGTAAAGAGAGAGCTGAGCTGTAAGGCAAAGCTCACTGTTTACCGGTCGGTCTATGTTCCTACCCTCACCTATGGTCATGAGCTCTGAGTAGTGACCGAAAGAATGAGATTGCGGATACCGGCGGTTGAAATGAGTTTCCTCCGCAGGGTAGCTGGACTCTCCCTTAGATATAGGGTGAGAAGTTCAATTATCCGGGAGGAGACTCAGAGTAGAACCGCTTCTCCTCCACCTCGAGAGGAGGCAGTTGAGATGGTTCGGGCATCTGGTAAAGATGCCCCCTGGGTGCCTCCCTAGGGAGGTGCGTTGGGCATGTCTAACTTGGGGGAGACCCTGGGGAAGACCCAGGATACGCTGGAGAGACTATGTCTCTCAGCTGGCCTGGGAATGCCTTGGAATCCTCCCAGAAGAGCTGGAAGAGGTGGCTGTGGAAACAGATGTCTGGGCCTCCCTGCTCAAGCTGCTGTCCAAGCAATCCAATTTTGAAACTATCGGAAGATAATAGATGGATGGATGGATGGATGGTTCATGTTAACACTGTAGTGGAAAAAGTAGCAGCAGTTAGCTGTAGCACTTTATGCAGTGTACTAATATTTTTACTGGATGAACTTAGTAAAGCAGAATAATGGATGGCATTGAAAAAGTTGACAAAATTATTGGAGGATTGTTGGGGGAAGAATCAGTTTTGTTGTGTGTTTCCTTGACTGATGAAGCCTTCCGGATCAAAGGCGAAACGTTTCAGCACAAAAAAAATAAACTGTCCAGATGACCTGACTGAAAAATTTTGGATTGTATACCTGGATTATTGAGCATGGACTTTGTTGTTTTCAACCAGTTTGACAAGACTGTCAACAAGGAAGAGGGCCAGCAATGGAGGAAGGGGCGTACCAAAGAGACCATCTTATCACAAGCAGAACTGGATTGTTCCACTTTGGAGTGAGCTGTTGGGGGAAGAATCAGTTTTGTTGTGTGTTTCCTTGACTGATGAAGCCTTCTGGACCAAAGGCGAAATGTTTCAGCACAAAAAAAAAAAAAGAAACTGTCCAGATGACCTGACTGAAAAATTTTGGATTGACAAAATTATGTTCTATTTCGTATAGGCTTTGCCCTTTAAGGCTGTCGCTGATAGGTTTATCCTGATATGTGAAGCATTGCACTGAAAAATTTAGTCCACGCCCACCTGCTGTGTGGGCTCCACCCGGTCCGTATAAATTACGTTAAGAGCGGGTAATCGGCTCCCTTTTTTTTTTTCAGCGAGCTAATAGCACTGTCAGAAGAACGAAGAAGGAAAGTTGTGTAGGTGACCAACCTTTGTTAAGAATGCTTGGCCCGTCACGTCGAACTCCGGTCGTCCTGGTGAGCTCTCCTCCCCGAGGAGAAGCTGACGAGCAGTCTTGTTTCAAGGTAAGCGCCGAGGAGTATTTCTTAGTGACAGGTCGCTACATGCTGGACAACGCCATCTTCTAATTTTCCTCTTATAGCTGACCCTCGGAGCAAATCGGATGGTTCCTCTGGGACAGGCCATGAGGGGGGCTGAGCAAATGTTCACCTCATCCCACCTCGTTTCGCATCGGCGATCACACTGCTCCCGGCCGACGGCACCCTCTGGGGTTGCCCGGCGTAATCCAGGAGCCACTGGCATGAAGGGACCCATTTTTTACATCCCACACCTTTCCCGCCAGTTCGGATGATCCGGCGGGAAGGTTTTTTTCTAGGCTCCATTCCGGCTCACCGTCCTGATCCATCTGGCCTCGGTTTCCCAACAGGACGTCCTACGGGAGAGGCCACAGCCGGCTTTCCTTGTAGATTGGGGGGGCTGGTCTCCACAGTCCGCGCCCATCTCCAGAGCAGGGGTTTACCGAGCGGAAATTCCCTCAGTGCCCCCTGGAGCCGAGCCTGACCGAGGCTTCATCGGAGCAAGATGTCCAGGTGGACCAGCGTCCCGTGCCTCCGGTTAGCGTAACCCAGACGGTGACACCGCTCTCTAACTGAGCTCACCAGCATGCATTCCACACGGCCGCAGCGAACAACACGTTACACTGTTGGCATACACGTTCAGAGGCGGGAAGAGACGGTGGGCCTCTGACCTTCGGCTCGCTCCGCTCTCATTGCGGCTGTTTGCTAACGGCGCTGTCGGCCCCTTCAGTACGCTCCATTGGAGGGCCTTCATCAGCGAGAGATCATTTCAAGATGTTCCACGGCTGTACAACGCCTCCCCAGCTCTGCTACGCCAGTCCCTCCCGTCAGACGTCCCCGGCATCCGGAAGTTCAACTTTTCCCAGACTCCGCCAACAGGGGGCCTTCTAGGACAACAAACCACGGAGCTCAGGGGAAGATAACCAGGTGTCGGTTTGCTGGATGTTTGTAGATGACACGATGGGAATAAACATAATTTTATGATGAAGTGTCTTTTAGCCAGGCTGTCAGCACGGATGATCTGACAGTGGCCCCATCACACACACTCATCACGAATGAGCCTTTTAAGGTTGTTTCATTCACTGCCGGCGGTGCCAACACACGCTCCCGCGGCACGAGCAGCCTTCACCTATAAGGCGCTGCGTTATGAAAGCGCGCACACAGCTCTCAGCGCCCGCCGTTCACGTCAACGTAAACGTGAGACCGCGGTACGAGCCCAGTAACGTATCTCGCTCTCGGCAGGTGCGACGCGTTTTCACCGCAGTGGTGTCAAACGCACGCTCCCGCGGCGTCAACAGTTTCACAAGCCTCACAGCGGCTCCACTCCTTCATCCTCGAAGAAGGTTTTCTGAATTAATACTGCAGCTCGTGGAATCACTCAAAAGCTCACATGATTCGCAGCCAAGAATGAACGTGTTCTGTAGAATGAGCCCAGTGGTAACCTCGCCCCACCGATGCAGCACGCTGCTTCCTGACCGCACCAGCATCAAACGCGCGCTCCCGCGGCAATCCTGGCTTAAGACATCGCATGAATGAGGGCGCGCACACACAACTCTTCAGGGCACGTAGGCTCATACGTGCACCCGCTCCCCGAGTGTTTACACGGAGCAGCGGCACACAACGTGAGCACAGCACAGATGAGCTGCGTCACACAGCATCAGCAAATGCACAAACGATTTGCATGCTCGGGGGCGTGCGTTTTTTCTTTCTCCTTCAGCGTGCACCAGCTCACATCAGCATGCATGTGAGTTCACAGCATAAACGTGTGCCCGCTTTATAACTTTATAAACGAGTGGCAATCAGCGCGCGCTCCAGACTGATAGGCAAACCATTTTCATCGGGATTCACGCTGCAGTATAGCTCAAACCCTGGTGCGGAGGAACTCTAGTGACATTTTCTGTCATTTCTAGAACAGATCTCGTCCCCTCTCACAGAAGCTCAGGAAATTCTGATTAAAATGTAATTTCCAGAGTCTCAGAAGGAGAGGAAAACACATGGTTCCTCTCTCTTCACTCCCTGGTCCCAACGAACCGGAAAGATGAGTTTTATTCTAGATTTGACAATTTTGAACTGTGAGAAACAACATTCCATTAATGCGCCTGAGCCGCTCTGCAGCCGCCGCACAGACCAGGGAAGGGAATTACATCTGCTACTGCTGAGCAGTTTGTACAGACAGGTGGCAGCAGTGCAACTCACATGAACCAGTTGAGTGATATCAGCTGTTTTTCCGTCAGCAGACCTACGTCACACATGTCAGACTTCACAGAGGCACACACATTTAACGAGCTGTGGGGGCGCTGTGGTTCTCCACACAGCAGCTCATTTAAATGTTTTTGGAGTGTCCCACGGGGTTTTTGAATGTGATTCAACACTTTGCCTCTGTGCTGCGGAATCATCAGGGTTTTTGATTCACACAGACAGCAAGTGATTGTTGCATGCATAACTGGCAGGAGATGTATGTGCTCAACCCATGTGCCACATTGTGAGACAGATGCTGTGTGGGGCACACCCAATCTGCTCTCCATTGGAGTAGGGTACATTTACTGTGTTCTGAACAGGGGACGGATGTGATGTCCAAAGACGGTCCTTTGCAGCATGGGGACCGGGGACCTTCCAACCAGAGCTATGGCTCAGACGCGGCAGAAATCCTGCGAGCGGCTGTAGACCTGTTGCAACACGAGAGAACGCTCAATGTCAACTATAATTATCATGGAGCCACGGGATGATCCACCACTAGGGGTGGACGTGTTTGCTCGCAGCCTGTGGTCGTAATGCTTCTTCACCTCCCTCACTCCCTCTGATATCACGGTTTTCTGAACTGAGCTCAGGGGGAGGGACTGACAGCTCCTCTGTCCCAAGTGCGTGAACGCATCATGGTTCCCAGTCCTATGACACTTGTTATCAGGGCGCTCGTGGAACCTGCCGTGGAGGGAGGTCTCTCTCCTCCAGGTGGGAGGAGCGATCAGGATTTAATCAGAATAGGCCAGCACCTGTGGTCTGGCCGTTGTGCGGATCCTTTTGAGAGGATGGATCTCACTCAAGATGTAGTGCGTACGATTCAGGATTCACATGCTGCAACTACCATAGCGCTGTTCACATCAAGTGGTCAGTTTTTCAGCGCTGCTGTACTGAGAATGGTGTAGAGGCCATTTCATGTTCACTTGGTGGTGTGCCGTCCTTTCTGCAACAGCTGATGGACAGAGATCTGGCGTTCAGCTCGAGTAAAATGTTCACTGCGGCCATCTCTGTCTGTCACAAAATTTTCGAGACAGAACAGTTTTAATCATCCACTGATGAAACATTTTGTAAAAGGTGTACAGAGAAGGCGTAGAGGCCACTTCATGTCCACTGGACAACATGCTGTCCTTTTCTGCAGCAGTCGATGGACAGAAATCTGGCGTTCAGCACGATTATCGTATGCTGCAGCCATGTTTTCTTCTTGTCTCAAAGTTGTCGGAGACAGAACAACCTTTAATCATCCTATGACGGAACATTTTGACTCAGATTGAAATAGCAGCTGTGGGCCTATTTGCGATACGAGAAAACGCTCAGTGTCAATTATGGTTTTCAATGAGCCCGCGAGACGAACCACCGCTGGGGGTGGATGCGTTTGCCCACAGCCCAAAATGCTTCTGTACACGTTTTCTTCCACCTCCTCTGATTTTATGGTTCCTGGACCGAGTTCAGGAGGAAGGATTGACAGCTCTCCTGGTGGCCCCCGAACGCGTGAACGTACCATGGTTCCCAGTCCTGTAACGCCTGCTGTCGGGGCACCCGTGGAAACTGCCATGGAGGGAGGACACTCTCCTCCAGGCAGGAGGAGCAATCAGGAGTTACCCAGAAATAGGCCAGCACCTGTGATCTGGCCGCTGAACGGATCCGCTTAGAGAGGATGGGTCTCCCACAGGATGTAGTGCGCACAATTCAGGTTTCATGTGTTACATCTACTACAGCGCTGTACACATCAAAGCGGACAGCTTTTCAGCGCTGGTGTACAGAGAAGGGTGTAGAGGCCACCTCATGTCCACTAGGTGGCATGCTGTCCTTTCTACAACAGCTGATGGACAGAAATTTGGCGTCCAGCACGATTAAAACGTACGCTGCAGCCATCTCTTCCTGCCACGAAGGGTTCGGAGACAGAACAGTTTTTAATCATCCACTGATGAAGCGTTTTCTAAAGGTGTACAGAGACGCAGGCCTGTTTCACGCCCACTTGTTCCACCGTGGGATTTAACGCTGGTCCTGCAGGCTCTGATCAAAGCTCCATTTGAGCCTCTGGATCAGGTTCCACTCAAATTCTTGTCTCTTAAAACAGCCCTGCTGTTGGCTTTAACATCCGCTAAGAGAGTGAGTGATTTATCTGCCCTCTCTGTCGCGCCGTCATGTCTCCGAATTCAGGCTGATGGCAGCTCAGCTGATTTAAGACCAAACCCAGCTTTTATGCCTAAAAACATCACGAGCTCTTTTAAATCAAGAGTGATATCGTTGGAGGTTTTTTTTTTCTCTTCCCCCCCACAGATCAGAAGAAGTAGCATCTTTCCATCTTCTCTGTCCGGTGCGGGCATTGACGTGTTACATAGCACGCACAGCTGCAATGCGTCAAACTCAACATTTGTTTGTGCATTATAGAGATGCATCTGCAGGTTTCCCGTTATCCACCCAGCGCTTGTCATACTGGCTGTGTGAGGCCATTTCTGAAGCCTACAGAGCATCAGATTTAGAGCCTCCTGTCAACCTCAGAGCGCACTCGACCAGGGGTATTGCATCTTTGACTGCTTTGCATAATGGTATGACAATGTAGGACATTTGCACTGCGGCCATAAGGTCAACACCTTGCTCATTCATTCGCTTTTATCTACGTGATGTGACAGCTCGTCCCATAACACATTCTGTCCTTAGGGTTTACAGAATGAATATTGTTGTTTCATGGAACTCCGTTTTACTCACATCTGTCTGCATGCATTACAGTGTGAGATGTTGTTATCAATCACAAGTTGTGATTGTTATTTTGGTTCTATTGTCACTAATCAGTTCACGACTATTGTTACCAATCAGTTCATTTGATTAATAATCAGCTCTCCTGTTATTATTAATCTGTTCATACTGTTCAGCCGTAAACCGGTTGGTTCATGGCTCTTTTCAGCTTTTTTCCCTCCCCGTTGAAGTTTTCCAGGGCATTCATGCATTCAGAACGCATAGTTACACAACATGCGTCTGTGCATGGCACACATAATTACGCAATGCGTATTTATGTACATGGGGAGCTGAGT
>NC_056506.1:11214400-11221082 GCF_014905685.2 Nematolebias whitei | reverse complement strand
TACGCGCGCAACACTGAAAACTTTAGTCCACACCCACCTACTATGTGGGCCTCATCCCCGGTCTGTATAAATTGCGGTGAGACCAGGTAATCGGCTCCCATTTTTTCTTCAGCCAGCTAGCTAGCACTGTCAGAAGAACAAAGAAGGAAAAGTTGTCCAGCTTTGACCGGCACAACCTTTGCTAAGGATGCCTGGGTCTCTGCCACGCCAACCTCCTGCCATCCCGGTGAGCTCTTCCTCCTCGAGGAGAAACTGAGACGAGCAGCCTTGTTCAAGGTAAGCACCGAGGAGTGCTTTTCTATGGCGGGCCGCTACCTGCTGGACAACGCCATCGCTGTTTCTAACGTTTTTTTCCTTGCGGTAATAGAATGATTTCCTCTAAAAAGGCAATGTTAGCAGCAGCCCCGCTGAGTGTTTTTTTTCCTGTGGTGGGACGCTATGCGCGGGATGACGCCACCACCTTCTTTGACACAGAGTCATGCAGTGAATCGAATGATTCCTCCGAGAAAGTTGATGCGGAACTGCCCCCACCCTCCTGGAGAGCGTAGTGACAGAAGCCGAGCGGCCGAGCGGATGCTCAGCCACCTCAGATCTTACCACGTCAGCGACCACACCGCTCCCAGCCATCGGCGCACTCCTCTTGGAGCTGCCCTGCATAATCCAGGAGGATGTTAACACAATGGACTTTCTGTCCCTTTGCCTATGTTTGCCCTGATCAGATGATCTGGCAGCAAGGTTGGTTCGCCCCGGCTCTTCTCCCTGACCCCATCTGGCCTCGCTGTACAGCTGTGACGTAACACTGGAACGAGGCTGCAGCTGGGCCCGGCAAGCTGAAAACTTTATGGAACACTTTACCCTTGAGTGTCAGACAGGCCTCCTCTCTTCCTGTTTTTAAATCTCTTTTAAAGACACACTTTTATTCTTTGGCTTTTAACACGTGATCTTATCTTTTATGGCTTTTTAATACACCTGCTGTGAAACTGGTATGTGAATGGTTTTTATGTTTCTTTGTGTATGCTTTGTATGTTTTTATTGTTTAGTTTGTTTTTATTGTTTTATTGTGCAGCACTTTGGCTACCCTTGTGGTTTTTAAAATGTGCTATATAAATAAAGTTGATTGATTGATTGATTGATATGTGAGACCGCAGTCTGGGCTCAGCAAAGAGGCACACATACAGCCCCTTTTTTCTGTCAGAGCCCTCCTTGGGTTCCCCCGGAGAATCTCCGGAGCGAGTGATGGCAGTAAGGATTTTTAGTCTGCTTAACTTTCATGAGAAACATGACACAACACAAATATGTGCTTGCTCTCCGAGCATTATTTAGAGTGGCAGTGAGTGTGTGCCCTGGACAGATGGACAGACCGTCTGATCAGAAGGGGTTACATGCTGCAGTTTGCAGCTCAACCCCCACCGTTCAGCGGGATTATATAGACAGTTCTGTCTCCTCCAGAACAGAGCTCGTCTCTCCAGTCAGAATTTTAGGAATTTCTGACGAAAAACGTGATTTCCAGAGTTCCCAACGTAGAGGAAAATAAGTTTTTTTTTCCTCCCACTACTTCCTGGTTCTGAGAAAAACCGGAGGGATGAGACCCATTCTCGACATGTTCATGTTCAGCAATTCGATCATGGGGAGACAATTCCACATGCTGACAAACAGCTGCTGGAGAACGTCACCAGAATGACTGGTTTTCACCTCCATAGATCTGAAGAGCGCATATTTTCACATTTCCATCATTCTGAAACACCCCATGCACGTTCTCGAAATGTGTGGAGACGGCTCTGCAGTCGTTACACATGGCAGGAATGAGAAATCTTTTTATCTGGACTATCTGCTCTTATTAGCTCGGTCCAGTTAGAAAGCAGTTGCACAGATCAAAACGCTAGTGTTACACCTGCTAAACCTGGGGTTTCTATAAACTGGGCAAAACTTCCGTTCGTCCGTCCCAGATGATTGTTTATCTGGAAGTGGAGCTAAACTCAACTACAATGAGAGCCCATTTATCACAGCTGAGAGCCGAAGCTCTATCAGCTCAGCTCTGCCGTGTCAAACCCAGCTCCGCCGTGTCAAATCCAGTTCTGCCGTGTCAAACCCTGCAGGATAGTGACAGTTCTGCCTGTCATGTGACTCCTGGGACAATGTCAGCGGCTCACATAGTGGTTCCGCTGGGCCTACTTCACATGAGACGCCTTCAGAGATGGTTCGCCCGCCTGCGCATAGATCCTGTGCGCTAGAAGAGGTGGATTATCTTTGTGCCCCCCTTCGTGAGAACTGATCTGAATCATTGGGGAAACATCTCATTCTGTCAGAGGGAGTTCCCATAAGCAGGCCTACGTCACACGTCTCAGTTTTCACAGACGCGTTCCTGTCAAGCTGGGAGGAATGTGTCTGTCCCAGACAGTGGGAGCACAGTGGCTGGACCACATGTCGCTTCACATAAATGTGCTAGAGTGTTTTCACGGTCTGAAACGTGATTCAGCATTTTGCCCCTGCTGCGGGATCAGCATTTTCTGATCCACACAGACAACAAGGTGACGGCAGTTTACATAAACCATCAGGGAGACGTGTGCTCAGCCCAACTGTTATGCATCATGAAACAGCTGTTGTGTTGGGCACACAGAAACCTGCTCCCCATCAGTGCAGTGTACATTCCCAGCGTCCTGAACAGGCAAGCGGATATCATGTCGAGGGGCGGTCCCCGCCACAGAGACTGGAGCCTCCATCCCGAGCTGATTTCTCGGATTTGGAGCAGGTTTGGCCGAGCAGCAGTGGATCTGTCCGCCTCACGGGAGAAAGCATAGTGTCAATTATGGTTCTCAATGAGCCCACGAGACGACCCACCATTAGGAGTGGATGCCTTCGCTCACAGCCCGTGGCCAAAAATGCACTTTTATGAGTTCCCTCCAGTCCAGCCGATATCACGGACCCTAGACCGGGTCTGGGAGGAAGAACCATCAGTCATCCTCGTAGCTCCCGAACGCATATGCGCTCCATGGTTCCCGAATCTGCAGCGACTGATATTGGGTCAGCCGTGGAAACTGCTGTGGGGGGGAGGGCGCTCTCCTCTAGGCAGGAAGAGCGATCAGGAGTTACTCAGAAATAGGTCAGCATCTTTGGGTCTGTCCGCTGAACATCGTTATCGTTTAGAAAAGATGGGCCTCCCACAGGATGTGGTGCGTACGTTCAGGGCACACGAGCTGCTTCCACCACAACACTGTACACATCAAGTGGACAGTTCTTCAGCGCTGGTGCACAGAGAAAGGCGTGGAGACCATCTCATGGCCACTAGGTGGCATGCTGTCTTTTCTGCAGCAGCTGATGGACAGAGATCTAGCGTTCAGCACAATTAAAACTTATGCTGCAGCTATTTCTTCCTGTCACGAGGGCTTCGATGACAAAACAGTTCTTAATCAGCCATTGATGAAGCGTTTCCTGAAAGGTGTACCGAGACACAGACCGGTGTCACGTCCACTAGCTCCATAGTGAGACCTAATGATGGTCCTGCACGCTCTGATCAAAGCTCCTTCTGAGCCTTTAGATCAGTTTTCACTTAATGTCTGTCATTTTAAACAGCCCTGCTGTTAGTTCTGACGTTGGCAAAAAGAGTGAGTGATTATCTGCTCTCTCTGTTGCTCCCTCATTTCTCAGAATTCAAGCTGACGGCAGTTCAGCTGTACTGCTTTTTAACCCTGCTCTGAAAAGCATCACAAGCTCATTCAGATCGAGAGTGATAACCTTGAATGGGTTTTATCCTTTTCCTCATAATTCTGAGGAGGAAGCAACATCTCACCTCCTTCTGTCCCATGCACGCATTTTTCATGTTAAGTGGCGCACACGGCCGCACTGAGCCGCTTTCAGCGTATGTTCGTGCATTACTGGGACAGCTCTTCAGGACGTCTTCTATCCACCCAGCGCCTCTCACACTGGTTGTGTGAGGCTATTTCTGAAGCTTACAGTTCATCTGGACTGGATCCTCCAGAGAATCTCAGCACATTCCATCAGAGGGTTTTCATCCTTCATGGCTCTGCATGGAGGGATGACAGTGGAGGATATTTGTATGATGGCTGCCTGGTCAACGCCATGTTCAATTATTTGTTTTTATCTATGTGATGTTTCTACTTTCTCCATGACCCATTCTGTTCTCAGGTTTCTGACAGACTGATTATTATTTATTTCATGGAGCTTCACTTTTGAGCTCACACCTGCCTGCATGCAGTCACACAGTGTGAGATATTTATTATCAGTCACAAGTTCATGACTGCTGATTTTATCGTTATTAATCGGTTCATCCTGAGGAGCTGTGGGTCTGCTCTGTTTATCGTTACACTGTTACAATTCGTATCCTCCGTTGTTCCTATTCACAGCAGCAGGTCTGCTATCTCAGCCTTTTTTCCTCACCATAGATCTTTTCTCTGGTGTGCTCCTACGCATGGAGCACGCAATTACGCAGCGCATAATTACGTACACAGAAGGCTGAGTGATGAAATGTTTTTTTGTGCAAGCAGGTGCTTCATGTTGTGTCTCAGTGGACCCAGTGATGCATAGACTATATCCTGCTTCGCCTTTAACCCACTAGCGATAGCCTTAAAGGGCGAAGCCTATACGAAATAGAACGTTGGTTACGTACTGTAACCCCAGATTCTATGAGTATAGGCGCAGCCCTTTAAGCTCTGGGCCTCACTGGTTCCTAAATGGCTGAAGAAAAAAGCTATTTGAGAGCCAATTACCCGGTCTCACCGTAATTTATACGGACCGGGGAGGAGGTCCACACAGTAGGTGGGCATGGACTAAAGTTTTCAGTGTTGCGCTACGTGCGTAGGGATAAACCCACTAGCGATAGCGTTAAAGGTCTGCGCCTATATTCATAGAATTTGGGGATACAGTACGTAACCAACATTTCAGAATATCAGATGGGTGATGTGGAGGAATGAAAAACTCAGAAATATCAAGACATTAAATTGCATCTGGCTACAAGTGATAACAGTGACTTGCAGCATCTGAGCAGAGTGTTTTCAGTGCTTTCTATCAAACATGCTTGACAATGACAACATTTTGAAGACCACATCCGTTAAGTTTCAGAAGGAAAAGCTGACCATTGGAGAAAGTAAATATGAACTCATGGGGACATTGGACAGTTCATACTTCTGCTTGATGGTGAAGGCCACTACAGGGCACAGTGTTTCTAATGCTGATGCTGACAGAGACAAGACAAACTTATTCAGGGCGTTAATTGAAGAGTTTGAAATCAGTGTAGATGAACAGATGCTCGGATATATTCATCATTTAACACGGATTCCTCATTTTTCTGGACTGAATAAAACGTGCATTGAATTTAAGGAAATGCAAACGTGAGACGTCATTTATATTTGACCCATCAAAATGAATGCGGTCATTTATTTACAGAATCAAAATTTAACATCAAACATTTACATTAATTTGGCAAATTATGAAAATAACAACATAAGCAATCAATCAGGAAAAATCATACGGCCATGATTTTTCCGTTGCTTCACCACAGACATTTATGAAACTGTACAATTATGATCTTTTACCCACACGGATGTGGATGAGCATTTTACACAGACATTTCTAAATATCTGGAAGTATATCTACTTGATAGAAAGTTTAAAGATGGGAAAGAAGTTTAGAGAAGAGTAAAAGATGGGGTTTGAGGGAGTGTGTTAACAGAACGGCACTCTCTGGGCTTTCTTCAGCTTTTCTTACGGTACACTTCGGTGGTGGAATCGACTCTTTTACCTGGAGATGTCTCAGGCGAGATTCCGTTTAACGCACCCTTCAGCGTCTCCGTAGGATGCTGTTACTCCTCCGGAGTAGCGGCGAGACTGTCCGACACAAGCTCACCTCAGTGGAAAATGTTATAATCCCATGAACCTCGGAAGAGCTCTGTTGTCATGTCAGGATCATCCCGTCTCTCACAGAACTGAACAGAACTGTCCCAGAACTGTTCCAGCACCATCCCAGAGCTTCTAACAGAACTGAACTGTTTACAGAACTCGAGCAGAAACTCAACAGAACTGAGTAGACCAGGAAGTACTGACATTTTAAAGAGCTGTTTCCCGGTTCACTTTTGGGAGTATTACCATTGGTCAGAACCGACCAGACGGGGTGTGTTTTGTGACGTAAGAGGTTAGAAGACAGCAAGAATTGTTATGGAAAGATCAGAAATGTTCTCACAGACAGAGAGAGTTTTGTTTTGGCGCGTTTCAGAAACAGGTGCCAAAAACCTTTATATTTATGTCTGAGAGGATTCTAAAAACATGCCAACAACTTGTTTTGCGTTTGACTCCAACCTTGGACCAACTTACACTTGCTCATTCAAAAGCAGAACTCAGAAAAGGCATAATTACTCTGTAACAGCTTTGACATGAGTTCTAACTTTGCGTGAGAAAAATCATTACACAGTTAATAAAATTGATTAGTTCACTGCAACATCTAAAATGGTTTGAACTAAGACACTTTGATTATCAACATTTGTAAAATAGTAATGATAATAAAACAGAGAGTGTTCTTTTCACTTGAATCTTCAAGAGAGAAAGTCTCAGGATGGGTGAACCTGTATTTCTGGATTCAGATCAATGAAATGACAGTTCCTGTCCCACAAGGTTCTTAAGGTCAAGATTTTTGACCTTAGACTTAGTTTTTGACATGGGCCTAGTCCACTACA
>NC_056506.1:11205683-11214300 GCF_014905685.2 Nematolebias whitei | reverse complement strand
ACTCAGCTCCCCATGTACATAAATACGCATTGCGTAATTATGTGTGCACATAGTAGGTGGGTGTGGACTAAAGTTTTCAGTGTTGCGCGCGTAGGGATAAACCCACTAGCGATAGCCTTAAAGGGCGAAGCCTATACGAAATAGAACTATCCAGTTTCACAAATGAGATCTCATTTTCTTCATACAGCTTCATTAGTGCAGCATTTTTCTTGGCTCCATCTTTTTGTAAATAAAACTGCAGCAGATTGACCACAGAGCGATTAAATGTCTCACAGTAAGGAACGTTGCGATCAGTTGATTTGTGCAACTCTCCAGTGTGTGTACAGTGCACAAAATGTGCAAAACAGTCTCCAACTGCAGCAAGTTGACAAAGTGTTGGCAGAATGCCATTGTACAGTACATACTGACATAGACAGCAGCCCTGTCTGTGCACACAGCAGCCATCTTTGTTGTCCAGTCATCCAAGACTGTGTCCTGAAAAGTTCAGTCAGCACCCAGTTAAATTAGTCCAAGAAAGTTGAGGTAAACTATCTGTTGCTGGACACAGACACAATGAAAATGATTTCCTGCTCAATTTTTGGGATGACCTCAGGATCCATCAAACAGCAACGTCCAAATTCAGCAGACTGCAACTTGGCTCATAGCTCCTGGCTGAGCGATGCTCTGCACGATCCGTGTGCCCCCTTCACAGAATGATATGCACCTCCAATATTTACTTCTAGCCTCTTCAGTAAAGGGATACCCTCAGAATAGGAAGACATGGGACGTGTGTGTTTAGATTTATGGAAGGCGAGAAGAAAAATATTAAACAGAGCTTGTCGCTGTTCGTCATTCAGCTTGTCTCGCATTTGGAAAGAGGCGACTGGAAATTTTTTCTCAGCTAGCTTGTTTATTAGCAACAACTAGTGTCACAATTATGTGCTCCTTGCTCTTTTCATGTTTATCAAGCCCCTCCCTGGGCTGCCACCTTACCGTGGTGGAGGGGTTTGAGTGACCCAATGATCCTAGGAGCTATGCTGTCAGGGGCTTTATGTCCCTAGTAGGATCACCCAAGGCAGACAGGTCCTAGGTGAGGGACCAGACAAAGTGCAGCCCAAAGACCCATATGATGAGTAAAATAAATGGACTTGATGTTCCCTCGCCCAGACGTGGGTCACCGGGGCCCCACTCTGGAGCCAGGCCTGGAGGTGGGGCACGCGGGCGAGCGCCTGGCGGCCGGGCTTTTACCCATGCAGCTCGGCCGGGCACAGCCCAAAGAGGAGACGTGGGCCCCCCTTCCCATGGGCTCACCACCTGTGGGAGGGGCCAAAGGGGTCGGGTGCAATGTGGGATGGGTGGTGGCCGAGGGCGAGGACCCTGGCGGTCTGATCCTTGGCTACAGAAGCTGGCTATTGGGACGTGGAATGTCACCTCACTGGTGGGGAAGGAGCCTGAGCTGGTGTGTGAGGTTGAGAGGTTCCGGCTAGAAATAGTTGGACTCACCTCTACGCATGGCTCTGGCTCTGGAACCAGTTTTCTTGAGAGGGGCTGGACACTCTTCCACTCTGGATTTGCCCCTGGTGAGAGGCACCGAGCAGGAGTGGGCATACTTATTGCCCCCCATCTTGGTGCCTGTGTGTTGGGGTTAACCGTGGTGAATGAGACGGTGGCCTCCCTCCGCCTACGTGTGGGGGGACGGGGACAGGTTCTGACTGTCGTTTGTGCTTACGCACCAAACGGCAGTTCAGATTGTCCACACTTTTTGGAGTCCTTGGAGGGGGTACTGGAAAGTGCACCTCCTGGGGACTCCCTTGTTCTGCTGGGGGACTTCAATGCTCACGTGGACAATGACAGTGAGACCTGGAGGGGTGTGGTTGGGAGGAACGCCCCCCTGATCTGAACCCGTGTGGTGTTCTGTTGATGGACTTCTGTGCTCGTCATGGATTGTCAATAACGAACACCATGTTCAAGCATATGGGTGTCCATATGTGCTCTTGGCACCAGGACACCCTAGGCCGCAGTTCGATGATTGACTTTGTCATCGTCTCATCTGATCTGTGGTCACATGTCTTGGACACTCGGGTGAAGAGAGGGGCAGAGCTGTCCACTGATCACTACCTGGTGGCGAGTTGGCTCAGATGGTGGGGGAGGATCAGGTTGGACCTGGCAGACCCAAACTTGTTGTGAGAGTTTGCTGGGAACGTCTGGTAGAGTCTCCTGTGAGACAGAGTTTTAACTCCCACCTCCGGGAGAACTTCGAACATGTTACGGGGGAGGTGGGGGACATTGAGTCCGAGTGGGCCATGTTCCGTGCCTCTATTATCGAGGCGGCTTACCGGAGCTGTGGCAGCAAGGTTGTCAGTGCCTGTCGTGGCGGTAACCCTCAAACTCTGTGGTGGACACCGTCCGTGAGGGATGCTGTCAGGCTGAAGAAGGAGTCCTATCTGGCCTTTTTGGCCTGTGGGACCCTGGAAGCAGCTGATGGGTACCGGCAGTCCAAGCGACATGTGGCTCGGGTGGTCACTGAGACAAAAACTCGGGCATGGGAGGAGTTTGGAGAGGCCATGGAGAATGACTTCCGCAAGGCTTC
This sequence comes from Nematolebias whitei, assembly GCF_014905685.2. Lineage (NCBI taxonomy): Eukaryota > Metazoa > Chordata > Actinopteri > Cyprinodontiformes > Rivulidae > Nematolebias > Nematolebias whitei. The sequence continues at coordinate 11,211,731 of NC_056506.1, read as the reverse complement.
GAGGCGATTCTGGTCCACCATCAAGCATCTGGAGGGGGGGGGGGAGCAGTACACCACCAACACTGTTTATAGTGGGGGTGGTGTGCTGCTGACCTCAACTCGGGATGTTGTGGGTCGGTGGGCAGAATACTTTGAAGACCTTTTCAATCCCACGGGCACATTCTCCACTGAGGGAGCGGAGCCTGGGGACTCTGGGTTGGGCCCTGCAATCTCTGGTGCTGAGGTCACCAAGGTGGTTAAAAAGCTCCTCGGTGGCAGGGCCCCAGGGATGGATGAGATTCGCCCAGAGTTCCTTAGGGCTCTGGATGTTGTAAGGTTGTGTTGGTTTACGCGACTCTGCAATATTGTGTGGACATCGGGGGAAGTTCCCCTGGAATGGCAGACTGGGGTGGTAGTCCCCCTATTCAAAAAGGGGGACCGTAGAGTGTGTTCCAACTACAGGGGGATCACGCTCTTAAGCCTCCCTGGTAAGGTATATTCTGGGGTTCTGGAGAGGAGTGTCCGTCGGATAGTCGAACCTCGGATTCAGGAGGAGCATTGCGGTTTTCGTCCTGGTCATGGAACACTAGACCAGCTCTATACACTCAGCAGGGTCCTGGAGGGTGTGTGGGAGTTTGCCCAACTGGTCTACATGTGCTTTGTGGACTTGGCGAAGGTATTCGACCACGCCCCTCGGGGAACACTGTGGAGGGTACTCTGGGAGTATGGGGTACCGGGCCTTTTGATATGGGCTGTTATGTCCCTATATGTCCGGTGTCAGAGCCTGGTCCGCATTGCCGGCAGTAAGTCGGGCTTGTTCCCGGTGAGAGTTGGACTCCGCCAAGGTTGCCCTTTGTCACCGATTCTGTTCATAACTTTTATGGACAGAATTTCTAGGTGCAGCCAAGATGTTCAGGGGATCCCTTTTGGTGGCCTTAGGATTGCATCTCTGCATTTTGCAGATGATGTGGACCTATTGACTTCATCAGATTGTGATCTACAGCTTTCGCTGGAGCGGTTTGCAGCCGAGTGCGACGCGACCGGGATGAGGATCAGTTTCTCCAAGTCCGAGGCCATGGTCTTGAGCCGGAAAAGGGTAGAGTGCCCTCTCCGGATCAGGGAGGAGGTCCTGCCCCAATTGGAGGAGTTCAAGTATCTTGGGGTCTTGTTCACGAATGAGGGAAAAATGGAGCGTGAGATCGATAGGCGGATAGGTGCAGCATCTGCAGAGAAGCAGGCGCTGTACAGGTCTGTCATGGTGAAGAGAGAGCTGCGTCAAAAGGTGAAGCTCTCAATTTACCAATCAATCTACGTTCCCACCCTCATCTATGGTCACGAGCTTTGGGTTGTGACCGAACAAATTAGATCTCGGATACAAGCGGCCGAAATGAGTTTTCTCCGCATGGTGTCTGGGCTCTCCCTTAGAGATAGGGTGAGAAGCTCGATCATCTGGGAGAGACTCAGAGTAGAGCCGCTGCTTCTCCGCGTCGAGAGGAGCCAGTTGAGGTGGCTCGGGCATCTGTTTAGGATGCCTCCTGGATGCCTCCCTGGTGAGGTGTTCCGGACACGTCCAACCGGAGGCTCAGAGAAAGATCCAGGACACGCTGGAGGGACTATGTTTCTTGGCTGGCCTGGGAACGCCTCAGGATTCCCCCAGAGGAGCTGGCCCAAGTGGCTGGGGAGAGGGAAGTCTGGGCCTCCCTACTTAGGCTGCTATCCCCGCGACCTTACCCCGGATAAGCGGAAGAAAATGGATGGATGGTTGAAATTGTTAGAGCCTGTCAGGGTTTCTGACTGATGAGAATTGAACCCAGTGTACAGGCAGGACTCGGGAGGCAGATATAGAAATAAACTACTTTTTAATAAATAACAAAAGAAGGCTGATGTGGGAGCATAAACTTACATGAGTACTCAGGACGGAACCAGGACAGGACCAAGACAGGACAAAGGGAAAACCCAACGACAACCCGACACAGAACAAACTCACCAACAGACTTAAATACACAGACCAGACAGGACATAATTACAAACAGCTGGACAAGAGACAGGGGAGAAACTGATTTGGTCTGATTAACAAAAGATAATAGGGAGAACAGACAAGGAAGGCCCAGCAGAAGGCATCATCCTTACAGTACCCTCCCCCCAAGGATGTCCTCTGGCATCTCACACACCCCCCCCCAAAAAAAACAACTAGGGCGGGCAGAGGGAGGAACTGCAAGGATGGAGGGCACGAGGAAAACACAAGGACAAGAAAACAAAAACCGACAGGACGAGGCCTGGGAACTAAACACAAAGACTAAACACCAGAAAACATCAAAAGATCAGGTGGACGGCTGGGAGAACATCCAGAACCAGGAGTCAGTTCAGGGGGGGCGGCCGGGAGGCCGTCCAACACGAGGCAGAAGTTCCAGTGCACGGCCAATGGTGACATCCACCCTGAGGGTCCATGATCACCCAGGACAAGGAGGAAGGAAGAATGGAACAGCCAAGGGTTCTGCAGCTGTCATGGTGACCTCTGTGAATACAGATGTTAAGGAGGCGGCTGTTGCTGCAGTCTTTGTGTTGGTGATGTGAGGGGCGTCCTCTAGGACCTTCCCAGAACCAGAAATGTGAGGGGCGTCCTCCAGGACCCCCTCGAGACAGGAGACATGGGAGGGGTCCTCCAGAACCCTCCCGGAACAGGAAACGTGAGGGGCATCCTCTAGGACCTCCTCGAGACAGGACATATGGGAGGGGTCCTCGAGGACCATCCTGGAACAAGAAACGTGAGGGGCGTCCTCCATGACCCCCTCAGAACAAAAGACGTAGGCGGGGTCCTCCAGGACCCTCCCAGAACCGGAAACGTGAGGGGCGTCCTCCAGGACCCCCTCGGAACAGGGAACATGGGAGGCGTCCTCCAGGACCCTCCCGGAACAGGAGACTTGAGGGGCGTCATTCAGGACCCCCTTGGAACAGGAAACATGGGAGGCATCCTCTAGGACCCTTCTGGAAGAGGATGCATGAGGGGTATCATCTAGGACCCCCTCGGAACAGGGAACGTAGGAGACGTCTTCCAGGTCCCCCTCGGAATAGGAAGCATGGGAGGTGTCCTCCAGGACCCTCCCGGAATGGGATACATGAGGGGCATCCTCCAGGACCCCCTCGGAACAGGGAATGTGCGAGGTGTCCTCCAGGACCATCCCGGAACAGGATACTTAAGGGGCGTCCTCCAGGACCCTCCTGGAACAGGATACATGAGGGGCATCCTCTAGGACCCCTTCGGAACAGAAAACATGGGAGGCGTCCTCCAGGACCCTCCCAGAATGGGATACATGAGGGGCGTCCTCCAGGACCCCCTCGGAACAGGGAACGTGTGAGGCATCCTCCAGGACCCTCCCAGAACAGGATACTTGAGGGGCGTTCTCTAGGACCCCCTTGGAACAGGAAGCATGGGAGGCGTCTTCCAAGACCCTCTCAGAACAAGATACATGAGGGGTGTCCTCCAGGACCTCCTTGGAACAGGGAAAGTGGGCAGCGTCCTCCAGGACCCTCCCAGAACAGGATACTTAAGGGGCGTCCTCCAGGACCCCCTCAGAACAGGAAAGGTGGGAGGTGTCCTCTAGGACCCTCCCAGAACAGGATACATGAGGGGCGTCTTCTAGGACTGCCTCGGAACAGGAAGTGTGGGAGGCATCCTCCAGGACCCTCCCAGAACAAGATACATGAGGGGCATCCTCCAGGATCCCATCGGAACAGGGAACGTGGAAGGCGTCCTCCAGGACTCTCCTGGAACAGGATACATGAGGGGCGTCCTCCAGGACCCCCTCGGAACAGGAAGCATGGGAGACATCCTACAGGACTCTCCCAGAACAGGAAATGTGAGGGGTGCTCTCCTGGACCCCCTTGAGACAGGAGACAAACATAGATGGGGCGTCTGGACCAGTTACTGGTGAAGGGAACAAAACAGTTATGGAAACAGGGTCACACTGTGGAACTGGGTCAGGTTTTGTTGCTCCTGCTGCAGGCTCTGGGGTGGCTTCTGTTGCTGCAGGTTCTGGGACTCCTGCTGCTGCAGGTTCGGGGACTCCTGCTGCAGGTTCGGGGACAGGTTCTGGAGCCGGTGAGTCCACAACTATTAAGTCTATGTTTGCAGCAGGATCAGGATCAAAACAATCGGGGTCAAGAACAAGAAAGTCTGAGTCTGGTGCCGATTTTTTAATAGTTCTGACTTCAATCAGGAGCTGAAGGTATTCTGGGATTGAGGTGAGGCCAGGAACTGATAACAACAGTTTCTCCGCTAAATCCAACAAGGTGTTTTGACACTCTGGGTTGCATTTAGCAGAGGAAAACAGGTTTTGAAGCATTGAATTTATTTATATTAGATCAGAGGCACCTACCACCCATGGAGAGTCCTTGGTGGCAACTTCTCCTTGAGAAGTATGGAACTGCTGCTGTGATTGTCCTCTGGGCTGCCCCTCCCTCTGCAAAACTCTCCCCGGAGTCTCAGGTTTGGCCTGAGGACAGCAGGATGGGGACTGGGACCGAGAGGAAACGGGACTGATCCTCTTGAGAACGCTGTGTGGGGGTAAGGTGCCAGATCCTACCCCCACCAGGGACCTGGAAGGTGGGGCGACCGGATCGGCTCTTACGCAAACACCGGAACAGGGTTCAGGCAATTCGGCCTTGCCGGACCAAGGAAGATCAGTGGTTTGGGTCAGAGAAGTTGACTGAGGTCTTGTGGACCGGCACCGGGCTCGTTTTCTGCCACTCCAGCAGCAACGGTGGGAAGGGAGGACAAGAGCTAAACAGAGCTCGTCCTCCAGCTCTGCGTCCTCCCCAGAAGTCCATCCTGAGTAGCCAAGTGGGGCTGGAGATAAGGAGAAACTCGACTTGGATGTCCGGTATTTCTCCCAGAGCTATCTTCTCTCCTCCTCCAGAACTAGGAGAGGAGAAGACAGGACTTTGATCGCCAGACAGTTTATTTCCTGTATTCAGACGGGTTCGATCTGGAACCCGCTACACTGGATCATGGACGTCCCCATCTGTGAGACTGGAACAGACAGGTGAGCGAAACCGAAACTGCCAGTTGGGTTCTGGTATGGTTGGGTTGTATTGTCAGGGATTCTGACAGAGGATAATTGAACCCAGTGTACAGGCATGACTCGGGAGGCAGATGTAGAAATAAAATACTTTTTAATAAATAACAAAAGAAGGCTGATGTGGCAGCATAAACTTACATATGAGTAGTCAGGACGGAACCAGGACAGGACCAAGACAGGATGAGGGAAAACCCAACGACAACCCGACACAGAATAAACTCACCAATAAACTTAAATATCACAGACCAGACAGGACATAATTACAAACACCTGGACAAGAGACAGGGGAGAAACTGATCTGGGGTGATTAACAAAAGACAACAGGGAGAACAGACAAGGAAGGTCCAGCAGAGGGCACCATCCTTACAGAGCCTTTATAAAACACACCTGTTTTGTCTTCTGGATGTGGATGCAAGTGGCAAACTTTGCACCACATTTCAGTACGTTCATCGTTAGCTTCAAGCCACGACACATCTTGGAGCCACTTTTCCAAAAAAAGTATTTTCTTCTGCTCTGGATCCAGTTGGTATTTCTTTGTAGGTGGCAAAACAGCAAAGAAGCTGCTTAATGTCTGTTGTTTTTTGGACATCTCTGACAGTTGTTGACAAGCAACATGTGTAATGTTGGATAAGATAGTAGTGTTGAGAACGTGATGGTGAATATGCAAAGGTGCATAAGTGATAGTACTGATTTTTGTCACACATGCGTACCTGGTACCAGTTATGTGCACCCCTGTCTTTAATTATGTTTAAAATCCACATAAACAACTGTTTTAATTTCTTCATCCATCCATCCATTCATCCATCATCCATCCATCCACCATCCTTCATCCATCCATCCATCCATCCATCATCCATCCATCCATCCATCCATCCATCATCCATCCATCCATCCATCCATCCATCCATCATCCAGCCATCATCCTTCATTCATCCATCCATTATCCATTCATCCACCATCCATCCATCCATCCATCCATCCATCCATCCAT
>NC_056506.1:11166990-11205583 GCF_014905685.2 Nematolebias whitei | reverse complement strand
GCTGACTGGAGTCCTGTTTGGGTTTCTTCTCTGCTTTCAGGAAGGCCCAGTTAGGATATCCACATTGCTCCAGAGCCTGTCTTGTGTGGGATTTCTCCTTCTGCCTGGCTCCTGAGCTAGTGGGGATGCTGTATGCTCTGCAGTACAGAGTCCTGATGATTCCTAACTTGTGTTCCAAAGTGTGATGGGAGTCAAACTGCAAATACTGGTCTGTGTGGGTGGGTTTGCGATACACCTCGGTTTGCAAATGTCCTCTATCAGAAACTGAGACCTCACAGTCCAAGAAAGCCAACCTGCCATTTTTTACATCTTCTCGTGTGAACTTGATGTATTTATCCACAGAGTTGATGTGGTCAGTAAAATGTTGGACTTCCTGAGATTTAATTTTAACCCAGGTGTCATCAACATACCTGAACCAATGACTTTGTGGTGTCCCTGAAAAGGACGTCAAGGCTCTCTTTTCTACCTCCTCCATGTACAGGTTGGCAACAATAGGAGAAACTGGAGACCCCATAGCACACCCATGTTTCTACCTATAATATTGCTTCCCATATGTGAAGTAGGTTGACTGCAGGCACACTTTCAAGAGTTGACACAGTTGTTCTGTGGAAAGCGTGGTCTTGCTGCTCAGAGTGGTGTCTGATTTTAATCTTAAACTGACCACCTCTACTGCTTCATCAACAGGAATGCACATAAAGAGTGATGTGACATCAAAAAAGACCATTGTTTCATCAGTCTCCATGATGACATCCCTCACCTTATCCACAAAGTCCATGGTGTTCTGTATGTGGTGTTCTGAGCTGCCAACTAAAGGGATGAGTACAGACGCCAGATATTTGGAAACATTGTAAGTGACAGAGTTAATCATGCTACAAGTTGTACCTTTATTTATTTATTTTTATTTTATTTATTTATTTATTTATTTATTTAATTTAATTTCCAATAAAAACACAAATACAATTTCAAAAAATTAAAGAAAAACAAATATAAAATGAAAGGAAGCAGAAGAAGAAAATTTCTTATCATATCTGCTCCCTCATAAACAGAATCAATTCAAACCATCAATTTAAACATAAACATTCATATATAATACAGCAAAATACATAACTCATCAAAATTTCATACTTAACAAAATAGACATTAATCAGTTATATATATTGTTCCAACAAAACAGTTTTTATCTTTTTCTTAAATATAAACATTGACTTCACCATTTTAGCATCATCTTCCAAACCATTCCACAGACTCATTCGCTGTATAGTAGTAGACCGACCCTTTAAACTGGTTTAAAGGGTCGGTCTACTTACTTGGGTTTAACAAAAATATATATGCCCTTCAAATTATAACAACTCTTCCTTTTTACAAAATATGTTTGAATGTTTGATGGTAGCATGCGATTCTGAGCTTTAAACATAAATAAAAGAATATTATAATCCACCAAATCATAAAACTTAAGTAGTTTCAATTGACAAAACAGAACATTAGAAGGGTGACAATAACACTTTTTTGTTATAATTTTTACAGCTCTTTTTTGCAGAATAAAAATAGGCTTTGTTATGGTTTTACATGCTGTACCCCAAACAATGACACAATAAATTAAATGCGGGACTACAAGTGTATTATATAGCAAATATAAAGCATCATTGTTTAGTAAGTCCCTTACTCTGTATAATACTGCATTTGACTTAGATATTTTAATTTTTACAAGATTTATATGCTGTTTCCATGACAGTTTATCATCAATAATTACACCCAGAAACTTTACTTCATTCACTCTACATATCTCAGTACCATCAATTTTGAGAGAAAAATCCAAAGTTATCTTTTTTTTACTAAATATCATAAAATTAGTTTTATCAACATTTAATGATAACTTATTTAATTTAAACCAATCTTGTATTTTAACAATTTCTTTGTTTATCAATTCAAACATCTGTTCCATATTTTTACCCAAACAGAAAAACGTTGTATCGTCAGCAAATAAAACACATTTGAGGATGTCAGATACTTCAATTAAATCATTTACATATAAAATAAACAATTTAGGTCCAAGTACTGAACCTTGTGGTACTCCACATAAAGTTCTGCATAAATTAGATCTTACTGTACATCATCCATCTGAACAAACTGCTTTCTATCCCTCAAATAACTGCTTATCCACTGTAAAGCAAGACCTCTAACACCATACTGATTTCATTTATCAAGCAGAATGGTGTGATCAATAGTGTCAAATGCCTTTTTAAATCCACAAATATACTTATACAATGTTGTTTTTTATCAATCGCTGTAATAATTTGTTCAATCAACTCCATAAGAGCTAAGGATGTTGAACAATTTGATCTAAAACCATATTGACTATTACTTAAAATATTATTTTTTTCAAGAAATTTATCTAATCTGGTCATAAACAATTTTTCAAGAATTTTAGAGAATTGTGACAATAAGGATATAGGCCTATAATTACTAAATACACGTTTGTCACCATTTTGAAAAAGAGAAACTACTTTAGCTATTTTCATTCTGTCTGGGAATATACCTTTTGAGAATGATAGATTACAAATATACGTAAATGGTTCAATGAAATGACTTATTATTTCCTTTACTACCACCATATCCATATCTTCACAATCCTTTGATCTTTTGTTAGCAAATCTATTAACAACCTTCTTTATTTCCTCCTCATCTGTTCTACCCAAAAACATACTGTTAACGCAATCATTACTTAAATAACTTACATTTTATTCCACATTAGGTATCATAGCTGCAAGGCTAGACCCAACATTAACAAAATAATTATTAAATCCATTAACAATTTCATAATCATCATGGATTTCCACATCATTCTCTACAAAATTTTGTGAAAGTCTCGTTCTCATTTTATGCGTTTTCAAAACATTATTTATTACTCTCCAAGTTGTACGCATATCACCACTACATTCATGTAGTGATTTACTATAGTATTCCCTCTTGTGTTTCCTTATGATCCCAACTAATTTGTTTTTGTACTTTTTATATTTTTCTTCAGCCTCTTGAGTTTTCGATTTCAAGAAACACGAATACAGATGATTCTTTTTTTACAAGCATTTCTCAATCCTTTTGTCATCCATGGTTGATCCACTGTATCTTTCTGTACATCATTTTTTAGCATACAATTTTTTTGTACAAGACCTCTAGAATCGTCATAAATTCATCATAAGATTTGTTCACATCATCTACATATACATCATCCCATTTTTGTTTATCCAACTCATCTTTTAATTTGTTCAATGCTTTTTTTGAAGTGTTTATTATTTTGTTCTTTCTTATAATTGTTTTAACTATATCATCATCATTCTTATAAATAGTGAAAACTGGTAAATGATCACTGAGATCTGCCTTCAAAATACCACTCAGCACCTCACCCTCTGTTACATTTGTAAAAATATTATCAATTATTGTAGCACTTTGATTTGTGATTCTTCTAGGATTTGATATTAATGGACAAAAATTTAAACTATACATTGAATTTATGAATGTACTTATGTTTTTTGAATCAGTGATGTTTCCCAAGTCAATATTGAAATCTCCACATAAAAAACTTTTTTATTTCTTCTCTTTTCTAGCAACTCCAATATTTTATCAGTGAATAACTCAATATTTGAGGATGGAGATCGATATACACAACTTATTATGATGTTCTTTCCATTATTTTTTATTATTTCTATTGTTATCATTTCCAACATATTTTCCACAATTATTGACATTTCGCTAATCAATTTGCATTTTATTTCATGGTTTATAAATATAGCCACACCTCCACCTCTTTTGTTTTTTCTGTTCATATGATGTAATTCATACCCTTCAATAAAAGCATTATTTATATTTCCTTCATTTAACCATGTCTCAGATAATGTTATTATTTTGAAAGTCTTATTTAATCCTTTTAAATAATCTGAAATGTTTGATATGTTTGCATTTAAGCTTCTACAATGTAAATGCACAATAGAAAGATCTTCGTTAGTTGTGTTTATATCATTAAACTGATCATCATTATAATATATACTTTCATTTCTAAATGGAAAAAAATTTCTGTCGATCTCATCTTCAACATTGAATTCTGATTCATTATACGTCATTGTAATTCAGTGTATTTATTCATCAGACTTTTACTTATAAATTTCGTGTTCAATATATCTCATTATCTATGTTTATTTGTCATCTAGATTTATCTGAGTTTGTCAAGATCCTTCATGTCTTTTATTATTTTTGCTTACGATCCATCTTGAACTTTTATCCATACTTTTCCATTTCTTGTCCATGTAGAAAATACTTTGTTTTGTTTTTTTAATAACCGTGCTTCACGTGCCAGATTTCCATTTCTTTTTGTTAAATGTTCATTTATATACACTTTTGTTCCCTTGAGTTTTTTTGCCTGCATTATTACCTTATTTCGTAATTTCCTGCTAATGAATTTCAAAACAATAACCGGTTTAGACTTATCAATTTTGCTGGGCAGGGTGTGACACAAAGAGATGTCTTCATGATGTATGTCGATCTTCTTATCTTGCAAAAAGGAGATCACCCACTCTTCTAATGTTAGTTGCTCCTGTGGAGATGAATCTTCAGTAGTTTCCTTCCCAGAAGTAGTGCTTGCATATGTACGTTTTATCTCTAATCCAGTTATAAGAAGATTTTCTTGTCTTGAAATCTGTTCCAAGTCATCTAATTTTTCTTCAAGTTCCATTATTTTTTTATCCTTGAGATTTATTTGTAGTTTTAATTGTTTCACTTCCTCAAACATCCCAATCAGAAGTTTCTGCTGGGATGTTAAATTTGCGAGTTCAGCACTCATGAAGCTCAAGGATTTTGTTATCTCCTCAATATCGTCTGAGCTTGGTTCCAGGAAATCATGTTTTTTTACTTTGGATTTGGCCATAATTTACTCACTTCCACCCGCCCGATGGCAGCGGTCCGACAATTTGTTAGCCCAGAGCCGCCCTCCACCACCACAGACCAGCAGACGCCGGAAGTCGGACTCTTGGAGACCAGATCCCGCAGCTCCAGACGCTCCAAGAACCACGGCAGCAGATCAGCCCTTACACGAACAAAGATCCAACGGCGATATCCTCCCGCACTGCCGCACCTCGTCCCAGCAGCTGCAGCCCCTCGGCTCGACAGCCGAAAGCCGACACTAGCTACGGGGTCCACCCGCCTCCTGAACGCAGTCCGCCACGCAGTCCGCCACCTGGCCGCTACCCAGCGGCCAACGCCCACAGGATCCAACGCCCTGGAGCAGGTTGTGAGGAGCAGGTCGTGAGGAGCATCTACCGGTTCTCGTTCTCGCTGCTCCAGTCCTGTAGCGCTCAATCCTTACAAAAAAGATGTGCTGGTTCTTCGGCTTGGCATACAGGAAATTCCACCAGCTCTTTCAAAGTGACTCAAGGAGTCTCTGGTCAGATGTGCAGGGTGCTCCACCAGCAGAGGGGGCGGAGCCTCAGAGATCCCACTTCTTCTTTTGTCACTCACACATGCTCCTGAACAGACGGGACTCCTCGATATGCCAGGGTGGCGGAAAAGACCGCAGGCTAACGGGGAGGCAGAAAACTGACGCTGATACGGTTCAAATTATCACCGCTAAGTTAACGGGCTAGTTAGCTTAGCAAGCTAACGATGTGGGGAGAGTGTCTCCCTCCGAGCGGTCGAGATAAACGCCCCCCCCCCCCACTTCAAAAAGGACAGCAAGCCGAGATGGTTTCTGAGTTTTAACGCGACCACAAGAGCACCGCCCGACGTCAAAAGGCGTCACTAGAGGATACATCCATTTCAGGAGTGAGACTGGGGGTTCAGGCGCTGGTTTCGGAGCTGTCTCTCTGGGCGGATGTGCTACCTCTGCCGCTGTCTGTCTGACTGCCTTTAAGTACCTTTAAGACCTATTGTTAGCAGGAAATGATCTGTTCACGAAGATAAATGATGGTAAGGACACACTGGGACTGAAATGGAACAGACTGGCAGGTGTCACAATGGACAGTTTCCAAATCTCACAGGGAAAAAAGTTGCACTTTTGAAACGTATGCAAGATAAAGTGACCTAAATAAGTGCAGATCAGAAATAGGTATTTTTGCATTGTATTATACATGTGTTGTGCAAGTCAGTGTTAAATGGTAAATGGACTGTACTTATATAGCGCCTTTCTATCTTATTTCAAGATACTCAAAGCGCTTTACACTACAATCTGTGCCTCATTTACCCATTCATACAGCACTCTACTAGATCTCTACAAAGCTAATTAAACAAATCATTCTAAAGAGACTAATCAGTGCTTTATCACATTCAAACACCGATGGGACACACATCAGAGGCTGTGAGGGTTCAGTGTCTTGCCCAGTGACACTTCGGCATGTGATTGCTGGTGGATTCGAACCCCAAACTCTCGTATTGGAGGACGACTGCTCTAACCACTCAGCCACAGCCGCCCCATAAAAATAACGTGGTTAAAAATTAACCATGTTATTGATATTGTAACTGAAATAGTAAACTTCATCAGGGCACGAGCACTGAATCACAGGCAGTTTGTTGGACTTTTTAAGGAACATAAGACTGAGCATAGTGACATCAGCTACCACACAGTTATCAGATAGCTCAGCCTGGGCAAAGTGCTAAAACGAGTTTGGGACCTGGAAGCAGAGATTCAAGAGTTCTATGAGAAGAAAGGCAAAGACATCCCAGAGCTCTCAGATGAAGACTGGATGACAGATTTTGCATTTGCTGTTGATGTGACTGCATTGATGAATGAACTTAACACCAAATGCAAGGCAAGGGCCTTTTTGTTCATGAACTGCACAGACTGGTGAAGGCTTTCATGAGAAAGATGATGTTTCTTTCAAGCCAACTGGAGAGGAACACTTTCACTCACATGCAAACCCTGAAATAATTCACACCATCAGCTGATCACCTCCATAGGTACTCCTGCATGTTAGGCACACTGCATGGTGAGTTTTCAAGGTGATTTGGAGATCTATAACAGATCATATGATGAGTTTATGAATATTTTAGGAGCTCTGTATGAAAAGAATTGTGTGCAAAATAATTGTACAAAGAGAAATGTTGTTGATCAACCATGGATGACGAAAGGGTTGAGAAATGCTTGTAAAAAAAAAGAATTATTTGTATACATGTTTCTTGAAATTGAGAACACAAGAGGCTGAAGAGAAATATAAGAAGTATAAAAATAAATTAGTAGCGATTATAAGGAAACACAAAAAGGAATATTATAGTGATTTATTAAATAAAAGCAATGGTGATATGAAAGCTACATGGCGAGTAATAAATAATGTTCTGAAAAGTCATAAAGCAAAAACAGGTATTTCACAATATTTTTTGAAGGATGACGATGAAATCCATGATGAAAATGAAATTGTAAATGGATTCAATCATCATTTTGTGAACGTTGGATCAAGCCTTGCAGCTAAAATACCAAAAGTAGACAATAATATGAACCATTCAGTTATAAGTTGTGACAACAGTATTTTTCTGAATGGAACTGACAAAGAAGAAATAATGAATGCAATAAAAAATCTTACAGATAAGAGATCAAAAGACTGGGTGGACATGGATATGATGTTTGTAAAGGACATAATGAGTTATGTTATCGAGCCGTTTACATATATTTGTAATTTATCATTTTCAAAAGGAATATTTCCAGACAATATGAAAGTAGCAAAGGTAGTTCCTCTCTTTAAAAATGGTGATAAATGTGTGTTCAATAATTATAGACCAATATCCTTATTACCACAGTTCTCAAAAATTCTAGAAAAACTATTTGTGACCAGATTAGATAAATTTATTACTAAACAAAACATTCTAAGTAGCAGTCAGTATGGGTTTAGAGCAAAAAACTCTACATCAATGGCTCTCATGGAAATAATGGAACAAATAACTACTGCTGTCGATCAAAAACAGTATTGTGTTAGTATTTTTGTTGATTTTAAAAAAGGATTCGATACTATTGACCACACTATTCTCCTTGAAAAATTAAATAAATATGGTATAAGAGGACCAGCATTACACTGGGTATCTAGCTATTTAAAAGATAGGAAACAGTTTGTACAAATTGGTGTAAGATCTGACCTGTGCAATATCACTTGTGGAGTTCCTCAAGGCTCTGTACTTGGACCAAAGTTATTTATTTTATATGTGAATGACTTAGTGAATGTATCAGGACTCCTCAAATGTGTCCTTTTTGCAGATGACACCACATTCTTTTGTTTGGGTAAAGATGTAAAACGGATGTTGGAAGCTGTCTGGATGTACAATTTTTAATGCATTCAGGAAAACATGATAGGCATAAACACTCTGGATCTCGGGAAATCTGGGCGGATTTACTGGAGCTGGATCTGGAGCAGGGGTAACAGGTGCGGTCGCGGAAGGCTGTAGGGAAGACATTTGCAAAAAGTTAGCGATTTCTTCCAAACGTTGATTAGTTTCATTTTGAACGGCACCTAATTTCCTTAAAACAGATTCATGTGATTCCAAAGTTGTTTGCTGATCTGACAGAGCTCTCCTGAAGGCGTCTGCTGGGCTAATCTGTTGGCCAGAGTGTTCTGTCATGTTGGGTTCAACTAATCAATTAACCCACATGCAAGAACACCACACAGGAGAGAGATGAACTATAATAAATATTTATTTTTGCGATAAATAAGCGGAATCAGATGAAGGTCTGGTCTGTGAGCGGGGCTGTTGAATGCTCAGCACACTGGAGAGAACAACAAGGGAGATGATGAGTTTGAGGTTGTAGGAAAATTTGATTTCTGGACCGAGTGTAATGAGAGCTTACTTGTTCGGTGATCAATCCTGGGACTGGAGGGGGGTTGGTGTTGGTCCGGGGTCTTTTAGTTCCAGTTAGGTCCTTGAGAGTGGTTAGAGGTTTGTAGAGTTCCTTTTGAATGTCGGAGGGAGCTCGACGGAGCTAAGATCGCTTTTATGCTCTCTTACCTGCCAGAAAAAGCATTTAGATTGGGCAGAAGCAAGGTTTCCCGACCCCACCAATTTTGGTTGCTCTTTTGTTGATTTCCTGAAGGAATTTAAACTAGTTTTCTGTTTTGACCCTGATAAGACGGCAAATTCTCGAGACCTGTGGAATTTAAAACAAGGACAGAAAACAGTTTGAGTTTGCCATTGATTTCCGCATTAAAGCAGCATCTTCTAATTGGAATCCTCCCGTGTTAAAAAGTGCCTATTTTCATGCTTTAAACAAATCTATAAAGGACGAACTAACAACTTTAGATGAACCAGACAGCCTCGAAGATCTGATAAAATTAACCATTCATTTAGATAACAGAATCCGATCGAGAAAACAAGAGAGAGACCACCGTTCGCATAGTGTCAGGTCCATTTCACCCGCTCAATCTCAGCCGTCGCAAGCCGAACCAGAGCCCATGCAGATCGGGCATACCCGGCTTTCTCCCAAGGAGCGTCAGAAGCGCATGACCGACCATCTCTGTTTGTATTGTGGAAAGGCTGGTCACTTCATCACTCGTTGTCCGAAGAAATCAAACCATCAGACCCACGAGTTGAAGTGAGGAACCTGGTGGGTCAGAATAATGAAAACTTTTCTCCTCGCCTGACTCTCTCTGCAGAACTGTTCTACAGTAACCAACATATTCCTCTTTCAGTCATGATAGATTTGGGTTGTGAACAAACTCTTATCGATGCTGAACTTGTCAGACAACTCTCTATAGAAACCATTCCATTACCCACTCCCCTCCGTGTATCTGCTCTGGATGGAAAAATCTTGCCCCAAATCACACATAAAACCAAGCCTCTATTCCTAGTTATTTCCGGTAATCACAGTGAACACATCTCGTTTTTTGTTTTTCCTTATGCCAACACCCCTGTTATTTTAGGTTTTGACTGGATAACCTTACACAATCCTCACCTTTGCTGGTCCAAGAAACATGTCGAATCCTGGTCTAACTACTGTCATTCCACCTGTCTCCGCTCTGCCGTTCCACCAGGTCCATCCCCGGTGGTGAAAAATGAGGCTGACCCTCCAGAGTTATCGTCTGTTCCAGTAGAATACCATGACCTTGCACCCGTGTTTAGCAGAACTAAGGCCTGTTCACTTCCCCTGCACCGTCCTTACGACTGTTCCACAGATTTATTGTCCGGAGCCCCATTATCTTCCAGCCGCCTGTATAACATCTCACGCCCGGAGCGTGAGACCATGGAGAAGTACATCAAGGAATCTCTTGCAGCTGGGATTATCCGCCAGTCCTCTTCGCCATTGGGGGCGGGGTTCTTTTTTGTGGGTAAGAAAGACGGGACGCTCAGACCCTGTATTGATTATCGAGGTTTAAACCAGATCACTGTTAAAAACAAGTACCCCTTACCTCTGTTATCTTCTGCTTTCGAACCTGTTCATGGGGCTACTGTTTTCACCAAGTTAGATCTATGCAATGCTTATCGCCTCCTGCGAATCAAACAGGGAGATGAGTGGAAAACGGCTTTCAAAACACCTATAGGACACTTTGAATACCTAGTTATGCCGTTTGGGTTATCTAATGCACCTGCCTGTTTTCAAGCTCTGGTGAACAATGTTTTGCGAGATTTCTTAAACCTTTTTGTATTTGGCTACCTCGATGACATCCTTATCTACTCCAAATCCCTGGCCGAACACAAACATCATGTCCGTCTCGTTCTGCAAAGGCTCCTAGAGAACAAGCTGTATGTAAAGGCGGAGAAATGTGAATTTCACAAACCATCTGTTTCTTTTCTTGGATTCATCCTTGAGGGCGGACTGGTAAGGCCAACGGAGGAGAAAATAAAGGCAGTTCTGGAATGGCCTACCCCCGAGACATGTAAACAGCTCCAAAGATTCTTAGGTTTTGCAAACATCTATCGATGTTTTATACAAAACTATAGTCTGACTGCCCAACCATTAACCGCTCTCACCTCTACCAAGATTCCGTTTCTGTGGTCTCCTGTTGCTGAGGCGGCCTTTAAGAAACTCAAGTTCCTATTTTCTAAGGCACCGGTTCTAGTTCAACCTGATCCGAGCCGACAATTCATTGTGGAGGTGGATGCTTCTGACACAGGGGTTGGAGCAGTCCTTTCCCAGGTTTCCAGCACTGATAATAAGACTCATCCATGTGCCTTCTTTTCACGCAGATTGTCGCTGCCTGAGAGGAACTACGATGTGGGTGACCGAGAACTGTTGGCCATAAAACTGGCCTTGGAGGATTGGAGGCACTGGTTGGAGGGGGCGGAATTCCCAGTGTTGGTTTGGACGGACCACAAAAACCTCTCTTATGTCGCTCGGCTAAAAGATTAAACCCACGACCATCCCGATGGTCTCTGTTTTTCTCAAGGTTCAATCTCTTCATTTCCTATCGCCCAGGTACCCGTAATGTCAAGCCAGATGCGCTGTCCCGCCTGTATGCTTCTGATGACTCCGTTGTATGGTGGCCGTTGTGACCTGGGAGATGGAGGACATAATCAAGCAAGCGCAACACTCTGAACCGACTCCCCAGAACTGTCCTCCAAACAGGATCTACGTCCCTTCAGCTGTCCGAGCCCGTTTTTTGCAATGGATCCATTCTTCGAAGTTCTCCGGACACCCAGATACGAGCCGAACCATTTCTTTAATAAATCACAGATTCTGGTGGTCTTCCATCCACAAGGACATTAAGGAGTTCATCCAAGCATGTACAGTCTGCTCACGTAACAAGCCACAACATCAACCCCCCTCTGGACTCTTACAACCACTTTCCATTCCGAGACGCCCCTGGTCACATGTCGCCATCGATTTTGTCACCGGCCTTCCACTATCCAAAGGTATGACCACTATACTCACTATTATTGACCGTTTTTCTAAGGCCTGCCACTTTGTCGCACTCAGAAAACTTCCTTCAGAGTTCCAAACAGCCCGGATTCTGTTCAAACATGTTTTTCGTTTACATGGGATCCCCTTAGAGATCTTATCCAACTGAGGTCCTCAGTTCACTTCTTTAGTTTGGAAACAGTTCTGTACAGCCCTGAATGCCAAGGTGGCGCCATCCACCACCAGCCCTTAATGCCAAGGTGGCGCCAACCACCTCTACTCACCTCCGACAAATCCCTCATCCCTGTCACGTCTATTCAACATCACATCCGCCGCTGTAGGAACATCTGGAGAACCACAATGGATGCACTCTACCACAACTCCCTCTGTAACAAGAGGTTTGCCTACCGTAAACGGATCCCCGCTCCAGCCTACCAACCAGGACGAAAGGTTTGGTTATGCACTCACAATATTCCTCTCAAGTCCATGTCCAGAAAACTTTCTCTCAGGTTCATCGGTCCTTTTGTAAAAGAGTCCATCATAAGTTCCTCCGCAGTCCATCTCCATCTCCCGGTCGCCCTCTGCATCCGTTCGACGTTTCACGTGTCTCAAATCAAGCCGGTTCAGATCAGCACCTTGTAAGCTCTCATTACACTTGGTCCAGAAATCAAATTTTCCTACAACCTCAAACTCATCATCTCCCTTGTTGTTCTCTCCAGTGTGCTGAGCATTCAACAGCCCCGCTCACGGACCAGACCTTCATCTGATTCTGCTTATTTATCGCAAAAATAAACATTTATTATAGTTCATCTCTCTCCTGTGTGGTGTTCTTGCGGGTAATTGGTATGTGGGTTAATTGATTAGTTAAACCCAACATGACACAAATACTCTTACCAGTCTTACCAGCTTGTCAAAACTGTTAGGACATGGGCAGGCTGCGGGTTTCCGGGTCCGGTGGCCTGCAGCCAGCTCTTGTCCTAACAGCTTGGTGCCTGAAACGTTGGTCTCCCGTCTTTAGAAGTGGTATCTCGTTTCTTATTGTTTAATGGTGATACAGTGGCAAGTGACAGATTCGGTACAGACTGAGCCGGCTATTTATCATCTCATGAGGTAAGCAGGAAGCTTGTTAAGTCGAATTTCTGCGTGTCCCTTAAGGACAAACAATCTGTCCTGATTTCGGTCTTTGTGCTTGCAGTTTAGTGAACTAAAAGGCAGTAGAACGCTATAGTATAATACATGATTTTGTGAATGTATTTATTGGACGTAAAAGTTTATATACATGACGTTTTTTCACCTGGGCGCGCATGGGAGTGGACCGGAAATATTAGCAACTTGCTAACCGGATGTGATCCGAGAGCGTTATAAACACACAAAACACTATTTTTTCCATGAAAATAAGAATCGTCCGGCTGATTTAAGTCCCGTGCATAAATTTTTCTTTTCATTATTGACTACATTTTAAGAGCTGGCGTGGCTGATTTTACCCTCGCGTGAAAATTGTTGCGTCACATTTTACGATACCTGCAGATGAAAAAATAAAAGGCTCTCCTGTGGTATCCAGCAACCTTAATAATACCTGCGGAAGACTATATTATAGTGGATTAATAAGGTGTGACGCTCCAATCTTGGCGTGAACGGTTAGGCCTATGGACGTCAGAGTGTTTATGCCTATCATGTTTTCCTGAATGCATTAAAAATTGTACATCCAGACAGCGTCGATGGGTGTTGGACGTTTGACAGTTTGATAAACCATGTCGGGTTTGTCAAGGTTTGATAAACTCAATCGAGTTTGTCGGAGTTTGATAGTCTCTATGATGTTTTGAGCGCCTGTGGGGGGTCCTGATCTGGCCCCTTGAAAAAGACGTGTCCTAGGGGTGCTTTGAACGATTAGCGTCACCTAAGATCTGCATTTGGATGCATTGGTCAGACTGGTCAACAGCACAATGGTAAACGACATATTGGTTGCAGCTGTGCTATTTGAAACGGGAGTATCTTTAAAATAAACACCCCTTGATAAATAAAGTATGAAGTCCAAAGAGTGACATGATGAAGTCAAAGAGTGACGTGATGAAGGCCAAGAGTGATATGCAGAGGTCCAGGAAGACCTGTAGAACATTGTGAAGTTATTAGAGTAGTAATAGGGTCAGGTTAGCTTTTAGAGTAGGCAGTTGAGGGACATTTAGAAATTTTGTTTTAAAAGAAAAGAGGTAAAATGTGTTGTATACGTCTATAGCCTTGGAGAGCTGATAAAAATATAGTGTATATATGTGTGTGTGTTGTTGTTGTTGTTGTTAGGCTAACACTGACTTCTCTAGTCAAAACAAAAGGAATATCAACGTCTCGTTGTTATCTTTGACAAAGGTTATAAGAAATGGATGACCAACCACCAGATGGCTCTTTAGGAGCCTACATTGAGGTTGGAAAAAACAAGCTTCGTAGCTCTCACTTCCTTCAGGAGTCTAAACAACAAATTCAAACATTTGATAAATGGGTGTTTTTGGAGATTTGAGAGGTCCTGCACCAGATATTGTACAGCAGAATTGTTATCTGACTACATTAAGGAATCGTCTGTCACGGACACGTATAAGATCTGATGGTGCAGGGTGGGTGACAAGGGGCAAGGCCCTTAAAGAGACAATGCAGGATTTCTTGAAACTCCCATCCATACATCCATTATCTTTACCCGCTTATTGCATTTTGGGTCACGGGGGTATCTGGTGCCCATGTCCAGCAATCACTGTGCGAGGGGCGGGGTACACCCTGGACGGGTTGCAAGTCCATCACAGGGCCACATAGAGACAAACAAGACAAACAACCATTCACTCTCTCACTCACACCTAGGGACAATTTAGAGTTACCAATCAGCCTAACATGCATGTTTTTGGTCTGTGGGAGGAAACCGGTGCACCCGGAGAAAACCCACGCATGCACGGAGAGAACATGCAAACTCCACCCAGAAAGGCCCCTGGACCGGGGTTTGAACCAAGGACCTGCTCGCTGAGAGGCAGCAGCTCTACCAGTTGCGCCACCGTGCTGCCTTCTTGAAACTCACAACATTTTATTTCAGTAACATTTTTCAGATCCAACACGACAAACTGAAGGAGGCTGTTCAGGTGACTACAGCACAAAGCTTGGAGGGAACTAATGAAACAGGTGATCATATCCACATAGGGACAGGTGAGGTAAACCGACCTCCCTGCACACAATGTACACCTACAACACACACTCTCTATCTTAGGGACCATGATAGGCCCTATAAGGAGGTGAAAACTGTTAGGAGTAACTGAATCCCACCCTGAGCTTAGACTACAAATATGGAACAGCAAACATGAAGAGATTAACTCAGATGACCCTGTCGCAATTCAAATGCCCGTGCTGCAGATAGAGGAAGGTGACAAAACTCTTGACATTGAGGGAGACGGGGTAGAAATCAAGAAGGACAGAGATGAAGCAACAGATGAGGTGAGGGGTGAAGAACCGGATGTAGTGACAGACAACCTGCTTAGTTTGGGTGTAGAGCCCGGCCCGAGCAATACCGTTACAAACGGGGTGAAGGAAATACAGGGAGGGATTGCACAGATGAAACTGGTGCAGGAATTACCTAGTCTGATGCCTTTAGTAGCTACTTTAATAAACCACATAGAGACAAGATCAGAGACATGAAGAAGAGACACACTTAATTAAAACTGTAAACCAGCAACTGGTCAAAGAGCAACTGGGAGACAGAAGAGAGAGAGAAAGTTAAGAAAATGAAGAAAAAAATGCAATAAACATAAAATGGCACAGACAAGGGCGTCAGAAGCATCCGTAATGTGGGGGGGGGACACAATGATGTGCGTAGGTGTGTGCGCATGCGCGCTAAAACTGTACACTAGTGTACAAAAAAGTAATATTTCACCTAGATTTCCTTTAATTCCACACATTTAAAGCATGTTTCTCATCAAGTTTGTGTAAATTCAGCTGTGGGTTTTAAAGACATTTTAACTTTAATACACTTTAATACAGAGCGTCAGATCGACACTATTTGTGTTTATAGAGAAATAAAAAACATCACCACTAAACTTTTTTACTTGTGTTCAACACTTCTCATCTAAATGATGTTTCTCACGAAGCTTGAGGACAATAAGGTGTGGGGTTTTAAAGACATTTCAACTTTAATGCACCTGAACACAGTGTCTCTTACACCTGCAGCGTCTTATAGCAGCGTCTTATAGCGTCACAGTTACTGCTAAGATGCTACAGATGAAGCACTCCACTTCTCTCCTCCTAACATGAATATATGTTTATGATCAACCCCACCACCCCCCCACCCCCCGCCCCCCCGGTCAACAACTGCCCGCACTAAGCTAAACTGGCAAGCGATCAACACAGTTGTCTCTATCTCCTCTACCTGTGCGCGTTTTCTGCTGAGGCAGGAGACTCAGAGAGTTGGAGGTAACCAGGAAAACCTGGAGTGAAGTTTTAATGGTTTGAATATTCTACTATTAATCAAGTGGAATGGATTTGTTCACGAAGAAAGAGAAACTGCGCCACCTGAACTAATGTTTTATAGTAAAACTGGGGGGTGTCCAAATGAATGTTTTTTTATGTGGGGGGGACATGTCCCCTTCACATATAATGGTTGTGATGCCTATGGGCCCAGATGACAGCTGTAGACCCACCACTAGAACTTAAAGGAGGAGTTTTCGAAATGGAGCAAATAACTTACCAATGTGCATCATACAGGGGTGGAGTTAGAAATGGAAACAGGGAGATCAGGTGTGGAGGACAAATGTCATTGGGTCAGTATTAATGTTGGACATTTGGGAAGGCCGGACATCGGGCCAGAAACTGCAGAAGTATGCGGGTCCCAAAAGTGAACCAAAATTATCCTGATGCATGCTCAATAATTCAGGTAGAAAAATCTAAAAAAAAGTTAAATCTGGTCCTCTGGACATTCAAAAAACAAATTAAAGCGAAACAACAACAAAAAAATGTAGAAACGTTTCATCTTTCATCCGAAAGACTTCCTCAGTCTGAGATGCTGTATTCAATTCAGTCTTATAAATAGCACCTTCTCAGAGTGGATCAACCAGTTTTGCTGCTGATAACCAAAACCAAGATCCAGTCCCCCGGCACAAACAGAGTAATATTGTGTATGCTGTTCAGTGTCAGGAGGGCTGTGATCAGTCTTACATCAGGGAAACTAAACAGCCACTGGCCAAAAGGAAGGCCCAGCACAGAAGAGCAACAACATCAGGCCAGAACTCTGTGGTCTACACTCATCTCCAGGCCAGCGGTCACTCTTTCAGGGATGAAGATGTTCAGTAGCTGAGTGGTTAGAGCAGTCGTCCTCCAGTGCGAGAGTTGGGGGTTCGAATCCACCAGCAGTCACATGTCGAAGTGTCCCTGGGCAAGACACTGAACCCCTCATAGCCTCTGATGTGTGTCCCATCGGTGTATGATTGTGATAAAGCTCTGATTAGTCTCTTTAGAATGATTTGTTCAATTAGCTTTGTAGAGATCTAGTAGAGTGCTGTATGAATGGGTAAATGAGGACACAGATTGTATTGTAAAGCGCTTTGAGTATCTTGAAATAAGATAGAAAGGCGCTATATAAGTACAGTCCATTACCATTTACATCCTGGATAGAGAGGAACGATGGTTTGAGAAAGGAGTAAAGGAGGCCATCTTTGTGAGAAGAAATCATCCTTCATTTAATGGGTGGAGGCCTCCATGTTCAACTGTCCCCCTCTTACAATGCTGTTATTGCTAGTGTCACTCAGCCCTCTGTGAATAGTAAACAGCCATCAGTGTGCTAATGATCCATCGTTAAGCTGATGGTTCTTCTTGATCATGTGGGCAGCTGGTTTCGTTTGTCAGCAGCAAAACTGGTTGATCCACTCTGAGAAGGTGCTATTTATAAGACTGAGCTGAATACAGCACCTCTGACTGAGGAAGTCTTTCGGATGAAAGACGAAACATTTCTAGATTTTGTTGTTGTTGTTGTTTTGCTTTGTTTTGTTTTTTGAATGTCCAGAGGACCAGATTTAACTTTTTTAGATGTACCAAAATTAGCTATTGAGGAGAGGTTTTTACATGAAAGGGTTTCCAGACTTTTAAGAAGAAACTTTTTTTCAGATCAGGTGCCTAAAATAATTGTTGATCTTCGGATTTATTGACCACTTTTTGACAGGTTGTCCAGACCCATCCTGGTGCCGGATTAAAACTGTTAACTTTTTAGTTTTAGAGAGTCATCCCCCCCCCCCCCCAATCTCTCTCTCTGCACTATGAATGATAGTTTTTACTAACTAATTTTTCTCTAAAATTAAGTTTCGTCCAGTTGGTTTTGATGCCCGTATGTAAACTTGTTTATCGAAGAAATTCTGAAGATCCGACATGGTTGAAGGTTTAAAGCCCCACGTAAAAATTGTGACGTCATTTTTGCTGACGTTAAAATCTTTATGAGACATGTGCTCAGTCCAAAAGACGTTCCGGGTACAATTGCCCGTTGCTGTTCACTAGAAACGCATTAAAACTTGGATGTCTGGTGTTGAGGGAGACCAGTTTTCCCTCTGCGAGTTCGTTTGATCAGACAGGTACTGCTCCGGAGACTTCACCTTAGTTTTATAGGATTTATTTTAAACAAAGTTAAAGCACAAGACAAAACAGTAAAACAGAACACAGACTGAAATGCATTTCAGGAGACAGACAGAGTATGTCACCTTGAGGTCATTAAAGATGGCCACCCATGAGTGTCTAACTTTACTTCCTCATTACACAATGTTATAAACCTTTCCTAAGCCTGTCCCCCTTTGGGGGAAGATCTTCTTTCGATTGGATAATCATCTGTTCACTCATACTGTTGCCATGACATCAAGCTCCTCCTATGCCCCTTCTCCTCAGAGTGATAAAATAGTTTTACTATCTGTATCTTTTGGGAGAGTTTCTAACTGTCCCTAGAATGTGAAACCCCACACCCGTCTTTGTTCAAAACAAGTTACCCCACATTACTCGTTGTCCAAAACAAATTACGTCATACTACCACACCTACCTTGTCTCTATGTGACAACACATCTATAATGAAAGGGAGTAAACACCATAAACTGATTAATTTAATTAACTTTAAACCCACCATAAGTAAATAAGTAATTTCCCATTTCCACAATTCCCTCTTTTGGCCTCCCCCAAAGAGGCCAACCCAGAAAGGTACAAACATTAAGCTATGCATTCAAAATAATAAGATTACTTTTCATTCTTAGAGTAAGGATTGCATGTATCATAATAAGGTACATATTATTATATATTTGTGCTTTATTTCCTTGGATGCTGGGTGAATGCCGTGGAAAAACCTCCCAGGGCAGATGGTTTGTTTCTGTCTTTGTGGAAGGAAAACAAGACATTGCCTCACGCCACTTATGACGACAGCCTGCAATGGCCCATTCAGCATCCTTTACAAATGTAGAACAGATCATTCCCTCTAAGTCCTCTGAACTCCTTTTCTAACAAAACATCATTCAGTGTTTGATGATTTTATAGATGGAATGACATAACCACAAACTATCATAATTCCCAGAAAGGTTCATCCCCATGTCTGTTCTAGTTTCGTCACTTCAACTTGGTCAATGTCGTCAGAACAAAAACTTTTGTACTCTGTTCTCCCAAAATTACCAAATAAAAGACAACAACCACAATTTTATATTAATCCCTCAGCGTTTCTGCGCTTCAATGAGTTGGGAGGCCCTCCCAGGTGAGGGATCCTTTGATGCTCAGCGATATACAATTCTTAGAATCGCGGAGATGTCTTCATGTGTGTCAAAGTCTCTATATCAGCGTGTTTCAACAAGTAAGGTGGCGTGTGTGTGTTGGGAATCCAATATGTAGTATGTCCGTCTTCTGTCGGTGAGGGGCAGAGAGTTAAGTTCAGTGTTTTTTTTGTTTGTTTGTTTTTTGTTTGTATCTGTGTTTTTTTTTGTTTTTTTTTTGTGTGTGTGTGTGTGCCAGGGCTTGGAGACTCCGTTCTCCTTTTGTTAGCCTCTGACTGTTTTGTGTCAGGGCTAGAAGGGGTGTATTGGATCTTTCTGGGCTTATCGAGTCACTGGTCTCGATACATTGTGGGTCTTCAGATCACTTGTCCTCAGGAATTATTCTGCGTCCTCAGGAATTATTCTGCCCTGTGGTTGAGAGGGCAGTCGATGGGTCTTCCTCAGCTAGTCTGGTGGTGGACCCAAGAACCGTCTGCAGTGGCAGGCATGAATCCAAGTTGTCCTCTTGGTGATCTTTAGATCAGCTGCGTGTGTAACGAACCACCTAACGGTTGGACCAAAATCAGCACAAAAAAAGTCAAAATTAAATTATATTTGTTTTCAATGTGAAGTATAGCGGATTGGACCGGCTCTGGTACTGGTTCTGGGTTCTGGTTCGGGTTCTGGTTCCGGATCAGGAACGAGTCTATGAGACAGAGATCGGTTAGTGGTCGTGTAGGAGATAACGGAGAGCAAAAGTCAGAATGAGGAAGACCACTAACCGTCTCAGATGAGCTTGGGGGTTCTGGAGACTGACGAGGTCCAAACTGATCCGGATTGCTGCAGGAGAGGCTGAGTCCAGTGAGGGGCTGCAGCCGGCCACAGCGACAGGTGGGTGGTGAGTCCGTTGAGCAAAGAGACGTGGTCAAACAAGCCAGGGTCCAAAACTGGAGAGCAGAAGACAGGAGGTACCAGAGGAGAAGACGAGGAGGCATTGTCGTGCAGGCAAAGGTCAGAACCGAAAGCAGAAAACGTAATAATCCAAAGGGTCGAGCGAGAGACGATGTCCAGGTGTGTCGTGGGTCCAGGAGCCGGGAGGTCAAGCCAAGAGGGGAGGACAGGAACCAACCAGGAGCAGGACAAGAACGAGGAGACAGGTAAACTATGACAAGGGAACATGAAAGGCTATGGGGGAACAAGGCAGGATCAAGGACGCGAGGTATTTACTTGCAGAGAACTGTTTTTAACTACCGGGGACCGAAGAAGAGAAAGAGTGCAGCTTTTAAAGGGTGAGAGAGACAGGTGCAGCCAGTTGAGTTCAATCAGCTGTTGCTGGCTGCAGTGAAGACAAAACTAAACAACCGTAACATCACCCTCAACCAGCATGCAAAGAAGACAAACTAAAACTCACGTACACAATACATTACCAGAGCGGACAGAATAAATGAAACTCACAGAAAATATCTATAGCAAACTTTAAAGAGTGATCAGGGTGACAGAAAATATAATCTATGGAACGTGATTCGTGACAGATCCCCCACTCAAGGAACGCCTCTCGGCGTTCCACCAGGTTGCTCGGGATGTAGGCGATGAAAGCCCGGATGAGATTGCGGTCCAGGATGTGAAGGGAGGGAACCCAGGACCGCTCCTCCGGCCCGTATCCCTCCTAATCGACGAGGTACTGGAGCCCTCGACCCCTTTGTCTAGAACAGAGGATTCGGCTAACAGTGTAGGCGGGAGAGCCATCAATCAGACGGGCGGGTGGGGGGGGAGCAAACAGATGTCTTGTTTTCTCGAGTGAGGTAGGCACAGGACACGTGCCACGCCCTCACCACAGCCTCTCCTCCAACGGGTCTCAAAACTAATCCTATGGCTCAGGTATTACCCGCAGCCGTTTCCTAGGACCGTTTTAGTTTTAAGGCTGTGTTGAGATGATTCACCCAGACTGTTAACTACCTCCGATCCTTGCACCACACCCAAAGTTTCACCTCATGCCTCACCCGTCCTAGCAACAGGAGTGGGGACGTTTAGCAGACGAGGGAGCGCAAGTTAACGGTAGCTCATCTCCTGATTTAGCGTTACAATTGTTAATCGAACGGCGATATTTAGAGCCTAGGCACAAGGCTCATGGATGTTGTTTTATAATCAAAAGCTAATAAAACCGTTTAAAACCTCCCATGTTTCTGTTGTTTCATTGAACCAAGTTTTCCACTTCCAAGAACAAAAGGGGTGTTTGAAATAAGAATTCAGAATTTTACGTTTTGCTTTGCTTTAATCAATAACTTTTGCAGGGGAACAGCAGTATTGCACAATAATGATTACACTTGATTACACAGAGATTACATGATGAATAATTCTCACTCCTTAGTCCCTTTTTTAGTTGTTGACCTTTCCTGGGCAAGGTAGATCTCAGTCCCTGTGGATGGGCTTGAAACAGGCTCTTGGATCCCTCTCTGCCCGGCCTTGGACTCCCTTCAGTCCGGCCGGCCACGCCCGGTCTCCCTCAGGAACACAAGTACCCACACAGTTTACCTACTCTCTCTACCTGCCTCAGTACATTATTCCTCACTGCAAAGAAGACCCTTCTACAACTCTGAGCAACCAGGTTTTAAATATAATTGATTTTTCTGCTTGTCAATTCATACACCACTGCTATAATTTGGGATAAGGTTTCATTAAGGATTAATTTTGAGGAACGTCCTCTTACCATGTTTTCTGAATTAGTAAGAGGCAAATTTCCCCATCTCGTACTCGGATGTGGGCCGTTCCTGGTCCTCGATCTGGTTGAATTTGAAGAAAAAAGGGTTTTGGTGTAATCCGGGCTGATGGGTTGAAGAAACAGTTCCAAAAAAAAAAACTTATTCCAACGGATTTCACCCTAGTTCTCCTCCAGCAGAGACCATCCAAAATTGCCCTATTAATCCACAATTCGTCCAGAGGTTCTTCGGGTCTTGTCCTGAGCTCCCTTGCTTGTGAAGTGGATCCCCAAACAGCAGAGTTTTCACTGAAACTTTTGTTTATATAGCCTGTGATTTTGACTGACATCTCCAGACCAGTCACCCTATCAGGCTAACCCATCCCTTTTGGGTTGGACTTTGGTCCGACTTTACCGGCTTCTTATGAGATTTTGCCAGTCACTCCTAATGCATATTAAAATCTGGGTGTGTTTTGTTCAATAATGCACAGTCATTCTGTGCTGTCCTATTCTGATTCGCTCAGAGCCGTGTTCTAGGGTTTCCCCCCTTGCGTAATACCTCAGCTTGTACCTTCTTTCTAGAACATACACGAAGCTACAGGTTTTCTCTTTTAACATTCATCATGAATAAGCTTAAAAACAGACTACATTGTAAAATTATAAAGATCCATCCATCCATCCATCCATTTTCTTTACCCGCTTATTCCATTTTGGGTCACGGAGGTCGCTGGTGCCCATGTCCAGCAATCACTGTGCGAGGGGCGGGGTACACCCTGGACGGGTCGCAAGTCCATCACAGGGCCACACAGAGACAAACGAGACAAACAACCATTCACTCTCTCACTCACACCTAGGGACAATTTAGAGTTACCAATCAGCCTAACATGCATGTTTTTGGACTGTGGGAGGAAACTGGAGTACCCGGAGAAAACCCACGCATGCACGGAGAGAACATGCAAACTCCACCCAGAAAGGCCCCTGGACCGGGGTTTGAACCAGGGACCTGCTTGCTGAGAGGCAGCAGCTCTACCAGTTGCGCCACCGTGCTAAAATGATAAAGATTACATTTTAAAATCACAAAGTTTATAATATCACTTGATCATCTACTTGTTTATTGATTTATTATAAACACATCTTTCTCATTCATTGGAAACTGGTAATTTTTATTAAAAAGAGAAGACATTTCTCCTGCTCTGCTTTTCTCCCTCCGCGCGTGTGTCTCCTAGGGAGCCTGTGTGTGTGTCTGTATGAGCTTGTATGTGTGTTTGTGTGAGCCTGCGTGTCACATACATTCGTGTTTATGGAGTGTGTAAGTGTACGTGTTGAGCAACACATGGTTTTGATTATTCAAGGCTTCGAGGCCTTCAAACAGAGTATGTAACAACCAGAATCACACAGGATGGATAACAGGATGGACATGTCTTGACATGCTCGTTCTGTCGGGGCAGGCTGACCTCCGTACATCTTTGACACAGGGGAGTGGTACTGGGAGGAAATTACTGGATTGACACAAGAGACATGGAATGTGGAGTGAACACGAAAAGACTTAGGCAATGACAGGTGAACAGAAACAGGGTTAATAACTTTGGAGATGGGAAAGGGTCCGATGAAGCAGGGGGCAAGCTTGTGGGACGTGACCTTAAGAGGGAGGTCCTTAGCGGACAACCACACTCTCTGTCCCACAGTATAGTCTGGTTGGGGAGTTTCGTGGCGGTCAGCCTTCCTAGTGTAGGCTGCCCTGGATTTTAAAAGAGCCTGTTTAGCCCTCCTCCAGACTCTCTGACAGCGAAAGGCAGCCATGTGGGCTGAGGGAACTGAAGCTTCACGTTCCTGCACTGATATAATAGGGGGTTGAAAACCAAAAACAACATAAAAAGGGGACAAACCTGTGGCTGAGGAGGGGACAGAATTAAGGGCATGTTCAACGCAGGGCAGTGATGAGCTCCATTTCTCAGGGTCCTTTGGGCATAGGAGCGTCAGTTTGCCCTCTACCTCTTGATTAGCCCTCTCCGTCTGGCCATCAGACTCAGGGTGGAAGCCAGAGGAGAGACTAATGGAAATACCAAGAAGGTCACAAAACTCCTTCCAGAGGTGGGAGACAAACTGAGGCCCCCGATCGGAGACAATGTCCAATGGCAGTCCATGGAGCCTAAAAACTCCCGAGCCATAATGTGGGCTAGGTCCTTGGAGGAGGGTAGCTTCTGCAGAGGAACCAGGTGAACCATCTTAGAAAAACGGTCTATGATAGTTAAAATGACAGTGAAATTATTGGAAGGTGGGAGACCGGTTATGAAGTCCATACCTATGTGCGACCAGGGACATGATAGACAAGGGAGAAGATGAAGTAATCCCGAACGGGGGCGTCTGGAGGTCTTGGACTGGGAACATGCTGGACATGATCGCACATAGGCACAGACGTCTCTGGACATGGTCTCCCACCAAAATTGAGCTCTGACAAGGGATAAAGTTTTTGTGAAACCTGGGTGACAATATAACAAAGAGTTATGACAAAAATCTAAAACCTTCTTGACCATATTAGTGGGTACATACAAACGGTTCTGAGGACAGTTGGCAGGAGGAGGACGTGATCGGCTGGAGCTCCTCAGGTCCTGCTCTAACTGAGTGATGGCCAGGCGAGCACTCTCAGGGAGGATAAAACTCTCCTCCTGAGCAGAGGGGGAATTATCCTCCTCCAAAACACATGATAGAGCATCAGGTTTAACATTTTTCTCACCAGGTCGGTAAGACAGGGTGAAGTTAAAACGAGAGAAAAACAGTGCCCACCTGGCCTGACAAAGATTAAGGAGGCGAGCGGACCTGAGGTACTCCAGGTTCTTGTGATCAGTCCACACCTGGAATGGGAACCTGGAGCCCTCCAGCCAGTGATACCACTCCTCCAGGGTGAGTTTAACAGCAAGAAGCTCCCGATCTCCCACATCATAGTTGCGCTCGGCCGAGGAGAGACTCCGGGAAAAAAAAGCACAAGGATGAAAACGTCCCTCCTGACCGCGCTGACTCAGAACGGCCCCCACCCCAGTACTGGAAGCATCAACCTCAACCATAAAAGGTTCATCAGGGTTGGAGGCCTGGAGAATGGGAGCAGAAACAAACAAAGATTTGAGATCATTAAAAGCGGTGTCTGCTGCGGCAGACCAGTAAAAACGAGTCTTGGTGGACGTGAGTTTGTGAAGAGGCTTAGCCTTCTGGCTATAGCCTTTAATGAAAGGCCTGTAAAAATTGGCAAACCCCAAGAACCGCTGAAGCTGTTTGCGGTCCTTCGGGGTGGGCCAATCCACCACAGCCGAGACCTTGTTAGCATCCATCTCCATTTTGTTGGGAGAAACAATAAAACCGAGAAACGACGTAGTTGACACATGAAAATCATATTTCTCGGCCTTGACAAACAGGCCATTTTGAAGGAGCCTGGTGAGTACAGATCTCACTTGCTTGCAGTGAGAATCAAGGTCTTTAGAAAAAATCAGAATGTCATCAAGGTAAACAAATACAAATTTGTTTATCATGTCTCTCAATACATCGTTGACTAAGGTTTGGAAAACAGCTGGTGTGTTTGTCAAACCAAAGAGCATGACCAAGTACTCGTAGTGACCAGAGGGAGTCTTAAAGGCTGTTTTCTACTTATCACCCTCACAGATACGGACCAAGTGATAAGCATTGCGAAGGTCTAACTTAGTAAAGATGTTGGCTCCTTGCAGAGAGTCAAAAGCGGAAGTCATGAGTGGTAGAGGGTACTTATTTTTGACCGTGATTTTATTTAGGCCCCTAAAATCGATGCAGGGACGAAGAGAACCATCTTTCTTCTTAACAAAGAAAAACCCTGCACCGGCAGGTGAGGTAGATGGTCGGATGATGCCAGACCATAACGAGTCCTGGATGTACTCCCTCATGGACTGCTGTTCAGGAACAGAGAGAGAGAGTACAAAGCTCCTCTTGGAGGAGTGGAGCCTGGAAGCAGATCTATTGCACAGTCATATGGGCGGTGTGGAGGCAGTGAAGTCGCCCTAGTCTTACTGAACACCTCCTTTATATCATGGTACTCCTTAGGAACTTTGAAATGTCTGGGTAATAACTCTCATTGTGGGCGACGGCTTCGACAGGTACTACAGCCTCAAACAGACATGTGGTCAAACACTCTTCTGACCACCCCAAAATCTCCTTCCTCCTCCAGTCAAGACGTGGGTTGTGTTTAACTAACCAAGTGGCTCCTAACACAATAGGAGCCTGGGGGGGAATTTATAACCAAAAAGGTAATGTTCTCTCTATGGTTACCACCAAGACACAAAACCACAGGTTCGGTTACCAACGAGGAGGAGTTCAGAGGATGGCCGTCGAGAGCCACCACAGAGAGTTCATGAGATGATTTACAGAGTTTTATTCCAGCAGATTTAGCAAAATCATAGTCACTAAATTCAGTGCCAGCCCCAGAGTCAATAAGCACCTTAACTGTGGACCGGAACTTCTCTGGTGTGATGAGGTGAGCTGATACAACAAATGGTGAGGAGAGTTTTTTGGGACGAGCTCGACTCAGTAGACATCTCCTCGCATCTACTGAGCGCCCCCTTTTACCGAACAGTTGGCGACAATGTGACCTGCCTCCCCACAGTAGAAGCAGAGATGTCCCTTTTGTCTCCTCTCGTGTTCTGTCTGCGTGAGTCGGCTTCTACCCAACTGCATAGGTTCCTCTGTAGGCTGGGGAGAAGAAACAGGAGTAGAGTCAGCAGGTCGTGGTAAGAACTGTAACTCACCAGCACTTTTGGAAACTGGTGTCTTAGGTCCTCCTTCACGTGCCCGTTCGGCCAGTCTTAAGTCCACCCTGGTGGACAAGTCTTCAAGGTCCTGTAAAGAGTCAGGGTAACGTTTGGTTGCCAAACCATCTATAATGTTATCATTCAGGCCTCTGTAGAATGCGTTGGTGAGGGCCTCCTCATTCCAGTGTCTGCCAGACGCTATGGAGTGAAAATCGATGATGTAATCAGTTACTCTCCTGTTACCTTGTTTAATGGAAAATAACCATCTGGCAGCCTCTCGTTCTGGAAGGACCGGATCGAAGACCCTGCAGAGTTCCTTTGTAAAAGCCTGGAGAGAGTAGATATTAGGAGAGTCTCTTTGCCATTCAGCAGTTCCCCATTTCTTAGCTTTGCCGGAAAGTAGAGAGATTATATATGCCACTTTAGCCTTATCTGAGGGAAACGATGAAGGTTGCAATTCAAAGTGGATTTCACATTGGGTAATGAATGGACGACATTGGTCAGGTTCCCCTGTGAACAGTTCAGGCGGAGTCAGTCTGGGTTCTCTGACAGGTTCTGAGTGAGGTCTAGTCACCACAGAATCCTGAGGAGACATCTGAGGTTTTAAGTTTTTGAGCATGCGGACAATGTCCTCCATGCCAGACTCTAATTTAACAATTGCTCATTCTACACCAGAGTGCCAATCTGCTAGTGGTGAGTGGTCCATAATGGCCCAGTAGTTCTGTAACGAACCACCTAACGGTTGGACCAAAATCAGCACATAAAAAGTCAAAATTAAATTATATTTATTTTCAATGTGAAGTATAGCGGATTGGACCAGCTCTGGTACTGGTTCTGGGTTCTTGTTCGGGTTCTGGTTCCGGATCAGGAACGAGTCTATGAGACAGAGATCAGTTAGTGGTCGTGCAGGAGATAACGGAGAGCAAAAGTCAGAATGAGGAAGACCACTAACCGTCTCAGATGAGCTTGGGGGGTCTGGAGACTGACGAGGTCCAAACTGATCTGGATTGCTGCAGGAGAGGCTGAGTCCGGAGAGGGGCTACAGCCGGCCGCAGCGACAGGTGGGTGGTGAGTCCGTTGAGTGAAGAGACGTGGTCACACAAGCCAGGGTCCAAAACTGGAGAGCAGAAGACAGGAGGTACCGGAGGAGAAGACGAGGAGGCGTTGTCGTGCAGGCGAAGGTCAGAATCGAAAGCAGAAAACGTAATAATCCAAAGGGTCGAGCGAGAGACGATGTCCAGGTGAGTCGTGGGTCCAGGAGCCGGGAGGTCAAGCCAAGAGGGGAGGACAGGAACCAGAAGGAGTCAGGTAAACTATGACAAGGGAACTTGAAAGGCTATGGGGGAACAAGGCAGGATCAAGAAAGCGAGGTATTTACTTGCAGAGAACTGTTTTCAACTACCAGGCACCGAAGAGGAGAAAGAGTGCAGCTTTTAAAGGGTGAGAGAGACAGGTGCAGCCAGTTGAGTTCAATCAGCTGCTGTTGGCTGCAGTGAAGACAAAACTAAACAACCGTGACATCCCCCTCAACCAGCATGCAAAGAAGACAAACTAAAACTCACGTATCCTGATGCATGCTCAATAATCCAGGTAGAAAAATCTAAAAAAGTTAAATCTGGTCCTCTGGACATTCAAAAAAAACCAAAACAAAGCAAAACAACAAAAAAATGTAGAAACGTTTCGTCTCTCGTCCGAGAGACTTCTTCAGTCTGAGGTGCTGTTTTCAGCTCAGTCTCTTAAATAGCACCTTCTCAGAGTGGATCAACCAGTTTTGCTGCTGACAACCAAAACCAGCTGATCACATGCTCAAGAAGGACCATCAGCCTAACAATGGATCATTAGCACACTGATGGCTGTGTACTATTCACAGAGGGCTGAGTGATACTAGCAATCGCAGCATTGTAAGAGGGGGACAATTGAACACGTAGGCCTCCACCCCTGTTTAATGATGGACGGTTTCTTTTCACAAAGATGGCCTCCTTTACTCCTCTCTCAAACCATCGTTCCTCTCTATCCAGGATGTGTACATCTTCATCCCTGAAAGAGTGACCGCTGGCCTGGAGATGAGTGTCACATTTTGCAAATGAGATCATGAAAGAAATATCAACAACAATGAATTTTGATCTGACTAAACACTGTGCTTACTATCCACAAGCAGGAGGCGCAGTTGAACGTGAAAATGGCACACTAAAAAATAAACTGGCTAAACTTTGTGAGGACACAGGACAGAGTTGGGTGACATGTTTACCTATTGCTGTCATGTATATGCGGATGCATAGACGTACTAGGTTTAATCTTAGCCCTTTTGAAATCCTTTTTGCTGCACCTCCAAACTTTGGCATTGGTCCAACCACGGATCCAACCAGTGATCTGAAACACTGTGATAACAACATGATGTCTTATTGTATAGAACTAACCAAACATTTAACAGCTATCAGATCTCAGGTCCAAGGAGGACTCCCGACGCCTGCACAAAAACCATTGCATGATATTTCTCCTGGAGACTTTGTTATGATTAAATGTTTCAGGAGAATACGCTGGAACTCTCCCAGGTGGACGGGACCATTCCAGGTGTTGCTGACCACCCACACGGCTGTGAAGGTGGCTGAAAGAGCAACCTGGGTCCACGCCAACCACTGCAAGCTCTTTAAAGGGACTAAGCCACCAGGAGAAGATCCTCCACAGGAAGTCTAAAAGTGTTCCAAGACACCAACAAAGAAGCAAACAAAAAGAAAAAACAAATAAAGACCTGGATATCGGTCACTCACAGCTAAGACCTGACTTAGAGTGAGGCAGCAAGTGCAACCAAGGCACCTACGATACCACACCCACTGATCGAGCACTGGCTCACAGTGGTGGCGGCGGGGTACCTAGACCCTCCAACTAGACAAAAACAACCAAAATTTATCCAGATTGTCACTCAGTGAGTCTGGCAACGAGGGAGCTCCACGCCCAGAAAGACACTTAGCCTACGTAAAGGTTAAAGTACCTCTGGCAACGAAAGAAAAGAAGATAAAGCTGACCTAAGAGGACTCATATTTTTTTTTATTCACTCTTTCATTGTTCATTTCATGCTTGAATGTTTTTTCTATATCTTTAAGTGTTAGAATTTTGTTTCCTTTGTTTACGCTTGCTACAAATTGGGCCTGTAACCCGCAAAAACAGCACTTAGCCATTTTCTATCTGACACCAATGATGGTTCTGTTGCTAAATCCATTTACTACGTGGAGGCCCAGACTTGATGAAGACATACAGTCAGAGACTGCCCTATTTATTTAATCCCATTTGTTTTGACATGTATTTTTTGTCGTTTCTAGGGAAACGAAAGGGGGGAAATGTTAGAGAAAATAAAATAATCATACTTTTTGTTTAATGATAAAATGTTTAATGTTTAAATGCACTGTGAATTGAAGTTATGAGTTCAACAGAAAACTCCTGGGCTCTCCTAGACAAATTTGTAAGTTTGTTTCACAGCTTCTCGGTTAAAGGAAGTGGCTGCAGAAGAAAACAGGAAAACGCCGCATGAGGGAAAAGTCTTAGTAAGCAGATGCCAAAAGGTGGTCCATTGTTTAAAAAACCGATGTCTAAGTTTTTCAACCAAAAAGAGAAATAACATGTGGTTTAAAACTTATCTATAATGCCCACATTTAGTTGAAACTGTCTGATTTAAAAGCCACAAAGAAACAGACTCGTTAACAAGTTGACCTTTGTAAACTGCCTTAGCAAACACTTTTGTTAAACATGTCTATATGATGTATTACCTCCAGAATGTTCGTGTGCTGTACAAAAGTATAAAAGTGTACATCGTTCTTTTTTCATTCAGAACTTCCTTCTCTCTCTGGTCCAGTCTGTATTAAGACTCCTGGTGAGAACGGGTTCTCCTTTGCAGCAAAGAAAATAAATCTGCGCTTGATTTTAAAAGGTATCCCTGTCTTCAGCTGAATTTTAGACTTCTACGCTCTTTAGAGTCTAATTTTTAAGCTTTCACAGGTTGAAGATCGACTCTTTACCTTGGCAGAGAATAATTCCGACTTCGGTGTAGAGTTGCCTTCAAACGCTCTCCAACATCTCCGTAAGGATAGTAGGGAACCGTTCGGAGTCGTGAGATCATCCAGAACAGACTTCATAGTTCCTCTGAACTTCTCTCGTCCAGCTTAGTTGCAGTTGTTCTCCAACATTCTGCATTCCAGCATTCTGAACTCTGCTGCTCTCGGAACCAACTCACAGCATTCTCTCAGCGTTCTTCCCGCGTTCTCCTTCGCACTCTCTGGTGAACTAGGAAGTGTTAAACCTTTTAAAGAGGTCACTTCCGGTTCATTTGAGAACTTTCTGATTGGTCGATTGACCAACAGAGGTGTGTTTTTGTGATGTAAGAGGTTATTAAAAGTCAAGGGAAAAAGATTAGATTGTTTAAGAACAGACAGAAGATATTATGAAGATTCCAGACTTCGTGGAGTCAACTCTCTCATATCTGCCTGAAAAAGTTAAACATGACATTTCTTTTTCAGTAAACTTGCAGTTGACCGAAACTTGACCTTTGACCAACTTCACAATTTGCTCATTGAAGACAGAAAATCAAGAAATTGAATAATTACTCTATAACACATTCTAACTTGATTTCCACTTTGAATGAGAATTAAAAATCACTAATACTGTTTCACAGTTGATTCAGAATGAGTAGTTCACTTCAACATTTGAAAATGGTTTGAACTAAACACAATTTGATTATCAAAACATTTGTAAAATAGTAATGATAATAGAAAAAGAGAGTGTTCTTTCAATTGATCAGTGCAGGACACTTAGAAAGTCTCTGGATGAACTTAATCTTGTGTTTCTGGACTCAAATCAATGAAATACAGTTCTTGTTCCAGGAAGGCCCTCAAGGCCAGGTTTTGACCTGAGGCTTAGTTCACTACAGTCCCCCCTTTGGAAATCATCGCCTGTCCATGGGGATGAATTCCAACATGAACTTACGCCTTCGAATGTCCTTGAGCTTGATGTAATCCAGCAAGGAAAACAAAAGTCAAAGGAGGTAATCCCACAATGTTCTTGGTAATTCCATTGTGTTGATGGTAATTCCATAATGTTGTTGGTAATTCCATTGTAGCAATGCCTTAACCCATTGGAAACAGAGTCTGTAATCCATTGGAAAAGTCATATAATCCACAACGGTAAATCCACAACGAATGGAGGTGTTGATTGATCAGCATACAGAGGGGTTCCCTTGGATTGAACTGAAGATGCGGCCACTGGATGAAGAGTGGAGACCAACGTCAGGATTGCAGGTCTCCTCCAGCGAAGGTCGTCGCTGGGTGGATGTCCAGTCGATGCCGTTCTGGTTCAATGTGACATGCAATTATGTGGTTTAAGGTGGGCTTATGAAGGGGATTTTACATAAGGCCTTAAACTATATGCACCTGGTGTGTAAGCTATTATGATTGGGAACAGCTACAGCTACCAGTTAAGGGATGGAACATGCTGAAAAGGGTAACTATAGGGGTCTATACCTATAGAAGAGTGTTCTAAACTATTTTTCCATTTCTAACTTGGTTTAAGTTAGCTTTACATGGCAAAATATAGTTTGGCTCAATTGTCTGTTGTCTTTTAGACGAACGACTTGAGATTGGGTGTTTGGTTTCCCCATAAATGTTTTTGGAAGTCTATGGCGAGACTCATCAAAAAGAATTAGCTATCCCCCCGAATAGAATTGTTCGAGTAGGTTCGGCTTAAGCGTTGTGAGACCAATGTAGATTATGGTACTTAAGGTAGTAGTAATCTACATTGACTCCGCAAAGATTGCATTTTAACGAATGAACTGCATGTTGGCATAGTTAAAACCCTTTACAGTCTCTAACTCAACTACACACAAAATTCATTCTTACTTGGGGTGTTCAAAAACAATACCAAAACCAATTAAACGATGTCTTAACATCGACAAAAACAGTGACTAAGCAACCAGTAAAACAACGTTTCAACATTGACAAAAGCAGTGATTAAACAACTAGAAAACGACGTTTCGGTGCGTCACTCACTCTGAATGTCAGATTTGATCACGTTATCGCGTCTGGTAACATTACCCTAACTGGCGTCACCCCCCTTCGGTCATGGGAGACCGCGAACACGGGTGAGGACGTCGCTCCATGAGCGAAAGTTAGGTCGTCCTTGAGTAGTTTTAACTGTTTGCGCAGCTGAAAGAGGACTTTAAGGTCTGGATTGGAATCCAGTTCGCCTTTCGATGGAGTGTATTTTTCTGGGTCAGTCAGATACAGTATCATCGAGTTAATTGCAGGATCATCCAACTTCTGAAGTTGGATGATGTCTGGGTCAGTTGAAAATGATTTTTCATATTTTAAAAGAACTTGGCGAAGTTTGTCTCTTTCTTCATCAGATGTCAGAGCGTCGGCTTGGGCGACCACCTGATCAATCTGTGATGAGACTGATAAGGGTTCTCGCTCCTTGGGGAGCTCCAACGAATCCCTTTCTGAGTCGTCGGACCTGTCTATGGGTAAGACACCATAGGTTTGAGGCCCTTGGTCGACATCATCGGTTGAGAAAAGAGCTATGGCCTGTGTTGGTTTTGTTAACCATACTGGCCCAGTTTCTTGACTCGGTACCAGGTTATCTGGGAGTCCTCCCAGAAATGGGATGCCTAGTTCAAAATCATGAAAATCAGGTTCTGAGTGTTCAGCTTGCGATGACTCATCATCGTTTGTGTGTGAGTGTACCCCCCCTTCTTCCGACAAGGGGTTGTTGGAGGCAACAACAACAATGTCTTGGTGTGTTCTACCGACATCTGTAATGTTGTCATTCGCGCCCTCAGATGTAATAGTGATTACATCACTGCATAGTGCTCCAGGTTGGATTCCCGTGTCAGTGTGTTTCAAAGTTTCTAAAAACCTGCGTAATTTCTCTGTCTCTTCCGAGCTCAGAGGTGTAGGGCCTTGTTTCTGGAACTTTTGTGATTTTTTCGCCTCGGTTCGTTTCGTCCGAGGTGGGAGACGGCTAGGTACGTCTTTTGGGGGTTCCTTTTCGGACTTCCCCTGATAATATGGGTCACTCTGGTTCCCATATCTTTGCGTCCTACGCATACCCCATTTATGATAATCACGCTCATCCTCTGAAAGAGGAGCTTTTTTGTCCCAGCTTGCACCTTCATGACGCGGTTTGTTAGTTTGAACAGACTGCTTTTTCTCGCCTTTTTTCGGACGAGGCGGCGAAGCCCGCCTTCCTTCCAGTTCTAGGGAGTGGGGTTTAACCCTTACACCAGGAAACACTTCTATGGGCGTCTTAGCATGAGAACATGCCTCAAACACATTCATAGCACACTGTTTAATCTCACTGATGGATTTTTCTCTGAAATTTGCCATCATTTGCACTGACGTTTTGAAGTCAGTGTGGAGATTTTTGCTGAAAACAAATTTAAAACCTTCTTCCTCCTCTATTCCAGTTTCATTTCTGTTACCAAAATAAGCTTGGAAGATTCTTTTGTAATAAACTTTTGGATGTTCATGCTTGCCCTGCGTGACCTTGTCAGCAGCTGGGAAACCAGCAGGTCCCGTGCAGGGGTCGTACTCTCTGATCAAAGCTTCACACAGAAGGTTGTAATCCTTTCTCGTTGTATCAGGTAGACGCTCGATGAAGGTGAACACCTCTCTGTCCGAAGTGAGCCTTATCAGACTGATTTTATCCTCAACCATAGCATTAGGATAACCACCCAGTCTGAATTCAAGGTCTTTGAGGTACGCTTTTGTTCCAGTTGAACCCATTGGTCCCGGTACAAAGCGTTGTACATATTTTGAGAGTTTTAGCAGATCATCTATTGAAAGAGGAAGTTTCCATGCTCTCTGTTGCATGTTTGGTAGAGGAGACCTGTTCAGGTCTGTTCCTACCACATTAGGTATGGATGGAGGTGTGTGTGATGTAAGGAGATTTGGGTCTGAAACCCAGTGTGTCTCCACATTCTGTCCACGCCTCTCACCATATTTCCTTTCTGCATGGCAAAGTTGTGTTTTAAGCACGTCTATCTCAGCTTTGCAGCGGGAAACTTGTGACACTGTCTCGACGTGATCCGGTCTTAATGCAAAGTATTCTCTGGACAACAGCTCTTTAGCATCCCTGGCTTCTGTTAGTGATGCATTAAGTGCCTGTACCTGGCAGTTCAGTGAATCAATTTCTGCACGTGCATCTTGCTGTGATTGAAACATCTGTTCAAAATGTTTTTTTGTGAGGACCTCGTGTTCACTTTTAAATTGAAGGAAGTGTTCTTCAATTTCCTGAACCACCTCTTTTTCGCTGTTTAACCTTATCTCAAGGTCGTCAGCTTTTTCTACCACTGTATAGAATGATTCTTTCAGCAAAAGCACAATTTTAGCCAGCTGATTATAACTTGATATTGTTGTATCAGTAGAGGTCACACTCTCTGCGACTTTCATCAGCTCTTCCAATAACTCTTTGTCGTTCATGCTCACCACCTGTTTATCATATGGAACTAAAGATTCCGTCAGCAGTGCTAACGCTTTCTCTAACCATTCCATTTTGGTCACAATTTTCTTTTCTGTTCCCTCGGCCATGGTCATTCACTGTTCAGCACTTTATCTGGTTAAAACGGTTGCCAGCTTCAGATATTTCAACAGGTAAATATTTGTATTCAAGTGAGCAGTGAGTTTCACACACTTTTTAAGCTCTGGGTTTACACAAAAGTACTGTTATAAGTCAACTTATTCAGAGGAATGGGCACCAATTCGTAGGTTTTACCCCAATTCATGAATATTTAAGTAAATGCTTCTCTGCA
The DNA here is from genome assembly GCF_014905685.2 of Nematolebias whitei. Classification (NCBI taxonomy): domain Eukaryota; kingdom Metazoa; phylum Chordata; class Actinopteri; order Cyprinodontiformes; family Rivulidae; genus Nematolebias; species Nematolebias whitei. Next base: position 11,169,810 of record NC_056506.1, on the reverse strand, counting down.
GTGTTACTTTTTAATGTGCTTATTTTTAACAGATACAAGAACCAGGCTATCTCAGTGATATTTACTCTAAAGCACTTAACATTAAATAAACCTGCAATTTTTCTAAAAGTTTAAAGCAACTTCAGTTTTTAAACGCTTTCTTAAGCCATTCTTTTCCAGAAATTCGCTATTTTAACAGTTACTCATTGAACCAGGTGGTGAAAAAAGAAAAGAAATTTATGAGGAGCTTCAGTCTTTCTTCAGAAAAACTGTTATACTCCTCTTTCAACAGCAGGTGGTGGTGTAAGCTTATTTATACCAGCAGGAGTCTGACAACTTCCTGTGGATCGTTCGTTGACATCCTGTTGTTAGCTTTTTAGCTTAAAATTAGCATTGGCTAAACTCGGTTAAATCAACATTTCTGAACGGATTTAAAGCTTAAACGTGGCGTTGTTCCAACAAGCACGACTTTTTGCATGAAACATGAGTTTTGTGGGACATGTGGCAGCATCATTTAGTGAATTTAAGCACAGAAAAGGCTTCGGATGACCCGAGACTCATTTCCGGGGTCACGTGACTGAATCAACCAATCATCGGAGCAGAGAGGGGTGGGTTTATAATCTGACATTAGAGGAAGTGACGAACAGATACGTCACTCATTTCTCAGCGTATCAGAGCGTTCCACACAGCGGTTTTCAGCCAATGACGGATCGTTTTTCTAGCTAGCGTGTTAGCATTTAGCATGAAAAAGTCCGGTCAACTTTCTGTCCATTAACTTTCAAAATGCACTATTTTCTGTTAAAAATGTAACGAAGAAATTCTCAAAGCACACGGAGACGGCGCTCCGTTCTTAAAAACGTCTTTCCAACCATTTAAAACAACTCGTTCGAACTTATCAGAACCGAGCCGGAACAGAACCGGGTCGAGCAGAACCTCCGTCCGTTTAAACAGAATCCACGTTTTTCACAGCTCCTTAGCTTTGTCACACAACAGACGTACATTTCAGCTTTAAAATTAAACACATTGACCTTTTTTTCAGCTTTCAAAACATCACTAGCAATAGAACATTGCAAGCTTTCTCTGAGCCCTGCAGCTGCGTCAACGCTGCGTTTCACACAGCCACAATCTGCACTTTTCATTTCATGCCAACATGATAAATTCCCTTGTTACACGAATAACAGTCCATTTATGAAGCGTACGAGGTCACCAGTATGTAGATGAACATATACTGTGATATATTCATAAATTAAACGGATTCATTCATTTTTCTGGACTGAATAATATCGTGCATTGAATCATTAAAACGTAACGTGAGACGTTAATTTTCTTTGACCCATCAAATGAATGTGGTCATTTATTAACAGAATCAAAGTTTTAACATCAAACATTTACATTAATTTGGCAAAATGATTTCAACAACAACATGGCTTAATTAGCGAGTTTACAATTAGAAAACCATACGGCGATGGTTTTCTCACTTCAAGCTTCACAACAGACATTTCTGAAATTATCTGGATTAATTTCTGGCAGAATAGAAGAGTTTAAAGATGGAAAATGAAGTTTATCTTGAGAGAGATGGGTGAGGGAATTTGTTATAACCAGAACAACACGCTCCTTCTGGACCCAGCTTAACCAACGGTACACTTTGCGGTTGAAGATCGACTCTTTACCTTGGCAGAGAATAATTCCGACTTCGGTGTAGAGTTGCCTTCAAACGCTCTCCAGCGTCTTCGTAAGGATAGTAGGGAACCGTTCGGAGTCGTGAGATCATCCAGAACAGACTTCATAGTTCCTCTGAACTTCTCTCGTCCAGCTTAGTTGCAGTTGTTCTCCAACATTCTGCATTCCAGCATTCTGAACTCTGCTGCTCTCGGAACCAACTCACAGCATTCTCTCAGCGTTCTTCCCGCGTTCTCCTTCGCACTCTCTGGTGAACTAGGAAGTGTTAAACCTTTTAAAGAGGTCACTTCCGGTTCATTTGAGAACTTTCTGATTGGTCGATTGACCAACAGAGGTGTGTTTTTGTGATGTAAGAGGTTATTAAAAGTCAAGGGAAAAAGATTAGATTGTTTAAGAACAGACAGAAGATATTATGAAGATTCCAGACTTCGTGGAGTCAACTCTCTCATATCTGCCTGAAAAAGTTAAACATGACATTTCTTTTTCAGTAAACTTGCAGTTGACCGAAACTTGACCTTTGACCAACTTCACAATTTGCTCATTGAAGACAGAAAATCAAGAAATTGAATCATTACTCTGTAACACATTCTAACTTGATTTCCACTTTGAATGAGGATTAAAAATCACTAATACTGTTTCACAGTTGATTCAGAATGAGTAGTTCACTTCAACATTTGAAAATGGTTTGAACTAAACACAATTTGATTATCAAAACATTTGTAAAATAGTAATGATAATAGAAAAAGAGAGTGTTCTTTCAATTGATCAGTGCAGGACACTTAGAAAGTCTCTGGATGAACTTAATCTTGTGTTTCTGGACTCAAATCAATGAAATACAGTTCTTGTTCCAGGAAGGCCCTCAAGGCCAGGTTTTGACCTGAGGCTTAGTTCACTACAAAAGTAATCAATGAGAGGAAACTGGCTCCTTGGTTCAATTCTGAGTTACGTACTTCAAAGCAGGCATCTAGAAACCAGGAGAGAAAATGGCGCTCTACTAATGTTGAAGAATTTTATTTAACTTGGGAAGATAGTCTGCTCACATATAAAAAAGCTCTCCGTAAAGCTAGAACTTTATATTACTCATCTTTAATAGAGGAGAATAAAAATAACCCTGGGTTTCTGTTTAGTACTATTGCTAGACTAATTAAAAGTCCCATTTCT
>NC_056506.1:11164288-11166890 GCF_014905685.2 Nematolebias whitei | reverse complement strand
GGTTTCTGTTTAGTACTATTGCTAGACTAATTAAAAGTCCCATTTCTGTTGAACCATGTATCCCTACAACTATAAGTAGTGATGACTTCATGAGATTCTTTATTAATAAAATTATTTCAATTAGAGAGAAAATTCAAACCATCCTTCCTTCTGCTATCTCTAGTCCCCTGTCAAATGAGGCAACTTTAAAAATTTCACTAGAGCCTGATTTATGTTTGGACAGTTTTTGTCCTGTTGAGCTCTCTGAATTTTCAAAAATAATAACCTCATCCAAACCATCCACATGCCTGCTAGATCCCATCCCAACCAGACTGTTTAAAGAGGTATTTCCCCTAAATGATGTCCACATTTTGGATATACTTAATTTGTCTTTAATGAATGGTTATGTACTACAGAGCTTTAAGGTTGCTGTAATTAAACCTTTACTTAAGAAGTCTGATCTTGATTCAGAAATTCTGGCTAATTATAGACCTATATCTAATCTAACTTTCATCTCAGAAATTCTAGAGAAAACAGTTTCAGGTCAGTTGCGTGAACATCTACAAAGAAATAATCTGTTTGAAGAGTTTCATTCAGGGTTTAGAGCTTATCATAGCACAGAAACAGCACTAGTAAAAGTCACTAATGATATTCTCATGGCCTCAGACAATGGACTTGTGTCTATACTGGTCCTGTTAGACCTCATTGCTGCATTTGATACAGTTGATTACAATATTTTACTACAGAGGCTTGAATATGATATTGGGATTACAGGAACAGCTCTAAAATGGTTTAAATCATATCTATCTGATCGATTCCAGTTTATAAATCTAAATAATAAACCTTCTTCATACACCAATCAACCTTTATTTATACAGGTAAATCCCAAAGTTAGTCATGGAGTTCCTCAGGGCTCAGTGCTTGGGCCAATACTCTTTACTTTATATATGCTTCCATTAGGTAAAGTTATTAAACAGCATGGGATACATTTTCATTGTTATGCTGATGACACACAATTATATTTGTCCATTAAACCCAATGAATCCAATCAGCTACTTAGACTAGAAGCATGTCTTAAAGACATAAAAACCTGGATGACCCTTAATTTTCTCCTGTTGAACACAGACAAGAGTGAGGTTTTGGTTTTTGGACCTGAGCACCTTAGGAATACATTTTTCTTTCTTTCTCCCTCCTTAGACGGCATTAATCTGTCCTCCAGCTCTAATGTTAAAAATCTTGGTGTTATTTTTGATCAGTGTAGTGAACCTGATGACCTGATGATCTGACCCTTATCTGACCCTGATGACCTCAAATCTACCAGATGGACAGAGACTGTTATTTTCATTGATCTGAATAAGTCTGAGCCATCTGATGACTTTCTTTCTTGAATTAATCAAGCAGAAAAGACAATCCTCTATAATCATTACTGTTTTACAAATGTTTGATAATCAAATTGTGTTAGTTTCACTCAATGCTTACAGGTTGAAAAGAACTACTCATTTTTATTTTACATAAACAGTAAGTAATGATTTTTATTCCTCATTCAAAGAAGAAATCACCTGAATATGCATTTCTTGATTTTCTGTCTGAAATGAGCCAAGTCGTAAGTATGTGAAAGTTGAAGCTTCGGTCAACTAAATGTTTACTGAAAAAGGGATGTCATGTTTTACTATTTGGAAAGATACAACAGAGTGAGGCTCCAAAAAGTCTGGTATTCTGCAATAATCTTTTCTGTATGTTGAAAACAAATTCATTCCCTGACCTCGACTTTTGATAATACCTTACGTCAAAAACCACACCTCTTTCTGGTCCCTCCACGAATCAGAAAGCTCTAAAGTAAACCCGGAAGTAAACTCATTTAAAATGTGACAACTTCCCGGTTCTGAGAGTGTTGGAGCGTTGGAGTTTCCAGAGAGTTATGAGTCTGAGAGTTTTAGACAATGAAGAGTTGCTGAGAGTTAAAGAATGAAAGGAGTCAGAATTCTTGGATGCAGAACGCGTTCAAGATGATCCAGAGACGTCTTGGAATTATAATTTCTGTTTGAACGACCCACGCACGACTCTCCAAGGATTTTAGCAGTTCTCAACGGAGACGCTGAAAAAGTCTGAAGGATTCTTACTGAGCTGATGAACTTCAACAAGGTAAAGTTCTTCTTCGACCAAGTGTACCGTGGACGAGCTGAGATCTGACGAAGCGTGCAATTTCTGGTCAAACAGATTAAATTCCCTCACATATTCCTCTGTAAGATAAATCTCCGTTTCATCTTAAACTCACCTCTCTCTCATAAATCAGTACAGATATTTTTAGAAATATCTGAAGCAAAGTCCTCAAATCACCGCCGAGTGATTTGAAGTTCATTATTTGTGAAACTTGTCTGTTATTATTTTCATATTTTGCCAAATTAATGTAAATGTTTGATGTTAAACTTTGATTCTGAAAATAAATGACTCCATTCATTTTGATGGGTCAAAGGTAAATAACGTCTCTCGTTACATTTCTGTTGAATTCAATACACGACATTACACAGTCAGAAAGATGAAGAACTCGTGAAAAGTATGCATAAATATATACCACATATATTTGTCATACAACTAGTGGCACGTACCTACGTGACTCACTACA
>NC_056506.1:11153395-11164188 GCF_014905685.2 Nematolebias whitei | reverse complement strand
TGATATATATATATATATCACATATGTATATACACACAATTATGTATATATATGTATATATATATATATATACACATATGTATTTATATACATATATATGTATTTATATATATTCATATATATTGATATACATATATATATGTATTTATATATATTCATATATATTTATATACATATATATATGTATTTATATATATTCATATATATATACATATATATATGTATTTATATATATTCATATATATTTATATACATATATATGTATTTATATATATTCGTACATATTTATATACATATATACATATATATGTATTTATATATATACATATATATTTATCTATATTTATTTATAGATATAAATATATATATGTGTATAAATTAAAACTGATGAACCAGATTCTACAAAAACATTACATTTAAATTTTTATAGGTTTTCATCATCATTTGATGTATTTGCACTCATTGTGTCTACTTTTAATGTTCATTTTAAATGTGTGGTTTCCTTTCTTGTTCACATATATACATTTTATTTTTAGCTTTGCTTTAAAGTTCTTGTTTTGTGATTTGTACATTCGTGAGTTAAAATAAAGTTGAACTGAAGGTCGTCTCTTCTTTAAACATGTTTGAGGGAAATATTCCTGATATCCAATAGTTTTGTGTCTTTTTATGATTTTCAGCTGAGTTAACAGTCATTAAAGTGAAAACAGGATTTCATGATGAAGCTGGCACCGTTTTTTTTATTATTTTAAATCTTCAACGCTCTGCTGGTCTCGCACGACACTGCCCGCAGTCACACGATCCTCTCCTCGGGAGAGGAGGAAGCTGGGAGGCTCATCCTCCCAGCTCCAGTTCAGCTGGTGACTCAGAGGCTGTTCCAAGACTCCAGCCGCGCATAATCATGAAGGTCCGACCCGCGCAGACAGGCGGACAGAGACGGGTCTGTGATGAACGGTGGAAGCGATTTTAAAAAAACCTTTTACGTGTAAAAAAAAAAATCATTTTTAAATCGCTTCAGCATTTTTTTAAAACATTTTTTGTATAAAAACAAAATGTTATTTTATTTAAAAATCGCTTCCAGCGTCCGTCCCAGACTGTCCAGTCCGCCTGACTGCCGGGCGGGATCGGGATTCAGCCTTCATGTTTACGCGCGGCCGGGGTCTCGCAACGGCCATCTGCGAGTCCCCATCTCCAGCTTCGCAGTGACCAGCGGAGCTCTGAGCACACAAGGCTGGTATCTGGAACCCGAGCCTCCGAGTCGGCACAACGAAGGATCTTCCGCGGTGACCAGCTGAACTTGGAGCCGGGAGATGACGCCCTGCCCGGTCTGGCGCTCCGAGGCTCCGGAGGGAGAATCGGGTACACCAGCAGAGCTCCATCCAGCTTGCTCTGAATTGTGTTGTCGGCCACCAAGCACAAAAAATGCCAGCACATCAACATTAGACCAAGATGTTGTCAGTATTGTTTTTAAAATCTTTAAAATAAGTCCAGCCGCTGCTCCAGTCCGAGAAATTGCAAATGGCGGATTATTGTTTTGAAACGTTTCTGAAGGATCCAGTGACTCCGCCCCCGACTCCGCCCCCGACCAACCAGTGACCGACAGTGTACTGACGTCACGTTTTTGTACCTCTTCGTACCGGTTAGAACCACAGAGCCAAGGGTACTGAAAATAGTAACAGGTGCTAAGTACCGGTACTAATGGAAAAGCCTCAGAACCGGGCCAAGTAGGGTCGAGTCGGCCCGTACCGGTACTAATGGAAAAGGGGCATTACAGGGCTACGCCTATACTCATAGAATCTGGGGTTACAGTACGTAACCAACGTTTTGGGTGGAGCATGTGGGCAGCGCGTCGTGGCAAAGTGAGACGTAACTCCGTCGTCATACGTTTGGCTCTAAATTCCACACTTTTGAACCGAGATGCACCAAAATCAGTATGATGGATCATTATCCACCCCTTGAACAGGAAGCCATGATAAGTGGCCAATAGCCTACATAGCGTCCCCCTAGAATATTTTAAAACCTCAGCCCCAAGCCATTTTATGACCTATAATTCTGAAACTCATTGAACATCTGTATCTTCTCAGGACCTATGAAAAAGTCTCTTGGAACCTTGGTTCAAAACCAACAGGAAGTCGGCCATTTTGGGTCAAAGGGTAATTTTTGGGCGTTTCTACTTGCAAATTTTAACAGTTTTCCTAGGAATTTTGAAGGATTGCCTTCAAAACTTGGTTGATATGCCCTTAAGACATTGGAAAGTAAAAGTTATCTAAAGCTTGCATTTATGTCTATGATAAAGGGGCGTGGCCAGGCCTCAAACTTTCGCTTCACGCCATAAATTTCCAAACACTATAACTTTCACATTGAAAGTCCGAAATGCACAAAACTTGGCAAGACTCATCCCTGTTGGTTGCCCGACGATCCACAGTGATCATATTTTGATGTCATCAAAGCCCCACCCCCTCAGAACAGGAAGTCTTTTTTTAACTTGGAATGCTCCCTCTTTGACATTATTGACCTAATCAGGATGATCCTGTGTTAGAAGACAGATATTGTGCTCTGACTTGATTTAAAGCACAAACCATTTTTGCTTGAGAATGTGGGCGTGGTGGCGTGGTGAATTAAGAAGTGATGCTGTTGCAGTATGTTTGGCTCTAAATTGCAGATTTCAGCCGAGGTGCACCAAAATCACTATGATCGATCATTATCTACCCCTTGAACAGGTATCCATGATAAGTGGCCAATAGCCCCCACAGCACCACCTTCATTATTCCTACAGTTATAGCTCAGTGATACAACATCCAAACTGAACCAGATTTATTGTGCGTCATCAGTGAGGACTTTTAGACACATAGATATTGTGGTTTAACATATGACTCTAGTGCGCCCCCTACATTATTCCAAAAGTTATATCTCAATAATACATTATCCTATCTTTAACAGATTTTTGGTGCGTCATCTATGAGCATTTCTAGACACATTGGTTTTGTGGTTTAACATTTGACTCAAGTTCGCACCCTACATTATTCAAACCATTTTATCTCAATGATATATTATCCAATCTGGACCAGATTTTTTGTGCTTGATCCGTGAGCACTTTTATATACATTTGTGTTGTTATTTAACATTTGACTTGAGTGCACCCCCTACATTATTCCAAAAGTTATATCTCAGTGATATATCATCTGATCTGAACCAGATTTTGGGTGCATAATTAGTGAACACTTCTAGACACATTAGTATATTTTTGACTCCAGTGCACCCCCTACTTATTCCAACAGTTATATCTCAATGAAATACCATACAATATGTAACAGATTTATTGTGCGTGATCAGTAAGCACTTATAGACACATTGGTATTTTTCTTTAACATTTGACTCAAGTGCACAACCAACATTATTCCAGTAGTTATATCTCAGTGATACATCATCCAATCTGAACTTGAGTTTTTGTGCTTCATCAGTGAGCACTTGTAGACACATTGGTATTGTTGATTCATGACATCACTTAAGCCCCACCTACTCAGAGAAAAAAACTATTGATTATTGGATGACATCTCCAGCTTCGCACTGTGTAAGATATTAGACTGAAACTTTGTTCGCTAACTGTTCATTACCACACATGACATGTTGAAAAGCATAAAGGAAATGCTTGTCAAACATTCACAACAAAACAGGAATTCACCATACTCTTGTCTGGAATGTCAGATTTCACCTAATCTTGTAAGACCTGCAGCTGGACAAGTAACGACATGGACGGAAGGCGATGTCGAAGATTCGAGAAATGCGCCCCGTGGTGAACGCGTGCGGGACTGACACGAGAGTGTTCGCCATGGTGACTGGGTGGACTAGTTAGAGGTGGAGGTGAACAGCTGAGTCTTGTCCAGAGGAGGTGGCTGTCCTGTGTTGAGCCGTGAGTCTGTGAAGTAACGGTTTGGTTTTTCCAATATAGAGATCTGGACATTCCTCATTGCACTGCATTGAACTGCATAAACCAGTCCTTCTCAAATAGTGGGGCACGCCCCCCTGGGGGGGCCTGGAGCAATGCCAGGGGGGATGCATGTGACCACGGGGAACATTTTGCGGCAGGGATTAGGTTTTTTTTTTTTTTTTTCACCATTCTCATTGTGTCAGAGTGCATTCGGCAACTGTTTGCTAAAATCCGGCAACTCTCAGACTGACTAATATAGGGCTGCAACTAACGATTATTTCAATAATCGATTCATCGGCCGATTATTTTTTTCGATTAATCGATGAATCGGAGAAAAAAAAACCCACAACGTTTTAATTTCCACCCCTTTATTCCAAAATTGAACATTTGACTGACATAGCAATTCACACAAAAAACAGGCTGCTATTTTACTATTCTGTTAGTAAAATATTGAATAATAAAAAATAAAAGTTAGTCAAATAGCTTAAAAATAATTAATGTACACAAAAATATATACAAATGTATCTTTATACCTGCACAATATGTAGCTACTTTGTAAAATGTGTCATTGAGGGAAGAGTATAACCTGGATTAAAAGTGTGGATTATTGTAACCTGGATTAAAAGTGTGGATCATTGTAGTGAAGCTTTCGTCTTCAACCATCGACAGAGGCCTCGTCAGTGACGATCATGTTCAGGATGTTTCAGTGAAGACATTTGCTGCTGTGGTGTCCATGATGTCTGTCCATCATGAAGGATGTTGTTGTTTGTTGTTGTTTTCTGGAATGAGAGAGTAAATATGTATTATAGCATAATTTACAGCAACTCAAGAAATGCCTTGTTTCACTTACAGCATTAGGTTCAGGCAAAAGTAGCTAAAAGAGCAATTAAACACACACACACACACACACACACACACATATATAAAATACTCAATTACACACATTTGAGTAGATGTAATAAATTACTTTAATTCCTGTTTAAATGCAATTCATCCTGCCATACTGCAGTGTCTTCAGACTTTGCCAACAAATTAAAAGTTGAAGCTTAATCATTAAATTATTATCTTTGTGTTAGATTTATTTATAAATCACATTTAAACACTGCTTGTACCAATTAAATAAAATAAAAAGTAACACACACGTTCTCTATCACCGCCATTAATCAGATAAACAAACAAACAAACAAACAGCTTCATCTCCCAGACAGACTAACGTTACGTTTTCTCTCTTGAAACAGAACAATGTGTTAAATTGTAGAGACTCACCTGAAACACGAGTTGGGAGTGAAACATGGATCAGCTGCAGCTCGTGACTCCGACATGTTTACGTTTCATCTCCGTGGTTCTCTCGTGTCATGTCGGCGATTTTCAAAGCGGCATGCTTCTCATTTTTTATCTTTGTGAAGTTCTCCCACTCTTTGGAGGACTTGGGTCAAACAGTTTTCGCTGCGTCGGTCATTTGTAAAATTTACTTAATTTCCTTTAAAAACACCGCCACTGCTTTGCTCCCCCCTCACTCTGTTCGACTCGCGCTGCAGTTTTTTTTGTTTTTTTTTCAAACTTTATTCAGTCAGTCAGCATTGACAATGAACTGCCCGTGAACAAAACGAAACGGCTCCGCAGCGCCGTGAAAGATGCATAATCGCGCGACACAACGACTCGATAACGAAATTCGTTGCCAACGCTTTTAATCATCGATTTTTATTGATTTTATCGATTTGTTGTTGCAGCCCTAGACTAATAATAAAGTTATGAACAAATATGTCTGTCTTCTTGTTTGGGGAGCCCTGTATGAACCGTGTCACTGTGACACCTCCTCAGTTGGTGACGCTCTGGACGCTTGTCACCCACAGTACGCATGCGACAGAGAATAAACTCAAAGCGAGAGTGTTACCTGCCCCTCTTCCTCTTTAACTTAAAAAAAAAATTTAGTTTGTCAAAGCACAATTTTTGTGTGCTTTTTAATACAGAAGTAATGTTTAATTAAAGCTGCAAGCATCATTGTAGGCCCTCACAGCAAAGCGCCGCTCCGGCCTTACGGCGACCGTGGGAGTTCCAGCTAGTCCACCCAGTCGCCATCGCAAACTCTCTCGTGCCAATCCCGCACGCATTCACCACGGGGTGCATTTCCCGAATCTTCGACATCGCCTTCCGTCCATGTCGTTACTTGTCCAGCTGCAGGTCTTACAAGTATAGGAGAAATCTGAACTTTCAGGCATGAGTTACAGTGACTTCCTGTTTTGTGGCGAATGTTTGACAAGCACTTCCTTTATGCTTTTCAACATGTCATGTGTGGTAATCAACAGTTAGCAAACAAAGTTTCAGTCTAATATCTTACACAGTGCGAAGTGGACAGCTCATCTGGAAACGTGAAGGGTGAGGATATTACTGGATTACTGAATGGGTGGCTGTGACTGAATGGTTAGAGCAGTCGTCCTCCAATTCAAGAGTTGGGGGTTCGAACCCCACAGCAGTCACATGCCAAAGTGTCCCTGGGCAAGACACTGAACCCCTCATTGCTTCCGATGTGTGTCCCATCAGTGTATGAATGTGATAAATCACTGATTAGTCTCTTTAGAATTATTTGTTCAATTAGCTTTGTAGAGATCTAGTAGAGTGCTGTATGAATGGGTAAATGAGCGCACAGATTGTAGTGTAAAGCGCTTTGAGTATCTCAATAAGATAGAAAAGTGCTATATAAGTACAGTCCATTTACCATTCTGGGTCTGACTCAGCAGGAGTCTCCTCTTCTCTGCTGAGTCTGGCCTTTTAACGAACAGTTAGAGACATTGTGAAAATCCTGGCCACAGTAGAAACACAGCCGGTTCTGACGTTTCCTCTCACGTTCCTCTGGAGTAAGATGGCTGCGTCCAATCTGCATGGGCTCCTCTCGTGGTAGTGTCCCTTGTGGACGTGGTAAAGAGGGGGGTCCCAAGGGAAGTCGTCTGGGCGTCTTTCTGGGTTCCTCGAAGGGTCTTGGGGTTCTGCTGGATCTTTCAGCTCGTTCTCGGGACCTCTCCATCAAGCGCAGATCCACCCTTGTCGCCAAATCCTCCAGGTCCTGCAGTGAGTCCGGGTATCGCTTGGTTGCCAGGTTGTCCTTGATCTCCTCGTTAAGCCCTCGGTAGAAAGCATCAGTTAGTGCCTCTTCATTCCATTTACTACCAGCAGCAGTAGCATGAAAATCTATAATGTACTCTGTTACTCTTCGTTTTCCCTGCTTCACTATAAACAGTTTACGAGCAGCCTCTCTTGCTGGGAGGATGGGGTCAAAAACTCTGCACAGCTCTTTTGAAAACTCATGAAATGAGTAGCAGTACCTTGAATCCTTTTGCCATTCTGATGTCCCCCAGGACTTAGCTTTTCCAGACAGGAGGGACACGGTATATGCCACCTTAGCACGTTCAGAGGGGAAGGATGAGGGCTGGAGCTGAAAATGGATCTCACATTGTGTTAAGAACGGGCGGCACTGGTCCGGTGTCCCTCGTTCTTAACACAATGTGAGATACATTTTCAGCTCCAGCCCTCATCCTTCCCCTCTGAATGTGCTAAGGTGGCATATACCGTGTCCCTCCTGTCTGGAAAAGCTAAGCCCTCAGTAGAAAGCATCAGTTAGTGCCTCTTCATTCCATTTACTACCAGCAGCAGTAGCATGAAAATCTATAATGTACTTTGTTACTCTTCGTTTTCCCTGCTTCACTGTAAACAGTCTACGAGCAGCCTCTCTTTCTGGGAGGATGGGGTCAAAAACTCTGCAAGCTCTTTTGAAAACTCATGAAATGAGTAGCAGTACCTTGAATCCTTTTGCCATTCTGATGCCCCCCAGGACTTAGCTTTTTCAGATAGGAGGGACACAGTATATGCCACCTTAGCACGTTCAGGGGGGAAGAATGAGGGCTGGAGCTGAAAATGGATCTCACATTGTGTTAAGAACAGGCGGCACTGGTCCGGTGCCCCTGAAAACAGTTCTGGTGGAGCCAACCATGGAGTGGGTTACTCATGGTTCCAGCATATGTAGGACTGCCGGCATGATTTGAGTCCTGAGGGTTAGAGTGAGGAGTTAGAGTCTAAAGCGTGTTCATGATCTCTTTCATGCCGTTCTCTAATTTACCGATGGCACCTTCCACACCAGAGTGCCATTCTGAGCCCGGTGCAGGATCCATGTTTGGCCAGATCAATCTGTCAGAGATCTGATGGCAGAGGATCCTACACAGACTCAGAAAGGTTTTTAAAATGTTTACTGAGTAAATAAACAGCTTCTGGTGTCTCAGGTCCAGGGGCAGGAACTGTATCTAAAATGATACAGAGGGGAAAGGTTAGTGTTTGACAGAATAACGAGTAGTTATCTGAATACAGACGGTCTGATGAAACACTAACCTTTCTTGTTGTAACGAGGCGCTCCAGCGAAGACACAGAGCTGCAGAGACCAAGGGAAATCCAGAGGCATAATCGAGGATGAGCAGGGTTCATACACGGGATCAGAAGAGGCGACAGTACCGATAGGGAGAGGCAAAGGTGAAATCCAAAAAAACAGGTGTAGGTTGTCAACAAGGTCAGAAGGCTGAGACACAAAAGGGACAGGCAAAAAGCGTGGTCGAGGGAAACAGGCGTGGATCAAGATTAAAGAGCTGTACGCTGGTTAACTGTGGCTGGAAGCAAGCAGTTGATCTAACAATGTAGTGGAGAAAGCAAGAAGTATATATACACACCCAAAGACAGGTGGAAAACATCAGCAGCAATCAGAGAGAGAGAGGCATGGCATGTAAAGAGGCTGGTAGAAGCAGCAGAGGAAAAACCCAAGAGAGCAGAGAAGAAAAAGTCAAACAGTGAACAGAGTAATGAGAAAAGGAAAAAACAGAGTGTAAACTGTGACATAACATGCATGTTTTTGGTCTGTGGGAGGAAACCGGAGTACCCGGAGAAAACCCACGCATGCACATGGAAAACATGCAAACTCCACCCAGAAAGGCCTCCGGCCAGGATCTAAACCGTGAGGCGGCAGCTCTACCAACTGATCCATCGTTCTGCCTTACCTGGAATATATTGCTGACAAATACAAAGATAAATAAATTAATTAATAATTTAGCCACAATGCACTTTCACATGTGCATGAGAGAGATGGGGACTGCGTGACTTTTATGTTAATGCACGAAATGGGGCTTTGAGGGACAAAAGGTTATGAACCACTGGCCTAAACTAAGGTTTTAATCTTTTTCTTTGTTTCATGCAGGTATTTCCGCATCATCTACTTGGGAGTACGGAGTCGTCAGAGTGCTGATTCAGGACATTGGCGTTACTACTGGAGAATGGTGTACGAGTTTGCAGATGTGAGCATGTTGCATTTACTGGCCACCTTCCTGGAGAGTGCTCCACAACTGGTGCTGCAACTGTGCATCATCATCCAGACACACAAGCTGCAGGCTGTACAAGGTGATACACATGTGCACACACCTCACCTGTAATAAACTTTAAGTATAAAAAATATTGAGCCAAACATGCTAAAAGAATGCATTGACAAAACGTTTGAGTAACACTTTGCAGATTACTCTGTGATTTTAGTTGCTTATAAACATTTTTCTGTTCACACCCACCCACACAGACCAATATTTGCAGTTTGACTCCCATTACTCTCTGGAGCACAAGTTAGGTGTCATCAGGACTCTGTACCACAGAACAGACAGTGAGTGTCCCCACTAACTCAGGAGCCAGGCAGAAGGAGAAATCCCACACAAGACAGGCTCTAGAGAAATGTGGATATCCTAACTGGGCCTTCCGGAAAGCAGAGAAGAAACCCAAACAGGACTCCAGTCAGCCATCATGTGAAAAGGAGGAACCCAGACCAAGACCAATGGTCATTCCATATGTTGCGGGAGTATCAGAGTAACTGAGATGTTTATTTTCTAAACACGACGTCCCAGTGGCTTTTAAACCCCAAAATACATTACGGCAAAGGCTTGTTCATCCCAAAGATCCAGTCCCCCGGCACAAACAGAGTAATATTGTGTATGCTGTTCAGTGTCAAGAGGGCTGTGATCAGTCTTACATCAGGGAAACTAAACAGCCACTGGCCAAAAGGATAGCCCAGCACAAAAGCAACATTATCATCACTCGTTTAGAGATGAAGATGTTCACATCCTTGATAGAGAGGAACGATGGTTTGAGAGAGGAGTAAAGGAGCCCATCTTTGTGAAAAGAAATCGTTCATCATTAAACAGGTGGAGGCCTCCATGTTCAACTGTCCCCCTCTTACAATGCTGTTATTGCTAGTATCACTCAGCCCCCTGTGAATAGCAAACAGCCATCAGTGTGCTAATGATCCATCGTTAGGTTGATGGTCCTCCTTGATCATGTGAGCAGCTGGTTTTGGTTGTCAGCAGCAAACTGGTTGATCCACTATGAGCAGATGCTATTTATAAGACTGAGCTGAATACAGCACCTCAGACTGAAGAAGTCTTTCAGATGTAAGACAAAACATTTCTACTTTTTTGTTAGTTTGTTTGTTTGTTTTCAAACATCCAGAGGACCTGACTTCACTTTTTTAGATCTAGAGAAAATAGTTGCAGGTCAGCTGCATGAACATCTACAAAGAAATAATCTGTTTGAAGAGTTTCAGTCAGGGTTTAGAGCTCATCATAGCACAGAAACAGCACTAGTAAAAGTCACTAATGAAATTCTCATGACCTCAGACAATTGACTTGTGTTACTGGTCCGGTTAGACCTACATAATATGATATTGGGATTACAGAAACAGCTCTAAAATGGTTTAAATCATATCTATCTGATAGATTCCAGTTTGTAAATGTAAATAATAAATCTTCATCATACACCAAAGTTAGTTATGGAGTTCCTCAGGGCTCAGTGCTTGGAC
>NC_056506.1:11128410-11153295 GCF_014905685.2 Nematolebias whitei | reverse complement strand
GACCCCTCCTGGCTACTCAACACTCAGTCGTCACAAGCTACAACTGAGGTAATGGCAGTCACACGTGCACAAGCTGCAGCTAAACCTGCTGATAACACAGTTTCTGTGCGCCCAATGCTGACTGACCCAGACATCATCCAACTTCAGAAGTTGGATCCTGCAATTAACTCGATGATGCTGTATCTGACTGACCCAGACAAATACACTCCATCGAAAGACGAGCTGGATTCCAATCCAGACCTCAAAGTCCTCTTTCAGCTGCGAAAACAGCTAAAACTACTTAAAGGCATCCTAACTTTCGCTCATGGACGGACGTCCTCACCTGTGTTCGTGGTCCCCCATGACCACAGGGGGTGATGTTAGTCCATGCACATGACCTTCCGTCCGCAGGACATAAGGGTGACAATGCCACGCTGAAAGCATTAAAACAAATTGCTTATTGGCCTGGAATGAAAAAGGATGTCAAGGACTACATAAAAGGGTGCCTGATCTGTGGCCAGTTTCAACCATCCAGACCACTTCACAGAGCACCACTGCATAGTAGAGGCATTGCATTTCCATGGTCGGACCTCCAGATTGACTGGGTCGGACCACTCACTAAGACCTCTAGAGGAAATAAATATTTTCTCACGGTAACCTGCGCGTTTACCAAATGGGTAGAATGTCTACCAGCCCCTAATGACACAGCACAAACCACTGCTATGTTGTTAATGAATCATGTATTTTCAAGGTTTGGACTTCCCCTTAGGGTGAACTCAGACCAAGGTACACACTTCACAGGTGAAGTAATGAAGGAACTGTGGAAGACGCTAGGCGTCAAAGCCAACTTCCATATTGGCTACCACCCACAGGCTTCAGGCCAGGTTGAGAGAGCAAACAGGACTGTGGTGAGTATTTTGAAAAAATACGTAGCCGCAAACCACAAGGACTGGGACGTGAAACTCCCTCTGGTCCTCATGGCCATAAGGGCCACTCCACACACGTCGACTGGCATCGCTCCTTTCGAGATGATGACGGGTCGACAAATGACTCTCCCTCTGCACCTGCTGTACCAACCAGGCGATGCTGCCATGGCAACAGCCTACACCACACAACAATACATGAAAGACTTGGAAAGACACCTTAAGAACACTTTTGCTTTCGCACAGAAAAACCTGGAAAAATCAGCTGAAGGACGCAAAGCGTACTACGACCAAAAGGCCTCTTACGAGGAACTCCAAGTGGGAGACAGGGTCTGGTACTACACGTTTGCACCCAAAACTAGGAGAGTAGAGTCCGGGACCGGAACTCTCGCCCGTAAGCTGATGCCCAGATGGACTGGACCCCATCTGATAACCGACAAAGTGTCTCCAATTGTCTACCAGATAAAAATCAGTAAAGGCCAAAAAGAGCCAACTGTTAAATGGGTACATCGTAACCAGATTAAACAACACAAGGCGTGCAATAACTCCTTAGGAGACAAAGATCTCACAAAATCTGACCTCGTGGGAACAAGGGTCATCCAAGTAGAAGATAACTAATGGATAATAAACTTAACCATAGTTTAAACTCACAGGACCTACCCTTGATAAAACGGGACAGCGTGACTGAAATCTGGCAACCAGGGTGAGGAGAAGCTGTGAAACGATGTTTCTAGATGCTTAGTCACTACTCTTGTCGGTGCTGAACGTTGTTTAGTTGATTTTGGTATTGTTTCTGAGGTAAGAATGAATTTTGTTGTGTAGTAAGTTAGAGACTAAGAAGCCTTTGACCATGCCAACATGCAGTTCATTCATTAAATTGCAATCCTTGCGGAGTCAATGTATATTATTGCTACTTTGAGTACCATAATCTACGTTGATCTCAAAACGCTTAAGCCGAACCTACTCGAACAATTCTATTCGGGGGGATAGCTAATTCTTTTTGATAAGTCTCGCCATAGACTTCCAAAACATTTATGGGAAAACCAAACACCCAATCTCAAGTCGTTCGTCTAAAGGACAACAGACAATTACACCAAACTATACTTTACCATGTAAAGCTAACTTAAACCAAGTTAGAAATGGAAAAATAGTTTGGAACCCTTTTCTATAGGCATAAACCCCTGTAGTACCCCTTTTTCAGCATTCTCCACCCCTTAACTGGTAGTTGTAGCTGTTCCCAACCATAATAGCTTACACACCAGATGCATATAGTTTAAGGCCTTATGTAAAATCCCCTTCATAAGCCCACCTTAAACCACATAATTGCATGACACATTGAACCAGAACGGCACAGGCTGGACGTCGCTGGAGACAACCTTCGCTGGAGGCGACCTGCAATCCTGACGTTGGTCTCCACTCTTCATCCAGTGGCCGCTTCTTCAGTTCAACCCAAGGGTACCCCTCTGTATGCTGATTAATCAACACTTCCAATCGTTGTGGATTTACCGTTGTGGATTATATGACTTTTTCCAATGGATTACAGACTCTGTTTCCAAGGGGTTAAAGCATTGCTACAATGGAATTATCGAGACGATATGGGATTATAATCAACACAATGGAATACCAAGAACATTGTGGAATTACCTTGACTTTGTTTCCTTGCTGGATTACTTCTGACTTTGGTCTTCCTTGCTGGATTACTTCTGACTTTGGTCTTCCTTGCTGGATTACATCAAGCTCAAGGACATTTGAAGGTCTAAGTTCACGGTTGGAATTCATCTCCATGGACAGGTGATGATTTCCAAAGGGGGGACTGTAGTGAACCTGATGACCTGATGATCTGACCCTTATCTGACCCTGATGACCTCAAATCTACCAGATGGACAGAGACTGTTATTTTCATTGATCTGAATAAGTCTGAGCCATCTGATGACTTTCTTTCTTGAATTAATCAAGCAGAAAAGACAATCCTCTATAATCATTACTGTTTTACAAATGTTTGATAATCAAATTGTGTTAGTTTCACTCAATGCTTACAGGTTGAAAAGAACTACTCATTTTTATTTTACATAAACAGTAAGTAATGATTTTTATTCCTCATTCAAAGAAGAAATCACCTGAATATGCATTTCTTGATTTTCTGTCTGAAATGAGCCAAGTCGTAAGTATGTGAAAGTTGAAGCTTCGGTCAACTAAATGTTTACTGAAAAAGGGATGTCATGTTTTACTATTTGGAAAGATACAACAGAGTGAGGCTCCAAAAAGTCTGGTATTCTGCAATAATCTTTTCTGTATGTTGAAAACAAATTCATTCCCTGACCTCGACTTTTGATAATACCTTACGTCAAAAACCACACCTCTTTCTGGTCCCTCCACGAATCAGAAAGCTCTAAAGTAAACCCGGAAGTAAACTCATTTAAAATGTGACAACTTCCCGGTTCTGAGAGTGTTGGAGCGTTGGAGTTTCCAGAGAGTTATGAGTCTGAGAGTTTTAGACAATGAAGAGTTGCTGAGAGTTAAAGAATGAAAGGAGTCAGAATTCTTGGATGCAGAACGCGTTCAAGATGATCCAGAGACGTCTTGGAATTATAATTTCTGTTTGAACGACCCACGCACGACTCTCCAAGGATTTTAGCAGTTCTCAATGGAGACGCTGAAAAAGTCTGAAGGATTCTTACTGAGCTGATGAACTTCAACAAGGTAAAGTTCTTCTTCGACCAAGTGTACCGTGGACGAGCTGAGATCTGACGAAGCGTGCAATTTCTGGTCAAACAGATTAAATTCCCTCACATATTCCTCTGTAAGATAAATCTCCGTTTCATCTTAAACTCACCTCTCTCTCATAAATCAGTACAGATATTTTTAGAAATATCTGAAGCAAAGTCCTCAAATCACCGCCGAGTGATTTGAAGTTCATTATTTGTGAAACTTGTCTGTTATTATTTTCATATTTTGCCAAATTAATGTAAATGTTTGATGTTAAACTTTGATTCTGAAAATAAATGACTCCATTCATTTTGATGGGTCAAAGGTAAATAACGTCTCTCGTTACATTTCTGTTGAATTCAATACACGACATTACACAGTCAGAAAGATGAAGAACTCGTGAAAAGTATGCATAAATATATACCACATATATTTGTCATACAACTAGTGGCACGTACCTACGTGACTCACTACATCAGGACATGTCTTTTATCCCCTACATTAAAAACGTTACTCAGACTGCCTTCTTCCATCTGCGTAATATTGCTCAAATTAAAAACATCTTATCTAAAAATGATGCAGAAAAACTGGTCCATGCATTTGTCACATCTAGACTGGACTATTGCAATGGTTTATTATCTGGATGTCCAAATACGTCTTTAAAACGTCTTCAGTTGATCCAAAATGCTGCTGCCAGAGTCTTAACCGGAGTTAGTAGGAGAGATCATATTTCCCCAGTTTTATTTTCTCTCCATTGTCTCCCTGTCAAATTCAGAATAGAATTCAAAATCTTACTTCTAACCTACAAAGCTCTCAACAACCTGGCTCCATCTTATATTACAGAACTTATTGTTCCATATTTTCCTAACAGAGCACTTCACTCTCAGACTGCAGGTTTACTTGTGGTTCCTAGAGTTTCAAAAAACAGAATAGGAGGTAAAGCTTTCAGTTATCAGGCTCCTCTCTTGTGGAACCAACTTCCAATCTCTGTCCGTGAAGGTGACACATTATCCAGTTTTAAAACTAGGCTTAAGACTTTCCTTGTTGCTAAATCTTTTAGTTAGGGTCAGCTTGGGTTTCCTGAGCTGTCCCTTAGTTATGCTGCTATAAGCTTAGACTGCTGGAGGACAAACTGACCACAATTTTCACTCTACTACTATCTTTACTTACTCTGCTCAACCTGTTTTGTATTTGTAATTATTTTTTCTATCCTTAACATGTGTCCTTTTTGTCTTTCAGATACACCTGGACCTATACCTGGACCTACCATTCTATGTTCGTCTGTCTCTCCTTCCTGTCCTCTCAACCAGCCGGTCAAAGCAGATGGCCGCTTGTCCTGAGCCTGGTTCTGCTGGAGGTTTCTTCTTTTTAAAAGGGAGTTTTTCCTTTCCACTGTTGCCACTGTGCTTGCTCAGGATGGGAGACTGCAACGAAGCCAAGATTCAACTTGTCTGCTGGATTCCTTAGATAGAGAACTTTACTAATTGGCTTTTATGTATGTGAATGCTCCTGAGACAACTTTATTGTGATTTGTCACTATATAAATAAACTGAACTGAATTGAAATTAAACAGCCATCAGTGTGCTAATGATCCATCGTTAGGATGATGGTCCTTCTTGACCATGTGATCAGCTGGTTTTGGTTGTCAGCAGCAAAACTGGTTGAGCCACTCTGAGAAAGTGCTATTTATAAGACTGAGCTGAATACAGCACCTCAGACTGAGGAAGTCTTTCGGATGAAAGACGAAACGTTTCTACTTTTTTTTTTTGTTTTGTTTTGCTTCGTTTTGTTTTTTGAATGCCCAGAGGACCAGATTTAACTTTTTAGTGCAGACCTTTTGGCAATCTATTTTTGACACCTCCTCTGGAATATGTGGCAAAACTGTACACCCATCACCACTCATCTCATTGTTCAGGGTGGTTTCTTGTGGATGCATCCTTCACCAAGTACGAGAAGGATGTGATTGATTTTGGCTCTCTGCTGGCCAGGAGACTGGTTTTTTGCAGTTGGAAGGACCCACACCCCCCAGCCCAGGTTCTCTGATAAGGGAAGTGATGTATAATATTAATTTGCAAAAAATCAGATATAATTCAATTCAGTTTTTACATATAGTGCCAATTCACAACAAAGTTCTCGCAGAGCACTGTACAGAAACATTCACATACATAGAAAAACCAGTTAGTAAAGTTCTCTATCTAAGGAAGGAGCAGATTGTGTTGACTCTTCACTTTGTCGCAGTCTCCCATCCTGAGCAAGCACAATGGCAGCAGTGGAAAGGAAAAACTCCCTTTTAAAAATCAACCTCCAGCAGAACCAGACTCAGGACAAGCAGCCATCTGCTTCGAGCGACTGGGTTTGAGAGGACAGGAAGGAGAGACAAACGAACACAGAAGGGCAGGTCCAGATATAGGTACAGGTGTAAATGAAAGACAAAAACACATGTCAAAGATAGAAAAAATATTTACAAATACAAAACAGGTTGCACAGGGTGAGTAAAGACAGTAGCAAAGAGAAGAAATTTGGTCAGTTTGTCCTCAAACAGTCTAAGCCTATAGCAACATAACTAAGGGATTGCTCAGGAAACCCAAGCCAACCTTAACTATAGGAATTATCAAAAAGGAAAGATTTAAATCCAGTCTTAAAACTGGACAATGTGTCAGCCTCATGGACAGAAATTGGAAGTTGGTTGCAAAAGAGAGGAGCCTGATAACTGAAAGATCTACCTCCCATTCTGGTTTTGGAAACTCTAGGAACCACAAGTAAACCTACAGTCTGAGGGTGAAGTGCTCTGTTAGGAAAACATGGAACAAAAAGATCTGTAATATAAGATGGAGCTAGGGTGTTGGGAGTTTTGTAGGTTAGAAGTAAGATTTTGAATTCACTTCTGGATTTGACAGGGAGCCAATGGAGAGAAGATAAAACTGGAGAGATATGATCTCTCCTACCAATTCTCATTAAAACTCTGGTAGAATCATTTTGGATTTACTGAAGACTTTTTAAAGATGTTTGTGGACACCCATATAATAAACCATTGCAAATTTTCCCATGCTGTTTAATAACTTTACCTAATGGAAGCATAGATAAGGTAAAGAGTATTGGTCCAAGCACTGAACCTTGAGGAACTCAGTACCCGCCTCACTCGGAAAGCCCTCTGCATGGCGGATGATCCAACACACCCACTACACAGCTTCTTCAGCCTGCTGCCACCAGGGAGGAGACTGCGGAGTCGGAGGCTCGAACTAGCAGACTGAGAGACAGCTCTGTTCATCAGGCAGTCAGGATGCTAAACTCTCTGCCTGCTCTGCCTCCCCTCCCTCTTGTACGGCCTTAACACACAAAACTTTCACACATTACCATACAACTCAAAAACTTTTAACACTGAACTCTGCATCATTAACAATGGGTTATACACTCAACACACGCTCATGTGCTCATTCAGTTTGCACTATTGTTCATATTCACACTATTGTTTATATTCACACTACTGTTTATATTCATACTACTGTTTATATTGCACTACTGTTGATAATATATATATATATATATATATATTACTAGCCTTATTGCGTATGTACCTTTACCTATACCAATATCAAAGACATCATACATAAACTGTGTACATTCACTTCATATGCTGCTTTGTCACTTTACTACAAAAGTCAATGTCAGGACCTTCATTTTATTTTATAGATATACTTTTTTATATTTTTATACCGCTATACTACAACTTAGGACAGTATCATACTTTTATTATTTCATTTTATGCTTATGCTTATTAAATGTTTTAATATTAAATGGTTATTGTTGCACCAGGGGTCTGAGAGTAATGTAATTTCAATTCTGTGTATGTCCTGTACATATTGCAGTTTTGACAATAAAGTTGACTTTGAACTCCATGTGTATGAAGAAGATTCATTATTTATATTTCCTAACTGGAATATATCAATTAAGTATGATTTAAACCATTTTAGAGCTGTTCCTGTAATCCCAATATCATATTCAAACCTCTGTAGTGATATATTGTGATCAACTGTATCAAATGCAGCAATGAGGTCTAACAGGACCAGTATAGACACAAGTCCATTGTCTGAGACCATGAGAATATCATTAGTGATTTTTTACTAGTGCTGTTTCTGTGCTATGATGAGCTCTAAACCCTGACTGAAACTCTTCAAACAGATTATTTCTTTGTAGATGTTCACGCAACTGACCTGCAATTATTTTCTCTAGAATTTTTTTGATGAAAGTTAGATTAGATATAGGTCTATAATTGGCCAGAATTTCTGAATCAAGATCAGACTTTTTAAGTTAAGGTTTAATTACAGAAACCTTAAAGTGCTGTGGTATGTAACCATTCATTAAAGACAAATTAAGTATATCCAAAATGTGGACATCATTTAGGGGAAACACCTCTTTAAACAGTCTGGTTGGGATGGGATCCAGCAGACATGTGGATGGTTTGGATGAAGCTATTCTTTTTTGACAATTCAGAGAGTTCAACAGGACAAAAACTGTCCAAAGACAAATCAGGTTCTAGTAATATTTCTAAAGTTGCATCATCTGACAGGGAATCGGGGTAGTATATAGCCTACCCTGATGGGTTCTGTTAAGATTTTGGGACACCTGACAGCATTTTATGTTTTTTGTGGAAAAATAGTCAATGCCTGTTTAGTTTATTTGTGCGTGATTTATTTTGTGTGGTGGTGTGTGTGTGTGTGTGTGGGGGGGGGGGGGGGGGGGTGTATTCTTTTTTGTTTACCTTTTTGTTTGTACAAAAAAAAAAATCCTAAATCAATAAAAAGACTGATTAAAAGAAAGGAAAACCTGCAACCATTAACCCATAAAAGCCTTCAGAGAGGTGGGAGCTGGGTGGGGGCGTGAGGAGACAGCGATGATGTCATGGTTTGTAACCGCTGCCATGGTGGATTCAGATGCTTGTAGCCTTCCTCCGTTCTGTCGGTCCCAGTTTGCATCCAGATCCTGCTCTGCATCTGGACTCTGTAAGGAAAGGTGATTGGATCGGACCAAGGTCAGGACCAGGTTGGCGCAAACCCCCATCCGGACATGAGCTTCAGTGAATGCTGAAATGGACCCAGAAACTGGAACTGGTCCGAGGCTCCGGTCGGCCCTGGTTTTTGTCTCCATCGTGTGTTCCGAGCAGACTGGGGTATGGAGGAGCTAATCCGGTCCGGGAGGCAGGACTAGCGGCCGACAGGGTAATTCATCAGGTTCCGTCCCGGTTCTGACCATGGCAGCCAAATCCGACGGGGTCCTGAAGATGACGAGGAGCGACGTGGCCTTCACCCTTCTGCAAAACTCAGAGCACTCCGGCTCGGTGCAGGGGCTCCACCCAGGGGGAGCGGCGGACTCCGGGGGTACCGGGGACGGGGACCTGGTGAACGGAGAGTCGCGGTGCTGCGTCGGCCCCGCCTCGCGGTGCCTCCGCCCGGGCCAGCTGCTTCAGCAGTTCTCGGTGTGGGACTCTCTGTGGGTCGTGGCCGCAGTGGCCGTGTACCTGGCTGATGTTGGAACCGACGTGTGGCTGTCCGTGGACTACTTCCTGCAGCGGGACTACTGGTGGTTCGGCCTGACGCTCTTCTTCGTGGTGCTGGGCTCGTTCTCGGTGCAGCTCTTCAGCTTCAGGTGGTTCGTGCATGACTTCGGTACCGAGGACAGCGCCGAGTCCGCCGTGGACTGCTCCCATGTGGACGGGAACAAGCTGCTCTCCGGCTCGGCCTCTCACGGGGACGTTACGGCTCCTCAGCAGCCGGCCACTCCGCAGAGGCAGGCCTCCACCGCCAGCAAAAACACCACCAACAAACCATCCGTCTACTACTCCTTTTGCATCTGGTTCGGCCAGTCCGTCATCCACATCCTGCAGCTGGGTCAGATATGGAGGTAAGATGGAACCGATAGGCCTTTCTGAAAGACACTAAAGCACGGTGCTGTATGTTGGTTTGCTACATGGGTGGGGGTGGGGGGCTTCTGGTAGTTCCACAGTCCATCCCATTGTAGGTTGGATCCATCACATCTCATCAACATGTGCTTTTTATATGTTTATGTTGTTCCAGGGGCAATTCTAGAAACTGCTCTTTAGGGGCGCTTAGCCCCCAGTGTTGACAATGACTTTTAGCTTTAACCCCGCAGTGGCCATTGACATGAGAAGCATTTTTTTTAAAGTGGGGGTGTCATTCCCCAATCTGTTACAGAACCCTATTCGTAGCGTAGCTCATTTGCGCATGTGCTAAAAGGAATACTTCCGGGTGGCAGGGATCGCCGTTGAATATGCAAGATTAAAGAAAATGTACTAGTATAATTCCGTTTATGAATAAGAACTGTCCTAATTTACTTAGAAAAGTATGTGCTCTATCTCTGCCGATTTTCATGTTGCTAATTTACGCCACTCGTATTTCTGTCATTGACGTATTTCAGAGTCAGAGAGTCAGAGATTCTTTATTGTTGTTCGCACCACGTGAAATTATGTACACAGGGTCCCAGTTACATCCAATAATAAAATGTATAAGAAAAACAATAATAACATCTAAGAAATGATCTAAGAAAAACATCAACTAAAAATACACTAAGCACTAATGGCATCAAAACATTACGTCGAGCAGCGGCACGAACATGAGCATGAGTCTGTGTGAGCAGATGAGCATGCATAAACACATCAACATGAAACAGATCAGCAGCAACATGATGTGATTTTTCACAGTGATTATTCTGGTTAGATATTCATGAGTCTAACAGCCTCAGGGTAGAAGCTGTTCCTCATTCTAGTGGTTCTACGCTCATTGTGAGGACACAGATTGTAGTGTAAAGTGCATTGAGTATCTTGAAATAAGATAGAAAGGTGCTATATATGTACAGTCCATTCAATGCTCCTTAACCTCCTTCCTGAGTGGAGCGGGGGAAAAAGTGTGTGTGCTGGGCGAGTGTGGACTTTCATGATGCAGGTGGCCCTCTTCCTGCATCTGGAGGTGTAAATGTCTGTGATGGTGGGGAGGCTGACTTCAACAGACTTCTGTGCAGCCTTCACCACTCTCTGCAAAGCTTTTTTTCTGCAGCTGTGCAGCCTCCATGCCACACGTTGATGCTGGAGCATAAGATGCTCTCCACTGCACACCTGTAGAAGGAGGTGAGGACTGAACTTCCCAGTCCAGCTCGTCTTAGCCGCCTGAGGAAGTAGAGTCTCTGATGAGCTTTCTTGATCAGGCTGGTAGTGTTGTTGCCCCAGCTGAGGTTGTCATTCATGTGTACACCCAAGTAATTGTAGCTGGAAACCACTTCCACTGCAGATCCTCTTATGTTCAGGGGGGTGTAGGTGTGTTTGTTCCTTCTGAAGTCCACGATCATCTCCTTTGCCTTCTTCACATTGATGTGAAGGTTATTTTCTTTGCACCTGCTCTCCAGGTGTTCCACCTCCTGCCTGTAGCTGGACTCATCATTGTTTGTGATGCATCCCACCACCACTGTATCATATGCAAACTTTACAATATGACAGCCTGGATGGTTATGTGCACAATCATACATGTGCAGAGTAAACAGCAGAGGGCTCAACTCACATCCTTGAGGAGAGCCAGTGCTGAGGGTTATGGTGGAGGAGGAGAAGTTGTGGATCCTCACTGACTGTGGTTTGTTAAGAAGTCTAGGACCCAGTTACAAATGGCGGGGCTTAGTCCTAGTGTGAATAGTTTGTCCATCAGGGTTTGGCGGATCATGGTGTTGAAGGCAGACGTGATGTCCACAAAGAGCATACAGACGTAAGAGTCTTTCTGCTCCAGGTGGTTGAGCGCAGTTTGGACCACAGAGGAGATGGCATCCTCTGTTGATTGGATCTCGTGGTACAAATTTAGTTTAGTTTTCATTTACATCATGGTTAAAATGATATGCAGCTTCACCACAGAGTGGTGCTGTTTCACCATGGAAATAATTCATTCTGTATCTTGCAGGGTTTTTTTCATTCAGCCCAGTCTGGGGGTCAGGTCTAATGCGTCGCTTATCATCTTAACCAATGATTTGTAACGGCTATACGAGTGGCATAAATTAGCTACATGATGATTGGTGGAAATAGAGCACGTACTTTTCTATGTAAATTAAGACCGTTTTTATTCATAAACAACAGAAATCTGTGCGATCTGTACATTCTGTAACAGATTGGGGAATGACAGGGGGTACACATTGATGTGGGGTCTGGGGCTTCTCCCCCAGAAAATTTTGAATAAGGTAAATGCCATTTCCTGCATTCTGGTATATTTTAATGGGTTTTTAAACATCTGTCTATCTTTTAAACACCTATCTACTCCTGGGAGGAGTTCTGCCCGGCATTCAGGCGGTTCTACAGCCCGGGGGAACCGAGAGACCAGCCGAGTCTGGGTGGACGGATCGGACGGCATTTGTAGCCAGTTTCTTAGGATCCACTGTGGGATGGACCTTTACAAGAGATCCTTCCTGCCTAATAATAATAATAATAATAATAATAATGAATTTAATTTGTAACGCACTTTTCATTAACAAAAATCTTAAAGTGCTACAGAGTGCAACTAAAATCAATGATAAAATCAACTAAAATCAGAGATAAAATCAACTAAAATCTGTGATAAAATCAACTAAAATCAACTAAAATCAATGATAAAATCAACTAAAATCAATGATACAATCATGTGGAGGCAGAATAGGCTTGCTTAAAAAGAAAATTCTTTAAGCCTTTTTTAAAGTCAGTCAATGATTGTGGAGCTCTCAGATAGTCAGGGAGGGAGTTCCAGAGGAGGGGGGCAGCCACACAGAATGCCCGATCTCCTATGGTTCTTAATTTAGTTCGTGGAAGGTGGAGGAGATTACTGTTCTGTGTATCTTGGGGTCTTGTTCACGAATGAGGGAAAAAAGGAGCGTGAGATCAATAGGCGGATAGGTGCAGCGTCAGCAGTGAAGCAGGCGCTGTACAGGTCTGTCGTGGTGAAGAGAGAGCTGAGTCAAAAGACGAAGCTCTCAATTTACCAATCGATCTACGTTCCTACCCTCATCTATGGTCACAAGCTTTGGGTTGTGACCGAAAGAATGAAATCTCGGATACAAGCGGCCGAAATGAGTTTTCTCCGCAGGGTGTCTGGGCTCTCCCTTAGAGATAGGGTGAAAAGCTCGATCATCCGGGAGAGACTCAGAATAGAGCCGCTGCTTCTCCACGTCGAGAGGAGCCAGTTGAGGTGGCTTGGGCATCTGTTTAGGATGCCTTCTGGACGCCTCCCTGGTGAGGTGTTCCGGACACGTCCCACCGGAAGGAGGCCCAGAGGAAGACCCAGGACATGCTGGAGGGGCTATGTTTCTCAGCTGGCCTGGGAACGCCTCGGGATTCCCCCGGAAGAGCTGGCCCAAGTGGCTGGGGAGAGGGAAGTCTGGGCCTCCCTACTTAGGCTGCTACCCCCACGACCCGACCCCGGATAAGCGGAAGAAAATGGATGGATGGATGGATATTTAAATCTCGAAGAATAATATTTTTCACAGGAGATGCGCAGAAAAAAGTGAGAAGGTCATGCATCTCTGAGTTAAATGAAACATGTGGTTTGGGAGGCCGATAAATCAATATAACATTCATCAGGAGGGGGGCTTTGAGGTTGAAGGCCAAACATTCAAAAGACAAAAAGTCCTGAGAAGCTAAATGTGATAATTTTAAATTACTGCGGTAAATTATAGCCAGACCACCACCACGGCCAGTGCAGCGGGCTTTCTGCAGGTAACAGTATCCAGAGGGACAGGCTTCATTCAGAGAACTGTACACATCTGGTTGATGCCATGTTTCAGTAAGGCACATGAGGTCCAAATTCTTCTCCAGAATATGATCATGAATAAGACATGATTTATTGGACAGTGATTGAGCATTGAAAAGTTCTATTTTAATACTGGTTGGAGTAGAAGCCTTTAGAAGAGGTTCAAGCAGCCTGAAGTCCACTCCACGTTTTCCTTGCCACTTCGTGCGCTGTGTTCTTTCAGTAATATCAGGGACTACAGAGGCAGCGTTCTGATACCATACCATACTACTTTATTTATAAAGCACTTAAAACAGCAACAAGGCCAACCAAAATGCTGTACAGACAAAACAACAGGTAACACACAAAGCAAAATACAAAATGAGGTAAATCAGAATATAGACAAAAAACGATGCAGATAATGACGACAAACCAGTGTGGAGCATACAGGATCAAAACACAGATCATCTTGTGTTGAAAGCTATTGAATAGTAGTGAGTTTTTAAACGGGACTTGAAAACCGAGAGGGAGGGGGCCTGTCTGACAAGCAGAGGTAACTCGTTCCAGAGTCTTGGTCCTGCTACAGAGAAGGCCCTGTCACCTCTGCACTTAAGACGAGTTCCTGGAACTGTGAGGAGCAACTGGTCCGCTGACCTCAGGGAGCGTGGTGGGACATACGGTTGTAGCAAATCAGAGAGATGGGGGGGGGGGGGGGGCAGTGATTTGTAGACATACATGAGTATTTTGAACTGGATTCAAAGGTGAACCGGTAACCAGTGCAGTGAGGCCAAAACTGGTGTAATGTGCTCTCTTTTGCCTGTACTGGTTAAAAATTGGGCTGCTGCATTCTGGACCAGTTGTAGTCGTGCAATGGAGGTCTGACTGATACCAAACAGGAGTGAATTGCAGTAATCAAGCCTAGATGTAATGAATGCATGTATTACTGGCTCCAGGTTCTTTTTGGACAATATGGGTTTCAGTTTAGACAGCCGCCTCAGTTGGAAGAAGCATGATTTAACGATCATGTTTACATGATTGTTAAGCTTCAGGGAAGGGTCCATTATCACGCCCAGATTAGTGACTCTTTGTTATTCTGACAGGGTTAGAGCGGAAAGGTCGATGCAGTGGTTTGTGATCGTGTCGTTGGGAGGGAACAACATGACTTCAGACTTCTTTTCATTGAAACTTAAGAAATTTAAAGCCATCCAGTCCCTGATGTCAGCCAGGCAGTTGAGCAGCGGTTGAATAGAGCATGTACCATTGTGTCTTAGGGGGAAGTAAATTTGACAGTCATCGGCATAGAAGTGGAAGGGGATGTTGTGTTTCCGGAAAATAGCACCAAACGGCAGCAGGTATAAAGAGAATAGGAGGGGACCCAGTATGGACCCCTGCGGAACCCCCCATTTAAGCTCTGCCTCTGCGGAAGACCTTCAGCAGGGCAGTTTCAGTGCTGTGGAGAGGTTTAAAGCCAGATTGGAAAAGCTCTAAGATGGCGTGATCCTCCAGGAAGCACTTCAACTGGGACTCGACTAATTTCTCCAGTACATTAGAAACAAATGGGAGTTTGGAGACAGGCCGGAAGTTGGAAATGACTGAGGGGTCAAGGTTTGGCTTTTTCATGAGAGGCTGGACAGCAGCATGTTTAAAGAATTTTGGCACCACACCAGTGGATAAACTACTGTTTACTATGGCAAGAATGGACGGACCTAGAGTAGGAAAAACCTCCTTTAGTAGTCGAGAGGGGACCACATCAAAGGGGGAACCAGAAGGTTTCAAGCTGCACATGACCTGCTCTAGAGAAAATAGAGTGATGTGTTCAAAATTGTCAAATGGAGCTACAGATTGAGGTGGGATGGATGGGTCATGAGTTGGAGGGGAAATGAGAGCCCTGGTGGTTGCAATTTTTTTGACAAAGAAATGTAAGAAGTTGTCGCACAGCTCAGTCGAGGCTTCCAGAGGTGATGATTCAGTGAGATGGAGAACAGAGTTTAGGGTGGAGAAGAGGACACGCGGGTTGTGAGAGTTTGAGGTAATTATATCAGAGAAGAATTTTGATTTAGCAGCTTTTACTGTTTTCTGATAACAGCGCCAACTCTCTTTAAGTATCTGGAAAGAGACCTGCAGCTTGTCTTTCCTCCACTTTCGTTCCGCCCTCCTACATTGCTACCTAACGGCCTTGGTGACATCACTCAGCCAAGGTTCTGCTCTGAGTTTTGATTTTTTTGGTTTTAACAGGTGCAACATGATCCAGAGTCTTTAAGCAGACAGAGTTGAACTGGGATGTCAGCTCCTCAGTGGTGGTGAGAAACACTGGGGGCTGAATGATCATTTCAGAGTTGTAAACGTCTGTGAAACGTGCGGCAGTGAAGTGGTTAATGGTCCGAGTGCGACGTGGAGGAATGCACGACTTAGGAGTTAGATGGGGGAGGGTGAACTCAAACCGGACTGGCATGTGGTCTGAAAAAACATTATCACCAATAACAAGATTATTAACAGTCATATCATGAGTTTTAGGTCCAGTGTATGTCCACGCTCTTGGGTGGGACCGTTTACATGCTGAGTTAAATTAAATGAGTCCAATAAATCTAAAAAGTCCTTAACCAAGGGCTTCTCAGGACAGCACACGTGCAAATTAAAGTCACTAATAATGAAAAGATGCTCATATTTTGGTGTGATTTCAGCCAAGAAGTCAGAAAACTGAGAAAACTCTGTCTTTCATTGGTGGGATGAAATATGCTAATTTTTTGAGACAGGCATTTTGGGTTTTCATGAGCTGTATGCCATAATAATCAATATTAAAACAGTTAAAGACCTGAAATATTTCAGTTGGTGTGCAATGAATCTGAAATATATGAAAGTTTCATTTTTATCATTACATTATGGAAAATAATGACCTTTATCACTATATGCTAATTTTTTGAGAAGGACCTGTACATCATGGAAAATAATGACCTTTATCACAATATGCTAATTTTTTGAGAAGGACCTGTATGTACAAACAAGAAATGAAAAGTTTTTGATGTATCTTCAACTCATGAATACTTCAGCAAGACATTTACAGTTTATTTTCTAGGGACAATATAGTCACAAATGTTTAACGCTGCACACACAGTTACAATGTCATCTAATAGATAGATTTCAATTCAATTCAATTTCATCCATCCATCCATCCATTCATTTTCTTCCGCTTATCCAGGGTCGGGTCGCGGGGGTAGCAGCCTAAGTAAGAAGGCCCAGACTGCCCTCTCCCTAGCCACTTGGGCCAGCTCTTCCAGGGGAATCCCAAGGCGTTCCCAGGCCAGCCGAGAAACATAGTCCCTCCAGCGTGTCCTGGGTCTTCCTCTGGGTCTCCTCTCGGTGGGACGTGTCCGGAACACCTCACCAGGGAGGCGTCCAGAAGGCATCCTAAACAGATGCTCAAGCCACCTCAACTGGCTCCTCTCGACGTGGAGAAGCAGCGGCTCTACTCCGAGTCCCTCCCGGATGATCGAGCTTCTCACCCTATCTCTAAGGGAGAGCTCAGACACCCTGCGGAGAAAACTCATTTCGGCCGCTTGTATCCGAGATCTCATTCTTTCGGTCACAACCCAAAGCTCGTGACCATAGATGAGGGTAGGAACGTAGATCGATCGGTAAATTGAGAGCTTCGTCTTTTGACTCAGCTCTCTCTTCACCACGACAGACCTGTACAGCGCCTGCTTCACTGCAGACGCTGCACCTATCCGCCTATCGATCTCACGCTCCATTTTTCCCTAATTCGTGAACAAGACCCCAAGATACTTAAACTCCTCCACTTGGGGTAGGACCTCCTCCCTGACCCGGAGAGGGCACTCTACCCTTTTCCGGCTCAAGACCATGGCCTCGGATTTGGAGGAACTGATCTTCATCCCGGCCTCGTCGCATTTGGCTGCGAACCACTCCAGCGAAAGCTGTAGATCATGATCTGATGAAGCCAATAAGACCACATCATCTGCAAAAAGCAGAGACGCAATCCTAAGGCCACCAAAACAGATCCCCTCAACACCTTTGCTGCGCCTAGAAATTCTGTCTATAAAAGTTATGAACAGAATCGGTGACAAAGGACAACCTTGGTGGAGTCCAACTCTCACCGGGAACAAGCCCGACTTACTGCCCGGCAATGCAGACCAGGCTCTGACACAGGTCATACAGGGACCTAACAGCCCGTATCAAAGGGCCCGGTACCCCATACTCCCAGAGTACCCCCCACAGGGTTCCTCGAAGGACGCGGTTGAACGCCTTCTCCAAGTCCACAAAGCACATGTAGACCAGTTGGGCAAACTCCCATGCACCCTCCAGGACCCTGCTGAGAGTGTAGAGCTGGTCCAGCGTTCCACGGCCAGGACGAAAACCGCACTGCTCCTCCTGAATCTGAGGTTCAACTATCCAACGGACCCTCCTCTCCAGAACCCCCGAGTAGACCTTACCAGGGAGGCTTAAGAGCGTGATTCCCCTGTAGTTGGAACACACTCTACGGTCCCACTTTTTGAATAGGGGGACCACCACCCCGGTCTGCCAATCCAGGGGAACTTCCCCCGATGTCCACGCAATATTGCAGAGTCGCGTAAGCCAGCACAACCCTACATCATCCAGAGCCTTAAGGAACTCCGGGCGAATTTCATCCACCCCTGGGGCCCTGCCACCGAGGAGATTTTAAACCACCTCGGTGACCTCAGCACCAGAGATTGGAGGGCCCGACCCAGAGTCCCCAGGCTCCGCTTCCTCAATGGAAGACGTGCCGGTGGGATTGAGGAAGTCTTCAAAGTGTTTCACCCACCGACCCACAACATCCCGAGTTGAGGTCAGCAGCACACCACTCCCACTATAAACAGTATTGGTGGCGTACCGCCCCCCCCCCCCCCCCCCCCGAGATGCCGGATGGTGGACCAGAATCGCCTCAAAGCCATGTGGAAGTCATTCTCCATGGCCTCTCTGAGCTCCTCCCATGCCCGAGTTTTTGCCTCAGCGACCACCTCGCTTGGACTGCCGGTACCCATCAGCTGCTTCCGGGGTCCCACAGGCCAAAAAGGCCCGATAGGACTCCTTCTTCAGCCTGACAGCATCCCTCACCGACGGTGTCCACCATCGGGTTCGAGGGTTGCCGCCGCGACAGGCATGACAACCTTGTGGCCGCAGCTCCGGTAAGCCGCCTCGACAATAGAGGCACGAAACATGATCCACTCGGACTCAATGGCCCCCACCTCCCTCGGAACATGTTCAAAGTTCTCCCGGAGGTGGGAGTTAAAACTCCGTCTCACAGGAGACTCTGCCAGACGTTCCCAGCAAACCCTCACAATACGTTTGGGTCTGCCAGGCCTGACCGGCATCCTCCCCCACCATCGGAGCCAACTCACCACCAGGTAGTGATCAGTGGACAGCTCTGCCCCTCTCTTCACCCAAGTGTCCAAGACATGTGGCCGCAGATCAGATGAGACGATGACAAAGTCGATCATCGAACTGTGGCCTAGGGTGTCCTGGTGCCAAGAGCACATATGGACACCCTTATGCCTGAACAAGGTGTTTGTTATTGACAATCCATGACGAGCACAGAAGTCCAACAACAGAACACCACTCTGGTTCAGATCAGGGGGGCTGTTCCTCCCAACCACACCCCTCCAGGTCTCACTGTCATTGCCAACATGAGCATTGAAGTCCCCCAGCAGAACAAGGGAGTCCCCAGGAGGTCCACTTTCCAGTACCCCCTCCAAGGACTCCAGAAAGGGTGGATAATCCGAACTGCCGTTTGGTGCATAAGTCAGAACCTGTCCCCCCACACGTAGGCGGAGGGAGGCCACCCTCTCATTCACCAGGGTGAACCCCAACACACAGGCACCAAGTTGGGGGGCAATAAGTATGCCCACTCCTGCTCTGCGCCTCTCACCAGGGGCAACTCCAGAGTGGAAGAGTATCCAGCCCCTCTCAAGGAAACTGGTTCCAGGGCCAGAGCCATGCGTAGAGGTGAGTCCGACTATTTCTAGCCGGAACCTCTCAGCCTCACACACCAGCTCAGGCTCCTTCCCCACCAGTGAGGTGACATTCCACGTCCCAATAGCCAGCTTCTGTAGCCGAGGATCAGACCGCCAGGGTCCCTGCCCTCTGCCACCACCCATCCCACAATGCACCCGACCCCTTTGGCCCCTCCCACAGGTGGTGAGCCCATGGGAAGGGGGACCCACGTCTCCTCTTCGGGCTGTGCCCGGCCGAGCTCCATGGGTAAAAGCCCGGACACCAGGCGCACGCCCACGTGCCCCACCTCCAGGCCTGGCTCCAGAGTGGGTCCCCGGTGACCCACGTCCGGGCAAGGGAACATTAGGTCCGTTTATTTTTCTCATCGTTGGGGTTTTTGGGCTGCACTTTGTCTGGTCCCTCACCTAGGACCTGTCTGCCATGGGTGACCCTACTAGGGGTGTAAAGCCCCTGACAGCATAGCTCCTAGGATCATTGGGACACTCAAACCCCTCCACCACGGTAAGGTAGCAGCCCAGGGAGGGGCAACTCAATTTCAATTCAGTTTATTTATAAAGCACCAAATCACAACAAAGTTGTCTCAGGGCACTTTACAGAAACATTCATATACATAAAAGCCAATTAGTAAAGTTCTCTATCTAAGGAATCCAGCAGACAAGTTGAATCTTGGCTTCGTTGCAGTCTCCCATCCTGAGCAAGCACAGTGGCAACAGTGGAAAGGAAAAACTCCCTTTTTAAAAGGAAGAAACCTCCAGTAGAACCAGGCTCAGGACAAGCGGCCATCTGCTTTGACTGGCTGGTTGAGAGGACAGGAAGGAGAGACAGACGAGCACAGAATGGTAGGTCCAGGTATGGGTCCAGGTGTATCTGAAAGACAAAAAAACACATGTTAAGGATAGAAAAAATAATTACAAATACAAAACAGGTTGAGCAGAGTAAGTAAAGACAGTAGCAGAGTGAAAATTGTGGTCAGTTTGTCCTCCAGCAGTCTAAGCCTATAGCAGCATAACTAAGGGACAGCTCAGGAAACTCAAGCCGACCCCAACTATAGGATTTAGCAAAAAGGAAAGTCTTAAGCCTAGTTTTAAAACTGGATAATGTGTCAGCCTCACGGACAGAGATTGGAAGTTGGTTTCACAAGAGAGGAGCCTGATAAACGAAAGATCTGCCTCCCATTCTGTTTTTGTAAATTCTAGGAACCACACGTAAACCTGTAGTCTGAGAGCGAAGTACTCTGTTAGGAAAATATGGAACAATAAGATCTGTAATATAAGATGGAGCCAGGTTGTTGAGAGCTTTGTAGGTTAGAAGTAAGATTTTGAATTCTATTCTGGATTTGACAGGGAGCCAATGGAGAGAAAATAAAACTGGAGAAATATGATCTCTCCTACTAACTCCGGTTAAGACTCTGGCAGCAGCATTTTGGATCAACTGAAGACGTTTTAAAGATGTATTTGGACATCCAGATAATAAACCATTGCAATAGTCCAGTCTAGATGTGACAAATGCATGGACCAGTTTTCTACATCATTTTTAGATAAGATGTTTCTAATTTTAGCAATGTTACGCCGGTGGAAGAAGGCGGTTCTAGTAACGTTTTTAATGTGGGGGATAAAGGACATGTCCTGATCAAAAATAACAACAAGATTTTTAACATAGATTAGAGGTTTCAAAGTCTGAGACATAACAGGGAGACAACTTCTCAAACTTTTGGAAATGTCACATTCAGTAACATTAAATCTGAACGTAATATCCTTATTGGTGAGCCCTAAACGCAGTTTTCATGAGGATGGCCAATATGGCCCATTGTTTGGACATCTGCTGGGGGTTTCATCCCTTCTTCTTTTTCTCTTGTAGCTGAGACATACAGAAGAGAGCAATTAGATACAGCAATAAAGCAGTCACTTCACTTTGTTAAACACAGGTTTATTACAGCCTCAGTTCATGTCAGTAATCCCTCTATTTACCGCTCCAATTTTCCATCACTGTCTTTGCCGGACTTTGTAGAGTAGAAGAAGATGGACGTGACAAAGTCAGGACTGTCGATGTCTTCAGAGGCCACTCCTGTACAAATAAAGTGTATTCCAGTGACTGACGTTAATGAAAACAGCACACGGTTGGCCAGTGCTAATTGGCATTGCATGTGTTATCCTACAACTTTACAACAGTAACAAGTTTCTGGGTGTCATCATTCATGAAAAACTGACATGGAAACCTCACATAAATTATTTAAGAACAAAAATATCTAAATCTATTGCAGTACTGTACAAAGTAAGGGAGTTACCCAATGATAAAACACTGTTTATGTTGTATAATGCAATAATTGTCACGCACTTAATTTACTGTATTGAAGTCTGGGGTAAAGCATGTAAAACAATTACAAATCCTATTTTTATTTTACAGAAAAGAGCTGTAAGAATTATCACTAGAAAATATTATAGACATCCATTAAATACAGTGTTTTATCAACTGAAGTTATTAAAATTCTATGACTTGGTTGATTATAATATTTTTCTGTTTATGTATAAGGCTTACAAAAACATACTGCCTTCAAATATCCAAGTAAATTTTGTTAAAAGGGAGAGTGGTTATTATCTTAAGGGGATAGAGATGTTTTAGAAGCCTTGGTTTCATACTAGTTTGAAGGAGCGGTCTACTATAATTAACATATACATATACAAATAACATATTCAAGAAAATGTTAAAAGTTAGTTTTCTGAAGGAATATGGTAAAGTGTAATGTGTATCTATACAAATTATTGTTTGAATTGATGTTGTTTTGATTTAGCTTTGTTTTTTGTAAATTACTTTTGTTTGTTTTTTTGTTTGTTCTTCCCATGGGCTCACCACCTGTGGCTCTGGCTCTGAAACCAGTTTCCTTGAAAGGGGTTGAACACTCTTCCACTTCGGAGTTGCCCCCGGTGAGAGGCGCCGAGCAGGAGTGGGCATACTTATTGCCCCCCATCTTGGTGCCTGTGTGGTGGGGTTCACCCCGGTGAATAAGAGGGTGGCCTCCCTCCACCTACGTGTGGGGGAACAGGTTCTGACTGTCGTTTGTGCTTATGCACCAAACGGCAGTTCAGATTATCCACCCTTTTTGGAGTCCTTGGAGGGGGTACTGGAAAGTGCATCTCATGGGGACTCCCTTGTTCTGCTGGGGGACTTCAATGCTCACGTGGGCAATGACAGTGAGACCTGGAGGGGTGTGGTTGGGAGGAACAGCCCCCCTGATCTGAACCCGAGTGGTGTTCTGTTGTTGGACTTCTGTGCTCGTCATGGATTGTCCATAACGAACACCATGTTCAAGCATAAGGGTGTCCATATGTGCTCTTGGCACCAGGACATCCTAGGCCACAGTTCGATGATCGACTTTGTCGTCGTCTCATCTGATCTGCGGCCACATGTCTTGGACACTCGGGTGAAGAGAGGGGCGGAGCTGTCACTCCGCTGATCACTACCTGGTGGTGAGATGGCTCCGATGGTGGGGGAGGATGCCGGTCAGACTTGGCAGACCCAAATGTATTGTGAGGGTTTGCTGGGAACGTCTGGCAGAGTCTCTTATATGGAGCTTTAACTCCCACCTCCGGGAGAACTTCGAACATGTTCCGGGGGAGGTGGGGGACATTAAGTCAGAGTGGGCCATGTTCCATGCCTCTATTGTCGAGGCGGCTTACCAGAACTTTCCAAGATGGCCGCGCTCAGAGCAGTTGCAGCTTCACAGGCTCCCGGTACCATCCCAGTTTTTAGAAGTTTTGATATTGACTCTGTGCCTGACTCAGCGCGATTTATGCGTGTGAACTATAGCCGAACCGAACTGATGAGAATAGGAGCGGATTTGCCACGAAATATAGCAGAAATCAGCAACAAACTCAAAGCTACGCTCGGCAGAATGCAGATCTTAAAGTCATCTACCTGGAAGCTGCAGCAGAGGCGTTCCAGCGGGCAGAAGAGGAAGCGCTGCTCCCGGCTTAAGAGGAGAGGATGCCGGGCGGGGGTTATGGTGAGGCTACGAGCTAACGCTAAAGCCGGTAAACTCCCCATGCCGTCTCTCTTTCTGTCGAATGTCCGCTCGTTGGACAACAAGGTGGATTTACTTCGTCTGAGAGCGGGCGCCTCAGAAGAGATGAAGAAGTGTGCAGTGCTTTGCCTCACGGAAACGTGGATTATAAGTGAAACGCCGGACTCAGTCTTCCAGCTGGATGACAGACATTTTTTCGAGCGGACCGCTGCAGCGAGCTAACAGGGAAATCACGGGGGGGCGGAGTGTGCATTTACGTGAGTAAAAGTTGGTTCACGAACTGTACTGTTGTAAATAGCTCGTGCTCGAAGGCTTTGGAGCAAATAACAGTGAAATGTCGGCCACATTATCTACCCCGAGAGTTCACAGTGACTTTTATCACAGTTGTTTACATTCCTCCGGACGCTAATGCTAATGAATCACTACAGGAGCTTCATGATATCATCAGCTCGCTGCAGAGCAAACACCCCGAGGCTCTTTACGTTGTAGCCAGAGACTTTAACCACGTGAATCTAAAGGACTGTCTCCCAAGCTTT
This sequence comes from Nematolebias whitei, assembly GCF_014905685.2. Lineage (NCBI taxonomy): Eukaryota > Metazoa > Chordata > Actinopteri > Cyprinodontiformes > Rivulidae > Nematolebias > Nematolebias whitei. The sequence goes on along the minus strand of NC_056506.1, from coordinate 11,129,405 downwards.
AATCAGCATGTGACGATTCCGACACGTGGAGACCGCACGCTGGACCGTGTTTACACGAACGTAAAAGATGCATACAAAGCCGAACCCCGCCCCCACCTAGGACTGTCAGACCACATCTCAATCTTCCTGGCTCCTGCTTACATGCCCCCACTGAGACGCTCCAGACCGGTACAAAAGAAAGTTAAATGTTGGAGCCAGGACAGTGGCCCCATACTGAGAGATTGTTTTGATCGAACAGACTGGCAGGTTTTCAGAGAAGCTGCTGAAAATGGAGGTTTGCTTGATCTTGACCAATACACATCCTCAGTACTGGGTTACATTAGTGCATGTACTGACACAGTCTCCACTATCAGAAATGTTAAAAGCTACCCAAACAGAAAACCTTGGCTGAATGCAGAGGTGCGTACCCTGCTGGAAGCCAGGAACACTGCCTTCAGGTCTGGAAACTCAGAGGAGCTGAGTAGGACAAGAAAAGAGCTGGTTGCTGGTATTAAGAGGGCCAAGGCCACATATGCACAGAGGATCGAGGGTCAATTCATCTCACAAGACCCTTGGAGCATGTGGAGGGGCATTAAGTGCATAACAGATTATAAAGGAAGGAGCAAACAATGTCCCAAAGACCCATCTCTGCCTGATGCCCTCAACAAGTTCTATGCACGCTTTGAAGACCCGAACAGACCACCCAGCACCAGACTCACCTCGCCACCGGATGAAGAGCATCTCAGCGTGACCTCAGCAGAAGTAAGGAGTACCTTCAGGAGGATTAATCCGCACAAAGCAACTGGCCCAGACAACATCCCCGGAAAAGTGTTGAAGGAATGTGCTGATCAGCTCTGTGAGGTGCTGGCAGACATCTTTAACACCTCACTTACCCTGGAGACAGTTCCCACCTGCCTGAAGACTGCCACCATCATCCCAGTCCCAAAAAGCTCTACAGTGACTGGTCTGAATGACTATCGGCCAGTGGCCCTCACCCCGATAGTCGCTAAATGCTT
>NC_056506.1:11112994-11128010 GCF_014905685.2 Nematolebias whitei | reverse complement strand
GGCTGTTAGACTCATGAATCTCTAACTAGAATAATCACTGTGAAAAACCATATCATGTTGCTGCTGATCTGTTTCATGTTGCTGCTGATCTGTTTCAATGTTGATGTGTTCATGCGTGCACATCTGTTCACAGACTCATGTTCATGTTTGTGCTGATGTTCAATGTTTTATGTTATGAGTGCTTAGTGTATATTTAGTTTATGTTTTTCTTAGTTCATATCTTAGATGTCATTACTGTTTTTCTTATACATTTTATTGTTGGATGTAACTGGGACCCTGCGTATATAATTTCGCTCCACCACATGTACCACATGAGGTGCGAATGACAATAAAGAAACTCTGACTCTGATTCTGACTCTGAACTGCGGCCGCAAGGTTTTCGGTGCCTGTCACGGCAGCAACCCTTGAACATGGTGGTGGACACCATTGGTGAGGGATGCTGTCAGGCTGAAGAAGGAATCCTATTGGGCCTTTTTGGCCTGTGGGACCCCGGAAGCAGCAGATGGGTACCGGCAGTCCAAGTGACATGCGGCTCAGGTCGTCGCTGAGGCAAAAACTCGGGCATGGGAAGAGTTTGGAGAGGCCATGGAGAATTACTTCCATGCAGCTTCGAGGTGATTCTGGTCCACCATCTGGCGTCTCAGGGGGTGAAAGCGGTACGCCACCAACACTGTTTATAGTGGTGGTGGTGTGCTGCTGACCTCAACTTGAGATGTCGTGGGTCGGTGAGCAGAATACTTTGAAGACCTCCTCAATCCCACCGGCACGTCTTCCACTGAGGAAGCGGAGCCTGGGGACTCTGGGTCGGGCCCTCCAATCTCTGGTTCTGAGGTCACCTGACACAATCCTCAGTGTTTAGACCCATTTGCAGGCAGGTGAGCGAGGCAGGAGTTTAAAATAAAAATAATTTATTTTAAACAACAAAACAAAGGCTGGTGTGGCATCAAAACGTACAAAAACGATCAGGCAGGCAAAACAGGATGGGTACAGATTCGGACGGAGACGAATAATCGGACGGAGGAGGACTGAGTCGTCTGTGCATAACAGAACAATGACTGGACGAAGAGTGGAGGAGAGAAAGGCTTTTTATAAGACAGAGGGAGAGTGAGTAATGAGAGCACCTGGGCAGGTGGCTGATGAGAGACAGATGTGAATGATTAAGACTGAAGAGACTGGAGGGGCAGACTGAGGAATGAGTGGAAAGTGACAGAAAACAGAATCAGAATGACACAAAATTATAAAGAGCAGAATGACAAACACAATAAGCAGAAAAGGCGAAGACAGAAATACCAGACAGCTAGGGGAGAGACTGTGACATAACTTCCCTCTCAAGGGACAGCTCCTGACGTCCCCTAGGACCCCAACACAGAAAAAACACAGAACGGGTGGGAGGACAGGGGCAACATAAGGTCAGAGGGCACAGAAAAAAAAATCTAAACAAAAACCGACAGGGAACAAGAGGAACCAAAACACAAATTTTCTAAGAACAGCCCTGGGCATCGTTCGGAGTAACAAGCAAAACAGGTGGACAGCCAGGAGACTGTCCCAAACAAGGCCAGAGTTTAAGCAGATGGCCCGGGGACCAGCTGTGGGGTCAGAGCCGGATTCTGCAGCTGCAGGGTCAGAGCCGGATTCTGCAGCTGCGGGGTCAGAGCCAGGTTCTGCAGCCGATGAGTCGAAGACTTCTGTAGCTGCGGGGTCAGAGCCGAGTTCTGCAGCTGCGGGGTCAGAGCTGGGTTCTGCAGCCGATGAGTCGAAGACGGGTTCTGCAGCTGCGAGGTCAGAGCCGAGTTCAATCAATCGATCGTTGATCGTTATATTATAGATTGTACCCAGGGGAAGCCACTCCCTGTCTTCATGGACTTCCTAAAATCCACAAAGAAGGAACACCACTCAGACCCATTGTCAGCAGCATGAACTCAGTGACATACAATATTGCTAAACATCTGGCTGGTATTTTAGCTCCTCTTGTTGGAAACACACCTCATCACATAAAGAACTCCATTGATTTTTTTTGCTAACAAAGTTCAACATTTGAAACTAACCCCAGGAGAAACCCTTGTATTGTATGATGTGACTTCTCTTTTCACTTGCATATTGTTGGATTTCATATTTTTATACCTTTTTGTATTTCCTATCAAGCATTCAAATGTCATGTTATACATAGTGTGTGTGTGTCTTTCTTCCAGGGTTGAACTATAATTATAGAAAATGTTTACTAATTCTAACTATTTTACCTTTACATATAATCTTATATTAGCTAATGATAATTTTACAAGTTCACATTTGATATATTACAAGTAATCAAATCATGCCAGATAGCAAGTAAGATTTGCTCTGAGCACAGGGTAACAGGTAACAGGTTCTTTGTTTTAGCTCCGTTTCTGTTAACTTGATTATACCTTAGTGATACCAAATGATCTTGAGTTAAAATTGTTTCTTTCTAGGAATAATTAATAACTATTAATTATTAACTAACTCATGTTTATGTGTTCTTAATTGATCCCTTTTTATACTTTTGTTTTAGTTTAGTTGAGAGAACCTGAGGGATTTTATTTAGTCCAACTATATTAAGTCTAAATTGAAGAAATGTGTTCTAGCTTTATTTATGTTACCCTGTGCTCAGAGCAAATCTTACCTGCTATCTGGCATGATTTGATTGCTTGTAATATATCAAATGTGAACTTGTAAAATTATCATTAGCTAATATAAGATTATATGTAAAGGTAAAATAGTTAGAATTAGTAAACATTGTCTATAATTATAGTTCAACCCTGGAAGAAAGACACACACACACTTTGTATAACATGACATTTGAATGCTTGATAGGAAATATAAAAAGGTATAAAAATATGACATCCAACAATACCCATCTCTGAAGCAGTAGAAACCGTCAGAAAACAACTTCTACAAGACAAGGAATTAATCAACAGGACCAACTTCACCCCGGACCAGATCTGCACCCTGTTGGATCTATGCCTCTCCACCACTTATTTCAAGTTCAATGACAGTTTTTACAGACAGAAGCACGGCTGTTCCATGGGATCTCCAGTGTCACCCATTGTTGCCAATCTCTACATGGAGGAAGTGGAACAGAGAGCCCTAAACTCCTTCGAGGGAACAACGCCAAGCGATTGGTTCCGATATGTGGATGATACCTGGGTCAAAATCCAAGCCAAGGAAATAGAAGCGTTCACCAGACACATTAACTCGGTCGATAACATCAAGTTCACCAGAGAGGATGCAAACGACAACAAGTTGCCTTTTTTTGACTGTTTGTTCATATGGAAAGCGAGGACAGCCTCAACATTGAAGTGTACAGAAAACCAACCCACACAGACCAGTATCTTCTGTTTGACTCTCACCATCCACTGGAACACAAACTCTCTGTCATCAGAACTTTACAGCATCGGATGAACGCATCCCCACGAAGACAGAAGGGAAGGAAAAGGAACAGAAACACATCAAAGAAGCTCTCAAAACGTGGATATCCTAACTGGGCTTTTGTCAAGTCAGCGAGTAAATCTACAAAACACACTAATAAACAGAAAATGGAGAACAACAGACGGAAAAACATTGTCATCCTTATGTTGCTGGAGTATCAGATGAATTCAGAAGGATTTTCAACAAACACAAGATCCCAGTACATTTCAAACCCAGCAGGACTCTCAGACAGAGGCTGGTCCACCCTAAGGACAAAACACCCATACACAAACAAGAGTGGTGTAGTGTATGCGGTCCAGTGAAGTGAGGACTGTCCAAACTTCTACATTGGAGAAACCAAACAGCCTCTTCACAGACACATGGCTCAACACAGGAGAGCTATTTCCTCAGGACAAGATTCAGCTGTTCACCTCCACCTCGCAGATAAGGGACACTCTGTTGAGGACCAAAATGTGCACATTTTGGACCGAGAACACAGATGGTTTGAGAAGGGGGGTGAAGGAAGCAATTTATGTAGAAAGAGAAAAGCCGTCTCTTAACAGAGGAGGAGGCCTCAGATTTCCACTTTCAAAAACCTATAATGCAACTTTAAGACCGATTCCCAGCCAGTTTTCGCACCTGATGGGAACAGAGGGGCCTCGTCTGTAAATTAGAGTAACAAAGACCTTAAGAAACCCCTACTGTTAAGGTGTTTGGGTGTTAATTGCCAATCTACATATGTGTGTGTGTGTGTGTTATTTCACTCAGCCTTATAACCTGAATGTCTCACTCACTGCTCTTTGAATTGAGAAAGCTCCTCAGATGTGGAGCGAAACGTCTTCTGTTACAAAGTCCACTTGTTTTTGTATTGAACGCTTTTTGAAGTCACAAGGACTCATTTTCAAGAGACCTGCTTTAAACAAAAAACAAAAAACAGATGAAGTACTGTAGTGAACTCGGCCTCTGACCAAAACCTGCCTCTGAGGACCCTCATGGGACAGGAACTGTTATTTCATTGATTTGAATCCAGAAATACAAATTAGCTCATCCAGAGACTGTCTAATTGTATCCTGAAGTAATCAATTGAAAGAACACTCTTCTTTTATATTATCATTACTATTTTACAATATCTTGATAAATCAAAAGTGTGTTTAGTTCATACCATTTCTAAATGTTGAAGTGAACCACTCATTTTAAATCAACTGTGAAACAGTATTAATGATTTTTTTAATCCTCATTTAAATTAGAAATCAAGTTAAATGTCTATTTACAAGGTAATTATGCATTTTGATCTTCTGTCTGAAATGAGGAGTAGTGATGTCGGTCGAAAATCAGAAAGAAGTTATTAGAACGAAGTGGATTGTTTTAAACCTAGCAGACGGTAAATAAGAAGCTACTGGCACCTGCTTCCTCTCACTTCGCCACAACATGTCTTATGTCTGTATTGGACGTTTCTAAAACATTCCTGCTGTTTTCTTGACTTGTAATGACCCTCTGACATCACTAGAAACACCCCCTGTTGGTTGTTTCAACCAATCAGGAAGTCCTGAAGTGACCGGAAGTGAGAACTCTTTAAGAGTCCACACTTCCTGGAACTTCTGAGTCAAGCAGTCGGTCAAGTCTCCTGAGTCTTCAAGTGGGTCTCTGATGAAGTCTAGTCTTGAACTCAGTCTTCGGAGTCTGTGATGGATTCTTCCACATCTGAGTGGAAACTCTGATGGACTCACAGCTTGCTGTGTATCCACCTGGGAGATGAGCGTGTTTGCGTGTTTGTTGAACGGAGTAAGAGGCACGACTCCTGATATGGCCAGCCGCTCTTACCGGAGACGCTGAAAGGTAGCATTGAAATGGACCTCTGTACCGGAGTTGATGTATCTTCTGCCAAGGTAACAAGTCGTCACGCACTAAGTGTACCGGAGAGTTGGGCTGGTGTTGAAAGAAGCGTGCTAATTCTGGTAAACAAAACACCTCCCCGTTAAGTGTTTAAACTCTTCATTTCCCATCTTTAAACTCTTCTATTTTGTCAGTAGTCTAGATGCCTTCTTCAAGTCCTGTTGTCTTATTAAGTAAAACGTGCCAAGTTTTATTAATCAGAACCAAATCTGCTAATCAAGTGTACAATGTTTTGATGTTAAATTTTGATTCTGTTCAATAAATGACCGCATTTATTCTGATGGGTCAAAGGAAATTAATGTCTCAAGTCACTGATTAAACAATCCACGCACAGTTACCTCGGTCACACGGCAGTAATTTAACTCGAAAAAGAGAGAACCCGTTTATTAAAATATATTGTAGTGGAGGTGCAGCTAACCTAGCCCTTAGCACACTACAGTACACACAATAAATAGTTATTAAAAAAACGCATTTAAAGCATATTGTACATATAAAGTAGGCGTGCAGAAAAAAATTGTTTTTTCGATAAATCTAGATTCTTAGTCCTGGTGATTCTGAATAGTTTCTAAAGGTCTATAAATCGATTTTAAAATGCATTTAAGTTTTATATTTTTTCTGCTCTTACTCCCCGTTCGTCCGCTGTAGAATTGAGCCGTGTAGGCCACCGTACAGCAAGCTAGTTAGCCAGCTCCCTTTATCTTAATGGAGCCTGCTAGCATGGAGGGAAACGGCACGATTCAACCCGCTGCTTCGTCTTTAAAAATAATTTCAGATCCTACTATGTTCTGGAGGAAGACAGAGCTTCACAAGAGCACAGTTGTTTACAAGAAGCGTAAAATAAAATTGCGGTACAGTATTTTGGAAATATGACAAAATTCACGGAAGATGAAAGCGAAGCAGCCAACCAGCGAACTCTGCAACAAACTTCCAGGCTTCTCCAAAGGCTGTGAAGAGTTCCCTCTCAATCTCCTGCTATATCACAAAGGATTTATGAGCAGACAGCTCAGTGGAAGGTGAGGGGTTTAGGTTTATTTTTAATACGATGGACCCAACGTACGTTATTTCTTCATGTAGATTTTTTTTTGTGATAAAGGAGCACCACAACTTCACCATGAAACAACAAATGGGAGAAGCTCTGATGCAGCTGCAGCTCAAAGGTAACAGTTATTTCTCATATTATACTAAAACTTATAGACAAGTTGTACAACAAACTTAATGCAATTTGTCTTTTTAACAGGTGGAAGAGGACAGATGAGACACATCACCATGCCACGTTCGGCCATCAGGTGTGTTTGAACCCACGTGCAGGAGGATGACAGGAGGCTCGATGAAAAGATCAAAAGTATTTATTTTAACAAAACAAAATCAAAATGCTGACAGGGCAGCTACTCACAAAACTGGAAACAGGCAGATCAGAGCTGACAGGACAAAAGGTTGAGCACGACACCATGGAATGATAATCTGGAGACAAAGACAAGACAGAAGAGAGCTGAATATATACACACACACACTGATTAGGACAATGACAGACACCTGTGGTGATTAACATGAGACACAGGTGAGATAGGGGCTGAACACAAGGAGGGAAACACAGAGAGCTTAATCAGGAAACATGAGGAAACAGACAGAGACAGGACAAAAAGCCAGAAACCCTACAGTATCCCCCACTCAAGGGATGGCTCCTGACATCCCAAGGACATGCTACATCCAGTTTGGGTGGGAGGCGGGACAAAAGAGGACAGAGCAGGAAGAGTAGACACAGGACCAAAAGAACAAAAAAAACGGCAGGAATAAACCCTGGGAAACACCAAACACAAAGACATTGGACCCCATCCCCGAGTCAAGGTGGGCGGTCAGGAGACTGTCCAGGGCAGGACCAGTACTCAGGAGGGCGACCAGGTGACTGTCCTTGATGAGGCAGGAGATCAGGAGGGCGGCCTGGAAACCATCCATCCCCAGGCCAGAGTTCTGGTGGGCTGCTAGGAAACCATCCACCTGTGGGCAGCAGTGATGTGCCTCTGAGCCCTCCTGAACTCAGGCAGATGAAGACCTCAGCCGACGGACCACGGGCGAAGACCTTGGTGGGCGAGCCAGGAGCAGAGACGTCGAAAGACTGACCATGGGCGCCGCAAGGCAAGGAACCCGAGCTCTCTGCAGACCAAAAATCTTCTGTGGTAGACTCAGGAGCGAGGACCTCCGGAGACGAGCCAGGAGCGAGGACCTCCGGAGATGAGCCACGAACGAGGACCTCCGGAAATGAGCCAGGACCTCTGGAGACGAGCCAGGAGCGAGGACCTCCGGAGACGAGCCAGGATCTTCTGCGGTAGAGTGGATCTCAGCAGAAGAGCCGTGAGCGAGAACCTCAGCCGAAGAGTCAGGAGTGAGGACCTCAGATGAGCTGGGGGCCTCAGGTGGGCCGGGATCTTCTGCGGTCAAGACGGGAGCAAGGATCTCAGGTGGGCCGGGAACGAAGACCTCAGGCGAGCCGGGATCTTCTGCGATCGATCCAGGAGCGAAGACCTCAGTTGACGAGCCAGGAACGAGGATCTCGGACAGACCAGGAACAAAGATCTTGGGCAGACCAGGAACGAGAACTGAAATAGGAGAGTCAGGAGACTGGACTGCAGCTGTAGAGCCAGGAGTCAGGGCTGTAGCTGAAGAGTCGGGAGCCGAGACCAGGGCTGCAGCCAGGGAGTCAGGAACTGGAACCAGGACTGTAGCAGGAGAGTCGAAAACCAGATTTGCAGCTGGAGAGTTGGGAATCGCTGCAGAAGTGGGGATCAGAGCTGCAGGGACAGGGTCCGGAGCTGCAGCTTAAGGAGATGGGGTCAGGGCTGCTGCAGCTGGAGAACCAGAGACCAGAGCTGCAGCAGGTGAGTCAGGGACCAGGACTAAAGCTAGAGAACCAGGAACAGGGACCAGAAACGGGACTGCAGCTGGAGAACCAGGGACCAGAGACGGGACTGCAGCTGGGGAACCAGGGACCAGAGACGGGACTGCAGCTGGGGAACCAGGGACCAGAGATGGGACTGCAGCTGGAGAGCCATGGACCAGAGCTGCAGCCGGTGGAGATGGGGCCAGAGCTGCAGGGACAGGGTCCAGAGCTGCAGGAGATGGAGGAGTGTCCGCCTGAACCTCCTCGCGGCTGGGCGGACCAAGATACATCGCCACCAGAGAAGCCTTCCACCGTTCCAGCTCCTCCAGCGAGGGAGGGCTGTACTGCTCCTCCAGCAAGTGTAGGCTTGGGTTCCTCTCCCCCAGAGAATTCCCCCCTCGCTCCTCCAGCGAGTGAGAGCCGGACCGCTCCTCTCGTGGACACAGGTACCTCCCTCCCAGCGAAATCTTCCGCCGTTCAACAGACGACCGAGGGCTGGGCTTCCCCCTCACCTGCGAAGCTGTCTCCTCCATGCGCTGGATCCGGGGAGGACCAGTAGTTCGCCCCCTCTCTCAGATGATCGTGCGGGACAGCCAGTAGGAGAACGAGGAGGAGGTGGGCAGCGGGGTGCAGCAGAGTGACGAGTAGATGAGGAGGAGTGAGATGGAGAGGCTGAGAACCCGGGTTTAATGGCCAAGCGGGTCCCGAAAAACGGATTCTTCTTTCTCTCCTCCTTTTCTCTGTCTCGTTGGGCGGTTTTATCCGCCTCACGGGCCAAAAACTCAAACAAAGTAATCATCCTCCTGCTGGGTTCAGAATGGTCTCTGGATTCTGTCACGTTCAGCCATCAGGTGTGTTTGAACCCACGTGCAGGAGGATGACAGGAGGCTCGATGAAAAGATCAAAAGTATTTATTTTAACAAAACAAAATCAAAATGCTGACAGGGCAGCTACTCACAAAACTGGAAACAGGCAGATCAGAGCTGACAGGACAAAAGGCTGAACACAACACCATGGAAGGATAATCGGGAGAAAAAAAGACAAGACAGAAGAGAGCTGAATACACACACACACACACACACACACACACACTGATTAGGACAATGACAGACACCTGTGGTGATTAACATGAGACACAGGTGAGATAGGGGCTGAACACAAGGAGGGAAACACAGAGAACTTAATCAGGAAACATGAGGAAACAGACAGAGACAGGACAAAAACCCAGAAACCTTACACACCAAGGCTGGATTAACCATATGGGCAACTGCCCAGGGGCCCATGATCTCTAAGGGGCCCAGGGTAGTGAGGGCACAAGCAAAATATCTGGTTATCTCCTGCTTTACTTGGAGCGCTGCGCTGCACAGAAACTGCTGTGCTTCTGCTGCATTTGTGCAGCCCCGCCTCCTCTCAGTGCGGCTGCTGCAGCTCTGTTTTTTTTTTCTTTTTTTTTTTCAATCGGATCCTCGACGGCGTGACCTATCAATCAACTCAGAAGGCGTGTCAGTAACTGACCAATCGACAACCTCAGATTGTCCCGAAGGTAAACGCCCCTTACCTGCTGACAAGCTCATCGGTTTTTTATTCCTTGAGAAATGTTGTTTTAATTAAAACAATAAGTTTGTATCTGTTGTGAGATGATTCTAGCAGTTTTGCAGATTTTTAATCTACTTAATGAAGAATAGTATGACTTAAAATGTTTATAAAACAGGAAGGAGGACTTATTATCACTCCTCTTACTACAGTGCATGTGGTACTTTGTTATAAGTACGACTATATTTATGGCATCAGAGAAAGCTGAGTTTAAATTATCCACATAAAGTAAAATGGCATCAGCATGAAAAGAAGTTATGTTAAGTTTGAGATTAATCCAGTTTCTGATGTCTGACCAAAGACTTTGTAGTGACATTTTTTTTTAAATTGCTCGAGGGATTCATCTTCTGATTTACAAGAGGCACACAAATCAACCTCAAATTTAAATCTTATTTCAAGAAACATGGCTACAGGATATATCTTGTTTATTATTTTTAAATTATTCTTTTTTTTTCATTCAACCTTTATTTAGACAGGTAAATCCCACTGAGCCTTGAGGACTCATTTACAAGAGAGACCTGATACCTCCTGATTCTCCTTTACTTTAGGATATTTAGGCCATTTGACAAATTTAGAATGAGCAAAAGTCATTATGGTTTTCTAAAAAAGTTAAATCTGGTCCTCTGGACATTCAAAAAAACAAAGCAAAGCAAAACAACAAAAAAATGTAGAAACGTTTCGTCTCTCATCCGAGAGACTTCCTCAGTCTGAGATGCTGTATTCAGCTCAGTCTCTTAAATAGCACCCTCTCAGAGTGGATCAACCAGTTTTGCTGCTGACAACCAAAACCAGCTGATCACATGCTCAAGAAGGACCATCAGCCTAACAATGGATCATTAGCACACTCATGGCTGTTTACTATTCACAGAGGGCTGAGTGATACTCTGAGTGATAAAATACATTACGGCAAAGACTGGTTCATCCCAAAGATCCAGTCCCCCGGCACAAACAGAGTAATGTTGTGTATGCTGTTCAGTGTCAGGAGGGCTGTGATCAGTCTTACATCGGGGAAACAAAACAGCCACTGGCCAAAAGGATGGCGCAGCACAGAAGATCAACATCATCAGGCCAGGACTCTGCGGTCTACACTCATCTCCAGGCCAGCGGTCACTCTTTCAGGGATGAAGATGTACACATCCTGGACAGAGAGAAACGATGGTTTGAGAGAGGAGTAAAGGAGGCCATCTTTGTGAAAATAAACTGTCCATCGTTAAACAGGGGTGGATGCCTACGTGTTCAATTGTCCCCCTCTTACAATGCTGTGATTGCTAGTATCACTCAGCCCTCTGTGAATAGTAAACAGCCATCAGTGTGCTAATGATCCATTGTTAGGCTGATGGTCCTTCTTGAGCATGTGATCAGCTGGTTTTGGTTGTCAGCAGCAAAACTGGTTGATCCACTCTGAGAAGGTGCTATTTAAGAGACTGAGCTGAATACAGCTCCTCAGACTGAAGAAGTCTCTCGGATGAGAGACGAAACGTTTCTACATTTTTTTTTGTTGTTTTGCTTTGCTTTGTTTTTTTGAATGTCCAGAGGACCAGATTTAACTTTTTTAGATTTTTCTACCTGGATTATTGAGCATGCATCAGGATGTCATTATGGTTTTATGATTTATATTAGGAGGTTTCTTGAAGGAATCTTTGTTATACTCAGTAAATCCTTTTTTGCAAACATTCATTGATAATCTTATTACATTTGAATTCAACTAAGTTACAGTCATTTAATTTTAATGTGGGCATCAAATCATCAACTTTGAATATATAATATTTTAAATTCATTGAATCAGCTGTTGGTCAGGCTACTTCTTGTGCCATTAGCTCTAAAATAGTTACTGAATCAAGTGTTTACTTCCATCCATCCGCGGGGGTAGCAGCCTAAGTAGGGAGGCCCATACTTCCCTCTCCCCAGCCACTTGGAGCAGCTCCTCCAGGGGAATCTCAAGGCGTTCCAAGTATTTACTTATGTAGGTAAAACTATATGTTAAACAACTATTAAAATATACCAGAATGCAGGAAATGGCATCTACTTTATTCAAATTTTTCTGAGGGAGGACCCCCAGACCCCCCCCCCCATCAGTGTGTCCCCCCACACACACATTATAAATGCTTTTGACACCCGTGGCTAACACGTTACAAAACATATAGTGTGTGGGGTGTTCAAAGTGTGTTCAACTTAATTCAGTCTTGATGATTTTTTTTCAATGAGCATTTGGAGTTTTAGACATAAAAATACACTTGATAGTTAGAATTTTAAGTATATTTACTGTATATTATGGTAATTTATTATGTATTTTGCCAGATTATGGTGATTCTGGGGTCGTGATGATGGTGCCCTTGAAGATTGTTGCCCAGGGCACAGAGAAGTGTTATTCTGGCCCTGTACATCACCTGGAGCCAGTTCTAAATAATACAGTTTATAAATTACAGTTCAGAAGAGATTTTGTGCAAACTTGCACAGGTTTTGAAATTTTGTTAAATATTTATTAAATATGAATCAATATGGTTAAGACTGTGAAGTCTGTATATTTCACATTAGTTTAAGTTTTGAAAATATAACAAATGTTAGAGCAATATTGTTAAAAATAACTCAAGTCTGTATTTTATTTTGACTTAAAGGTTAATGTACTATGTATGGTAGGCTGAAGTCTGTTTACTTTTGTATTTATATATTTTGAATTATTTGTCTGTGATGGACTGGAGACCTGTTGTCCCCCACCTCTCACACAGTGATAGCTGATATGGGCACCAGTGACACCCATGACTTGCAAAGGAAGAAGTGGGTAAAAATGATGGATGAATCAGTTCCTAGATTTTTATTTTATTTTATTTTATTTTTTATTCAGGCAACTAAGCTAACCTAATACTGGTAATTTAAGTTACTGAATTTTATGCAATCCTATATTTTTTCCTATCTTTGGTATAAATATAAAATGAATAAAAAATATTTGATACAGTAAAGAACCTAAAATTATTGTTTTAAATAAATGTTCTATTTGTCTACATTGTTGTTTAATCTTTTCAGCTTGTCAGTTACATATACATTATAAATGAAACAAAATTTATGACCATTTCAATACAAAAATTGTTTCTGAATTAAAAATCGTTTCTGAATCGAAAAATCGATTTTGAATCGTATCGTGACACCAAAAATCTGAATTGAATCGGATTGCCAGACACTGAGAGATTTGCACCCTTAATATAAAGCATATACACAAACTAGTAATGTACAAAATCAGTTAAGTGTTAACTGATCATAACGAAGCCTAAACTTGTACAACCAGAAGTTGCAATCCTTTTTAACCTAAAAACGTTAAATCTGGTCCTCTGGACATTCAAAAAAACAAAACAAAGAAAAACAACAAAAAAATGTAGAAACGTTTCGTCTCTCATCCGAGAGACTTCCTCAGTCTGAGGTGCTGTATTCAGCTCAGTCTCTTAAATAGCACCTTCTCAGAGTGGATCAACCAGTTTTGCTGCTGACAACCAAAACCAGCTGATCACATGCTCAAGAAGGACCATCAGCCTAACAATGGATCATTAGCACACTGATGGCTGTTTACTATTCACAGAGGGCTGAGTGATCCTAGCAATCACAGCATTGTAAGAGGGGGACAATTGAACACGTAGGCCTCCACCCCTGTTTAACGATGGACGATTTCTTTTCACAAAGATGGCCTCCTGCTCCTGTGATCAGCTGGTTTTGGTTGTCAGCAGCAAAACTGGTTGATCCACTCTGAGAAGGTGCTATTTAAGAGACTGAGCTGAATACAGCACCTCAGACTGAGGAAGTCTCTCGGATGAGAGACGAAACGTTTCTACATTTTTTTGTTGTTTTGCTTTGTTTTGTTTTTTTGAATGTCCAGAGGACCAGATTTAACTTTTTTAGATTTTTCTACCTGGATTATTGAGCATGCATCAGGATATCCTTTCAGTCAGGCTTTAGAAAGAGCATAACAGCTTCTTTGAAGGTGGTTAACAACATTATTGTTGTTCTTGATAAGAAGCAGTGCTGTGCGGCTCTCTGTTGATTTGGCAAAAGCATTTGATACTGTTGACCATGAAATTCTGATAGCCAGGCTGCTAGACTCTGCTTTTTCGGAACAAGTTGTTGCTTGGTTCACAAATTATCTCAGAAATAGGACACAGTGTATTAAATATGATAATTTGTGTTCTGAAGTTGTAACAGTTCATAAGGAGGTAGGGCTGCAACAACAAATCGATAAAATCAATAAAAAGTCGATGATTAAAAGCGTTGGCAACGAATTTCATTATCGATTCGTTGTGTCGCGCGATTAAGCGTCTCTCACGGCGCTGCGGAGCGATTTTGTTCACCTGCAGTTCATTGTCAGTGCCGAATGACTGAATAAAGTAAAAAAAAAAAAAAACTGCAGCGCGAGTTGTACAGAGCGAGGAGGGAGGTGGAAGCAGAGCAGAGGCGGTGTTTTCAAAGGAAATTAAGTAAATTTTACAAATGACCAACGCATCGAAAACTGTTCGACCCAAGTCCTCCAAAGTGTGGGAGCACTTCACAAAGATAAAAACCGAGAAACATGCTGCTTTGAAAATTGACGACACGACACGAGAGAACCACGGAGATGAAACGTAAACATGTCGGAGTCACAAGGAGGAGGAAGGAGCTGCAGCAGATACAACTCATATCACTCCCAACTCGTGTTGCAGGTGAGTCTCTACAATATTCACATTGTTCTGTTTCCAAGTGAGAAAAAGTAACATCAGTCTCTCTGGTAGATGAAGCTGCTGTTTGTTTATCTGATTAATGACGGTGATAGAGAATGTGTATTGCTTTTTATTTAATTTAATTGGTACAATCAATGTTTAAATGTGATTTATAAATAAATCTAACACAAAGATAATAATTTAATGATTAAGCTTCAACTTTTAATTTGCTGGCAATGTTTGAAGACACTGCAGGTATGGCAGGATGAATTGCATTTAAACAGGAATTAAAGTAATTTATTACATCTACAGCATGGTGGCGCAACTGGTAGAGCTGCTGCCTCTCAGCGAGCAGGTCCTTGGTTCAAACCCCGGTCCAGGGACCTTTCTGGGTGGAGTTTGCATGTTCTCTCCGTGCATGCGTGGGTTTTCTCCGGGTACTCCGGTTTCCTCCCACAGACCAAAAACATGCATGTTAGGCTGATTGGTAACTCTAAATTGTCCCTAGGTGTGAGTGAGAGAGTGAATGGTTGTTTGTCTCGTTTGTCTCTATGTG
>NC_056506.1:11090063-11102994 GCF_014905685.2 Nematolebias whitei | reverse complement strand
TTAAGCTATTTGACTAACTTTTATTTTTTATTATTCAATATTTTACTAACAGAATAGTCAAATAGCAACCTGTTTTTTGTGCGAATTGCTATGTCAGTCAAATGTTCATCCATCCATCCATCCATTTTCTTCCGCTTATCCGGGGTCGGGTCGCGGGGGTAGCAGCCTAAGTCAAATGTTCAATTTTGTAATAAAGGGGTGGAAATTAAACCGTTGTTTTTTTGCAGATTCGTCGATTAATCAAAAAAATAATTGGCAGATGAATCGATTATTGAAATAATCGTTAGTTGCAGCCCTATAAGGAGGTACCACAAGGATATGTATTAGGTCCTCTTCTATTCATAATTTATATAAATGAATTGGGACAGAATGTGTCTGATGCTAATTTGCATTTTTATGCAGACAACACAGTTATTTATTGCACTGGACCCACTCCTATTCAGGCTATTGAACTATTACAAAAAGCCGTTGCTGCTATCCAATGCTGTTTATTAAATTTAAAACTTGTCCTTAATACAGATAAAACTAAATTAATGTATTTTTCCAGATCCAGAAGACCACCAAAGATGCCTTCTGTGTTATCTTGCAGTGGAAATGAAATAGAGTTGGTTCACACATGTAAATATTTGGGCATTTTGATTGATGGTTCCCTCACTTTCAAACCCCATGTGGAAAGTTTTGTGAAAAGGTTAAAATTAAAGCTGGTCTTTTATTTTCAAAATAAGTTATGTTTTTCATAAACTGCTAAAAAGCGGCTTGTCTCTGCAACTTTTATGTCTGTTTTGGACTATAGAGATCTTTTGTATATGATTACTTCCTCACAATGTCTTAAGATGCTTGACTCGGTCTACCTCTTTCCTCTGAGATTCATTACAAACTGCAAAATGTCAACACACCATTGTGATTTATACTCGCGGGTGGGATGGCCTAGTCTGGCTGCCCGATGGAACTCCCATTGGTTAACTTTTGCACTGCTTGGACTCCTGCCGGCCTATACTTGTACTGCAATTGCAGTGAGAAATGTTGACTATTAGACTTTTCGCTCACATGATTTGCTGCTTCTTTCTGTCCCTTTTGCTCAAACTAAATTGGGTAAGAAGGCTTTCGTTCACTCTTCTCCCTCTTCTTGGAACTTGCTACAAGAAACTCTTGAGATTGACTGACTTCATCTCATTCAGTGTTTTTAAATCCAAACTAAAAGTTATTGAGGCCAATTATATGACATGTACTTGATTTTATAGCTAGCTTGTTTTATAGTACTTGTTTTTTATAGCTTGACATTTTCTTTTAACTGTAATGTTTTGTGTTGTATTTGTTGCTGCCTCTTGGCCAGGTCTCCCTTGTAAAGTAGGTTTTTAATCTCAATGGGTTTTGTTATCCTGGTCAAACAAAGGTTAAATTAAAAAAAAAAAAAAACATAGCTGTATCTACATTTAAAACACACAAAACAAAGCACAACTAGCTTCAAGCATTAGCCTTTAATTTAACCAAGTAGCCTAATTATGACAAAAAAATAGAGGATTTACTTGCAGTTACCTTCAAACAGATGAACATGTGATACTTCCTGTTTATCACTTAGTAGAAAGCTCACATTGTTTATGTTGTCTTGTTTACTGAGCTAAGTTCTGTTATAGCTTGTTTCTTTCTGTTTCATAATTTTTATGCTCTTAAATGCGCCATAGCTGTTCCGATGCTTGTGAACGCACCGCTCTGTGTGTAAAAATGCAGTGCGTTTGAGCATTTACCTACACTTTTTCTGTTTACTGCTGGGTGTACTGCCAAAAGAAACACAGCAAATAAATGAACCCTAAACTAGGAATGTGCGATATGGCATAAAATTCATATCACGATATGTATTGTGAAGGGTGGCGATAACGATTTATATTGCAATATGTTTTTGGTATAAAACTTAATAGGAATTTTAAAAAAGCATAGGGTGTCCTTTTGCCATCATATATTTTGAATTAAGAAAATTCCACTACTTGGTCCAGAGAGTTTTTAAATAATAAACAAATCAAGTATTAGGCTTCTTTCTTGTAGTGCAAAACACTGCAAAAGATATCAAATGTAGTTTTAGCCATATGTTTTAAACAAAACAATATGTTGTTAACTCTTAACAGTTTCCAGTCTCACTTTATAAATGAACAGCAACAGAGCAGCATTTTACACTGAAACACTTCACCCTCCAACCCTCTAGTGGGCGTCTCTTTCTGCTTTAATGGAGATCTGACACAAAATGAGTCTGTTACTTTGACCAGAGGGTCTCGCAGTAAAATCACACAACACAACGTTCTTTTCACAGATCAGAGAGCAGGTTTCTCTAAAGCTGACCGATGCTTACTTTAACTTTCGATGGAAAAAAACTTTCGACGGACCACAGCGTTTTGCACATGCGTCAGAATACGGCAACACTACGGCAAGCCGGCTGTAGTTAGCTTGTAGCTTCGCTACTTAGCTCTCGAAGAAAATACTTTAACGCCACTTGCGCACAGTTTTCAACTAAAAAAAGTAACGATTAAACTGACAACTCTGATTTTACTTCAGACACAGCGTTACTGCGGTTAGCCGGTAGAAGACAGATCTCTATCATAGGCTAAATTTCTATTGTTTCTACCGTGTACCGTTTATATCGCGCATTCCTACCCTAAACTGGATATCTGTCTCCGTGTTCTTTAATGGGAGTGCAACTTCATACCTGCAGCTCTAAACCATTTAATTTCTTGGAGAACACCAAACCTCTCATTTTCTTCACTGCTGTATTCAGCTGCTCATGAGGTCGGCCGCTGGGCTTTATCTAAATTTTACATTTTTCCAGACTCTGTTTATGTTTTGGAAATGGAATAAACTGTATTCCACCTTTTAAACGCTCAGATTAACGCTGTCTGAAGTACATGTTTTCCACTGACAGCGTTTAACCATTTTTCTGATGATTTTTCACAAAATTCCTCAGACCGCAAAGTTTCCGTTTCACTTCGGGACAAATTGAGGTAGGTCATTTGCTGACACGCCTACTGGTTTGATTGACGGGGGCATTGAGGATCTGACTCTTGCAAATAAAATTATAGATTTTCCTGGCCTGTTTAAGGCTATTATTTATTCCACATTCGTTCAAAATTTATTCAATATTTTGGTGAATCTAAGGCTTGAGAATTGAGTTTCCTTACAAAATCCTAATGATGGTTTTGTAGTGAACTAAGCCTCCGGTCAAGACCTGCCTCTGAAGACCTTCATGGGACAGGAACTGTTATTTCATTGATTTGAATCCAGAAATACAAATTAGCTCATCCAGAGACTTTCTAATTGTATCCTGAACTAATCAATTGAAAGAACACTCGCTTTTTTATATTATCATTACTATTTTACAATGTCTTGATAACCAAAAGTGTGTTTAGTTCAAACCATTTTTAAAGGTTGAAGTGAACCACTCATTTTAAATCAACTGTGAAACAGTATTAATGATTTTTAATCCTCATTCAAAGTAGAAATCAAGTTAAATGTCTATGTTACAAAATAATTATGCATTTTTGATCTTCTGTCTGAAATGAGAAAGGTGTGATGTCGGTCAAAAGTCGGAGACAGTCGCAAACAAGTTTATTGGAACGAACTGTCATGTTTTTAAACCTCTCAGACAGAAACAAGAAAACTGGCACCTGTAAGTCTGTCATTTCTCCAAAACATTTCTCTGTCTGTTCCTAAACATCTCCGCTGTTTTTCTGACTCGTAATGACCCTCTGACGTCACTAAAACCACACCCCTGTTGGTTCTTTCAACCAATCAGGACTTCCCAAAAGGGACCGGAAGCAGAACTCTTTAAAAGTCGACACTTCCTAGTTCCAGAGAGAACAGAAGTTCCAAAAGTTCAGAACAGAGAGTTCTGCTGGAGAAGGAGACGAGTGTGACTTTGCAAGGGTGAAGTCCACGGTGGTCTTTTCCTGAAAGATGACACCTGTCTGGAGTGTTGATTCAGGTCATCACGCCAAAGACCTATTCAACATCTCAGGAGTTCAGCACGTTTGCTGAAATTCCACTTAACTTAATCCTATCTTTCGGGGGAGTTTATTTTGGAAGCTGGGCCAGTCAGCCTCGTGGTCCCAAGTTGATGAGAAGCGGATATAAATCCCTGGAGATAAAAAGA
Organism: Nematolebias whitei; assembly: GCF_014905685.2. Lineage (NCBI taxonomy): Eukaryota > Metazoa > Chordata > Actinopteri > Cyprinodontiformes > Rivulidae > Nematolebias > Nematolebias whitei. The sequence continues at coordinate 11,098,859 of NC_056506.1, read as the reverse complement.
CTCAGCCTTGCTGGACGCCAGGAGAAGGCCTCTCTGAAACCCCACCAAGGTAAAGAGTCGACGCTCGGGTACCATCTAGCTGAAATCACCGGGAAACGTGCTATCTGGTTTCAAACAAGATAACTCCCCATCTTTTCTTTATTATCTTAGTTAACCCTAAGTATCCACTTTTCCTTCTTAAAGTTTACTCCATCTCTATATTTCCCTGCCAGTAAAGATAAGCTAAAAGCCTGCAGACATTAATTTAAGATCTAAGGATATGTCTGTTGTTTCAAGCTGCAAGTGAGGAATCATGGCTGTATGATTTCCCATTGTAAAGCTCATTAATTAAGCTGTGTTATTGTAATCAATTATGCCAATCAATGTGTAAAATGTGTGATGTGTTTAAATCGTTTTGATAAATAAAAGACCGCACTGTTGTTGGTGGGTCAGAAATTTAAACACATCTTTGTCCACATTTAATCTTCTAGACACGATATTACTTAGTGCAGAAAAATGAAAGAATCCGTTTAAATTAAGTATAATATTATGTACTTGAATTAGTCCAGATATTATAAAATGTAAGAGAGCACCCCTGAGCTAAATCCATCTCTAGGTGTCTCTCATTACAGTTTCTTAATTTTTTAGGGGTGCTGAGTTAGGGTTAGGGTTAGGGTTAGATCAGACTGCCATGCACCAGCAAACAACAAATGCCTGCTTGTAGTCTTTTGTGTGTGTAATAGTCATACAGCTCAGTGTAAGTGTTGAGTCATCCCTTAACGAGTCTTGTCATAAACTCTCAGAAATTGGTTTCTCAGAACACACCATTGGTTGGTTCTCTAACTATCTTTCAGACTGGAGGCAATGTGTTCAACATAATGGTACTTCCTCCAGTTATTTAACAGTCAACAATGGTGTACCACAAGGCTCAGTCTTAGGACCCACCCTCTTTACAATCTATATACATAATGTAGGTAAAAGCATCCCTAATGCATCCGTACATTTCTATGCTGACGACACAGTTGTTTATTGTCGAGCTAAAACTGTTGCTAAGGCTTTCCAGTTTTTGAAATCTGCATTCAACATCATCCAGACTGATTTGTTTCACCTCAAACTTGTCCTAAATGCCGAAAAAACCAAAGGGATGCTTTTTTCAAATAGGAAGTTGGTCCCAGCAGTTCTCCCTCCGATTTTATCCTCAAATGGTGTCCCCATTGAGTTTGTTGATTCCTATAAATATTTGGGTATCTTGGTCGACTCACATCTCTCTTTTAAGCTCCATGTGGAAAACTTGGTAAAGAAACTGAAAGTTAAACTGGGTTTCTTTTTCAGAAACAAATCCTGTCTAACCCTGAATGCTAGAAAACGCCTTGTATCTGTGACTTTCCTTCCCTCAATTGATTACGGTGACATTATTTACATGAACGCTCCTACAAGAACCCTGCAGATGTTGGATGCTGTCTATCATGGTGCACTAAGATTCATAACTGGCTGTGATTATCGTACCCACCACTGCACTGGTTAACTGGGCATCATTAACTTCACGCAGACTCTCTCACTGGTACATATTCCTCTTTAAATCACTTCTTGGTCTGCTGCCTTCATACATCTCCTCCTACATGTCTCTGCGTGAGTGCAGCTACGGAGTGCGCTCTCAGGACATTATTACCTGCAGTGTTCCCTCAATGAGGACTGAACTAGGCAAAAGGGCCTTCTTCTATTCCGCTCCTGTTTCCTGGAATATCTTACAAAAAGATTTGAAGCTCTCGACCTTGACCTCTCTAAGTGTCTTTAAGAATCTGTTGGACACCTGGCAGGGACCAATGCAGACATGTTCCTGTTGTTAGTTTTCTACATTTGTCTTGGAATCTAGCTGTTTTTTGTTTTGTTACCTTTTCCTTTTAGCCATCCTATTTGTTAAAAAAAAAAAAACTGTAGTATGCTTTTTTTATAACTGTTTATTGTTGTTGCTGTTGTCCATTGTTGTCATCTTTCTTTGTTGAAATCAGGTCTCTCTTGTAAATGAGTCCTCGAGGCTCAATGGGATTTACCTGTATAAATAAAGATTGATTCGTTTAGGGGTGCTTCAGCACTCCCCAAAAGAGACTAAGATTGCCACTGTGTTGTTCACTATGTGTAATTGTCCAGTCTGGTTTCCCCAAGTGACTTAAAACTACAAGTATGTGTGTGTCAGGGAGGTTTATAGGCTCTTGAAATCCCAGTGACCTTAAACTGAGAGGAGCTGTATAAGACTCTGGGTGGTAAGAAAGAGCTTCCAGTTGACTGGGCTACTACAGCAACAGTAATTAGACAGACAGGTAGGAAGGTACTTGGTGTGTCATCTGGACAGAGAATAGATGAAAAGGAAACCTGTTGGTCGAATAGTTAAGTGCAGAAAGTTATCCATAAGAGATTAGTCAAGAAGAAATGGGACAATAAAAGGACTGTAGAGCGTTAAATGGAATAAAAGAAGGTGCAGTGTAGGGCAAAGAGGGAGCAAGGGCAAAACTGCAGGCTTATAATGTGTTGTGCAAAAGGCTGGATGATAAAGAAGGACAGGTAGAAACAACACATTTTCATCTTTAAATCACTTCTTGGTCTGTTGCCTTCATACATGTCCTCCAACATGTCACTGCAGGAGTGCAGCTACAGCGTGCACTCTCAGAACATTATTACATGCAGTGTTCCCTTTGTGAGAACTGAACTAGGCAAAAGGGCCTTCTACTCCACTCCTGTTTCCTGGAATATCTTGCAAAAAGATCTGAAGCTCTCGACCCTGACCTCTCTAAGTGGCTTCAAACATCTGCTAAGTTCATGGCAAAAACCAATGCAGGCATGTTGCTGTTTTTAGTTTTCTACACCGCCTTACAATCTAGCTGTTTTGTTTAATTTTTTAATACCATTTTCTTTCAATTGTTCTTCTCAATTTATATGCTTTCTTTTATGATTGTCTACTGTTTGTCTTTGTTGTCTACTGGTTTCATCATTCTTTGTTAAAATCAGGTTTCTCTTGTAAATGAGTCTCCGAGGCTCAATGGGACTAACCTGTAGGGCTGGGCCATATCATATTGTTCACTATAATACAGGTAAAAAAAAGCTTGCCTGGGAAAATAAATTATATCATGATATGCTAATTTCATGACGTAAATACATCAGTGTTTCCCCTAAGAGCCCCGCCCTGTTAACAGAACCGAGCACGCCAAACTACCGAACCGAACGGCCCCCCCCCCCCCTTCCACCTGTTGGTACCGGTGTAACGCTAATTAGCGGAGCGTAATACTAGCTAGCTTAAAAGCTAAAAACAAACAATGTGTGGCTTGGCTGCGTTTCTCCACCCAGCTCTAAACTGCGGGGACAGACAGCGCACAGCTCAGCTGTGTCTCTTGAGTTCCACATGTTGCTGGGATCAGGCACAGATGATGTCTGGAGTTGTCTTTGTGCAAAAAGATTTTATTTCTCTTTTGCTCAAAACAATAAATCAGCTTGTCTCACACTCCATACCACAGCTCCTCTCAAAAACAGAAGAAAAAACTAACGTAAAAGTACGTTCCGGGAACACATGTAAACACCTGTGGCGTTCAATGATATCTTGGAATTATGTACTGCAGATTACGGCAGGAGTTGGACATGAAAAACTGGGTTCTGAAATAACTGACCCAGTACAATGAAAATTTATTCAATTCAATTCAGTTTATTTATATAGCGCCAAATCACAACAAAGTTGTCTCAGGGCACTTTACAGAAACATTCACATACATAAAAGCCAATTAGTAAAGTTCTCTATCTAAGGAGGCCAGCAGCCAAGTTGAATCTTGGCTTCATTGCTGTCTCCCACCATGAACCTGTTATATCAAACAAACAACCAAAACAAATTGTGTGGGATACCTGTGAACAGTTATACACTTAACAGCATAACGTAACTTAACAGCATACTCATATGTGATCTGACTAATAAATTCCGTCTTTCTCACACACAGTCGGTCTATGAACCAAGAAAAGAGGCAGGTAATCAAAGACAGAGCAGTCAGAGAAATGGAATCATTCCTGCGAGGAAGCTGAAACACCACAAGCTTCAGGGTCAGCTGATCACCTTGTCACAAGTTTGGAAGTTATAGCTCATTTAAAGGCAACATATATTTTGTTGTATGTTACATTTTTGCTCAACAGATCTTAAGTTTTCATTTTATTTAGTTTATTTGGGAACGGCACCTGCTCTTTACTTTTTGTGGTAGATTTTGATCTATATTTTGTGCAGACTTTTTCAATCTAAATAACAGAAGGATTATATTTATTTTTTATTTTTATACTTTGAGACTGAATACTAAATAAAGTAATTTCAGTAAAATGAGCCCCTGTTGTTTTTATTAGTTTTTGTATAATACTGCAAAGGAACCTGTTAAGTTAATTTTGTCAAATGAATAACTTTGATTTCTGTGTTGTTGTTGTTTTTTTGTTATATCACAAAATTTATTTTTATCGTCAGAATGCTTTGAAATATCATGATATTATATTTGAGCCATATTGTCCACCCCTATTAATCTGTATAAATAAAGGTTGAATGAATGGATGACAGAAGGACTTGTATCGTTTGGCAAGACAGAAGGATCAGGCTGGAAAGTATAAGATAAGATGGCACTTTATTGATCCCGTAGAAATTTGTTGTGCCAGAGTTTCAGTACAAAGGAACATACACAAGGAATCACAAGATATAAAACAATAACGGAGAATTTTAACAGAGAATTGGCTGTGCAGCAGGTTAGGCTTGTTAAATGTAAAAGTGGTAATGTTCTAACGAGCGAAGAGAGGGTGATAGTAAAGATGGAAGGAGTATTTCGAAGACACTGGTGAAGATTCTCAGTCATCCAGGACATGGTAAATTCAAAAATGTTCAAGACAAAAACAACTGGACTTTATTTGTAACAGAAGATGTTTCGCTTCTCATCTGAGAAGCTTTCTCAATTCAAAGAGCAGAGCATGTGGGGCTCAGGTTATAAAGCTGAGATAAGATACACATACATATGCATATTGACATATCACACCTCACATCATACAGTAGGGGCTTCTTAAGGTCTTTGTTAATCTAATTCACAGATGAGGCCCCTCTGTTCCCATCTGATAGGTGTGAAACTGGCTGGATGTCAGTCCTAAAGCTGCATTACAAATTTTTAGGCCCGAGCAGCCAAGTGCTGCTTAGGCCCGAGCAGCGAAGCGCTGCGAAGGCCTATTGTAATTGCTCTGGTCAGGCCCGAGCTGCAATTTATTCCGCCAAATGAATTGGCGTTTTGGGGCCCTTAACATATCCCGAAAGTCACCAAACTTGGCGGACACATCAGGACTGGTGAAAAATTATGTATTTTAAGGGTGTGGCAAAAATCGCAACAGAAACGGCTCAAGAACGCCACCTAGAAATTTTCAAAATACCATCCGCATTAACCTTAGTTTGTCGTAGAAGCATGAAATTTGGTATGCCTGTCCAATTCCCCAAGATACACAGAAAAACCTCTGGCACCAACGTTGTACGGTAAACAGGAAGGCGGCCATTTTGGAATGCTGACCCTATTTTGTACATTTTATTTTGTATTATTTTGTATTATGTATCTATTTTGTATTTATGTACATAATTTCGCTCCACCACGGTGCGAATGACAATAAAGAAACTCTGACTTTGACTATTTTCAAAACTTTTGGGTGGTTTACAGCCTCCACATTTGAACAAACTCCTCCTAGGGATTTGGTTCAATCTGTTTCAAACTTGGCCATTTTGGTCAAAAAGCAGGGGGGCGCAAAGTTATCTAAACGGTTCATTTCGGAGCATGCTGAAGGGGCAGGCCAGACCTCAAAGTTTGACATCTCGCCATGAAAAACGAAACGCTCCTACATAAAAGTAATAAAATAGCTCCTACATGAAAACTGTATTGAGACATCAAACCTTAAGTGATTGATCCACATCCGGTCCCCTGCAAGACTGAATAGTCGAATTATGACATCACTTAAGCCACGCCCTCTAACAACAGGAAGAATAAAGTTTTACATTGAACAATCCCTATTTGACCCCTGTTACCTGATCAGCATGATATTGTGTCCAGTGACCAAAGACATTTTGGTGTAACTTGCTTTCCAATACTGACAGTTCTATTTCGTATAGGCTTTGCCCTTTAAGAGCTGTCGCTTAGTGGGTTTTATCCTGTCATGCAAAGCATCGCACTGAAAAGTTTAGTCCACGCCCACCTGTTGTGTGGGCCCCACCCGGTTCATATAAATTACGTTAAGAGTGGGTAATCGGCTCCCAATTTTCTTCAGCAAACGACTAGCACTGACCTTCAACAACGAGATGTCCAGCACCAACACCATTCGCCTGTGTCCGTCCTGCAAGACCGGCTACTTGCTGAGTTTTGACCGGCACGACATCTGCGAAGGATGCCTGGGTCCCCGCCACATCGCTCACTCCTCCTCCTGCCACTTCTGTGACTTCCTTCTTCCGGAGGAAAGGCAGAGGAGAGCAGCCTTGTTCAAGGCTAACGTCGAGGACTTCCTCTCCGTGGCGGGAGACTTCGCAGGATGATGCAATTGACTTTTTTGACGCCGGGTCTCGGAGTGAATCGGATGGTTCCTCTGGGACAGGCGACGTCAGCAGCAGCCCCGATGCTCACTCCCTCCCGGAGAGCGTAGTGTCAGAACGAGCCCCCCCCCCCCCCGGGCCTTCCTGCCTCAACGGCCACATCGCTCCCTGCCATTGGTGCCCTCCTCTCGGAGCTGCCCGGCGTAATCCGGGAGGCTGCTGACACGAAGGGACTTCCCGTCCTCTCTTTCCCCCACCCAGATCGGATGATCTAGCAGGTAGGTTTGGCTCCACCCCTGCTCGCTGTCCTGATCCCATCTGGCCTCGTTTTCCAGCAGTGGCGTCCTACTGGAACAAGACTGCAGCCGGTCCTGGTAAATTGAGAGCGCCCGTCTCCACTTTCGCGCCCATCACCAGAGTGGAGGGGTTCACCGAGCGGAACTTTCCCTCGGTACCCCACCTGGAGCCGAGCCTGGCGGAAGCTTTCGTAGCAAAGCTGTCCAGGTTGGACCAACGTCCTGTCCCTCCCGGGAAGCATGACCAGACAGTGACTTTGCTCTCCAATCGAGCTCATCCGTGTGCGTTCCAGCCGGCCGCAGCAAACAACAACGTGGCACTGTTGGCGTACAGCGTTTCAAAGAGGCTGGAGACCACAGATTTGTCTGAGGAAACATTGGTTACGTACTGTAACCCCAGATTCTATGAATATAGGCGTAGCCCTTTAAGGCTGTTGCTGATGGGTTTTATCCCGTTATGCGAAGCATTACACTGAAAAATTTAGCCCCACCCGGTCCGTATAAATTACGTTAAGAGCGGGTAATCGGCTCCCAAATAGCTTTTTTTCAGCCACTTCAGAGCCAGTGAGGCCCAACGCTTAAAGGGCTACGCCTATATTCATAGAATCTGGGGTTACAGTACGTAACCAACATTCTATTTCATATAGGCTTCGCCCTTTAAGGCTGTCGCTGATGGGTTAAGGGCGAAGCTGATGTGGTCCTCGCCTCACTGGGTCCATTCAAACACCGTATGAAGAAGAAGCTTGCCCAAAAAACGTCTTGTCACTCAGCTCCCATGTGCTTAATTACGCGTTGCATAATTATGCTTACCATGCACAGACGCATGCTGTGCAATTATGCGTTCTGAATGCATGAACGCCCTGGAAAAGTTTCAACGGAGGGGAGAAAAGCTGAAAAGTAGCCATGAACCAACAGATTCACAGCCTAACAGTATGAACAGATTAATAATAACAAGAGAGCTGATTATTACTCAAATGAACTGATTGGTAATGATAGTCATGAACTGATTAATGACAATACAACCAAAATAACAGTCACAACTTGTGACTGATAACATCTCACACTGTAATGTGTGCAGACAGATTTGAGTTAAATGGGGTTCCATGAAACAATAATATTCATTCTGTTAAAACACTAAGGACAAAATGTGTCATGGAACGAGCGTCACATCACGTAGATAAAAGCGAATAAATGAGCAGGGTGTTGACCACGCGGCCGTAGTGCAAATATCCTGCATTGTCATACCATTATGCAAAGCAGTCGAAGATGCGATACCTCTGGTCGAGTGCGCCTTGAGGTTGACAGGAGGCTCTAAATCCGATGCTCTGTAGGCTTCAGAAATGGCCTCACACAACCATTGTAACAACGTGGGTGTGGGTAACGGGCGACCTGCAGATGCATCTCTATAATGCACAAACAAATGTTGAGTTTGACGTATTGCAGCTGTGCGGTGCTATGTAACACGTCAATGCCCGCACAGGACAGAGAAGATGGAAAGATGCTTCTTCTTCTGATTGGGGGGGGGGGGGGGGACCCTCCAACGATATCACTTTTAATTTAAAGAGCTTGTGATGTTTTAGGCATAAAAGCTGGATTCGGTCTTAGATCAGCTGAGCTGCCATCAGTCTGAATTCTAAGACATGACGGAGCGACAGAGAGGGCAGATAAATCTCTCACCCTCTTAGCGGATGTTAAAGCCAGCAGCAGGGCTGTTTTAAGAGACAAGAATTTAGTTGGAACCTGATTCAGTAGCTCAGATAGAGCTTAGATCAGGGCTCGCAGGACCAGCGTTAAATTCCACTGTGGAGCAAGTGGGCATGAAAACAGTTCTGCATCTCTGTACACCTTTTAAAAAACCCTTAATCAGTGGATGATTAAAAGCTGTTCTGCCCCTGAAACTTTGTGACAAGAAGAGATGGCTGCAGCGTACGTTTAATCGTGCTGAACGCCAGATTTCTGTCC
>NC_056506.1:11083851-11090053 GCF_014905685.2 Nematolebias whitei | reverse complement strand
ATGGCTGCAGCGTACGTTTAATCGTGCTGAACGCCAGATTTCTGTCCCCTCAGCTGCTGCCAAAAAAGTACAGCATGCCACCTAGTGGACATGAGGTGGCCTCTACACCTTTCTCTGTACACCTTTTACAAAACGCTTCATCAGCGGGTGATTAAAAGCTGTTCCTTCATGACAGGAAGAGATGACTGCAGCGTATGTTTTAATCGTGCTGAACGCCAAATTTCCGTCCATCAGCTGCTGCAGAGAGGACAGCACGTCGCCTAGTGGACATGGGGTGTCCTCTACATCTTGCGAAAGACCCATCCTCTTTAAGCGTGTCCACTCAGCGGCCAGACCCACATGTGCTGACCTTTTTCTGGGTAACTCCTGATCGCTCCTCCCACTTGGAGGAGAGCATCCTCCCTCCACGACAGTTTCCACAGGTGCCCGGATAACAGGCGTCGTAGAACCGGAACCCTGGTGCATTCACGCACTCGGGAGCCATCAGGAGAGCTGTCAATCCCTCCTCTTGAACTTGGTTCAAAAAAACGTAATATCAGAGGCTGTGGGGGAACATGTAAAATCGTTTTGGGCCATGGGTTATGAGCGAACACGTCCACTCCCCAGCGGTGGTTCATCTCGTGGACTCAGTGAAGCCCATAGTTGACACTGACCGTTTCCTTGTGTCACAAACAGGTCCACGGCCGCTTGCCAAATTCCTGCCACGTCTGGGCCATCAGACCGAGGTGGAGAGTCCACTCCCCTTGACGTGGACTGCCCCTGGACATCACATCTGCCTCTTGTTGTACAAGAACACAGGGGATGTACATTGCACTGATGGAGAGCAGATTTTGGTGTGCCCGACACAGTACTTTCCTCGCAATGTGTAACATTTGGGCTGCGTTGATTCTACAGCACAGGAACAAAGTGTTAAATCACATTCATAACCATGCAACCCTCCAGAACGTTTATATGAGCTGTTGTGAGGAAGCCACAGCGCCCCTACAGCTCAAGATAGGCATGTCACCCCTCAACCTGACACCGGTGCATCTGTGAGGACTGACATGTGTGACGTAGGCTGACTGGGGCTCCCTCTGACAAAAACCAAGGGTTTTCCCAGTGTCGGAGGTCTGCTGTCATGGAGGGAGGAACAGTGATCTCCCGCCTCTTTCTTGCCTCACCAGATCCATGCCTTGACAACATCGTGTTTAACAGCTTTATGATAGAAAATATCTGTTATTACTCTGCCTGGTTTTACGTGGCAGAGCTGGGCTCTTAGAGAGTCGATTCTTGTCTGTTGATAAACAAATAAACAAGTTTAGCCCCACTCCCAGATAACAATCATCTGGGCCGGGAGGATCGAACTTTTCAAATTTTATGGCGAAGCCCAGAATTGGTAGGTGTGACGTCAACATCTGAGCCTGAGCTGACATGTGAAGCGGTCTGCCCACGATTGCCTTGTTGAAAAAAACTGACAGGTCCACATCAGTCTCGTTCCTCTGGTCCGTTTGGAACCAGGAAGTAACGTGAGTAACAACCTGTGTTTCCCTCTCTGCCGGGAAACCCCTGGACTTCTGCCTTAGGGATGAGACCTGGTCTGGTGATGACAGGACCGTCTCTAAAACTCCTCCGAGCGGAGGGGGTCGGGCTGCAAGTTGCAACACGTAACCCCTGCTATCAGCTTTGGCCATCTATGCCTGGCGAGAAAGCTCGCAGCCACTCCGCGTAACGTCCATGGGGTGGGCGCGCATTTAGGTGTTGCGTCATGTTTTAGCGGATGTCAGTCAATCCACCGCCTCAACTGTTGTCATGAGCTGTGGGAGTGTGGTTTGCGTGACCCACAGGAGAAGCTCGGCTCTGAGCGCGTCTGTGTGCTGCGCTTGACTGCGGGTCCACATTCATGTCTGTGGAACGGTGTGTGTTGAGGAGAGGCGTGTGAAAACTGTTGACGCCGCGGGAGCGTGCGTTGACACCACTGCAGTGAGACGCATGTTGCTCCTGCCAAGAATGAGATACGTTACTGGGCTCGTACAGCGATCTCACGTTTATGTTGACGTGAGCGGTGAGCGCTGAAAACTGCGTGCGCGCCTTCATAACGCAACGCCGTATGGGTGAAGGCTGCTCGCGCCGCGGGAGCTGTCTACCTGCCTCGGATTGCAGCGTGGATGACAATGATTCAGAGGTCCACCTAGCTCCGTCACTCCCCCTCCCTGCCGGAGAAATTGCACAAAGACCTGATGGAGGGCCCCATCACGACGGACACGCTGTTCGGGAGCAATTTCAAGGTCATGCTGGAAAACTCGAAAAAGTCGGAGGAGGTGTCAGAGACTGTGTGCCATCTTATCAAGCCGCACGCCTCATCCCGCCCCCCTGGAAGGATCGTCGTGGGCAAAGACAACAACAACAGCATTCCACGGCTGCAGCAGCGTCTTCCTGCTCCGCTCCACCGCCAGCCCCGCCCGACAGAGAACAGCCCTCCTCACCCGGCAACCAGCGCTTCAGCGTTTCCCCAGAGATCGCCAACAGGCGGCGCCCTGGGACAACAAACCACAGAGCTCACGGGGGAGAAGATTCAAAAAATGACGGTTTGCAGAGGATGTGTGTAATGATGACACGAGTTTTGAAATAAAACATGAACATCATTCCATGATTAAAGTGTCTGATTTTAGCCTGTCTTTCAGCTCGGATGACCTCACAGCGGCTTCTCACATATCCTCCACACAAAACGAGCCGGTGGCCTTAAAAAAGGTTTTTCAGAATCACTGCAGCTCCAAAATAAACACAAGACGCTCGCTCGCATGACACAACAGTCGAAAGCGAATGTGGTCCGCAGAACGAGTCCAGTGGAATAACTCGTTTTCAGCCCGAGCTGCACGCTTTTTACCACAGCGGTGTCAAACGCGCGCTCTCGCGACGCCAGCAGCCTTCACTCAAACGGCGCTGCGTTGATGAAGATGCGCACACCGCTCCCCAGTGCTCGCCGGCTCGCATCAGCATAAATGTGAGACCACAGAACAAGTCCAGTGAGAAATCTCGCTCTCAGCAGGAGCGGCACGCATCTCACCGCAGCGGTGTCAAACGCACTCCTGCGGCGCCGGCAGCTTTCACCCAAACAGCGCCGCGTTGATGAAGGTGCGCACACCTCTCCTCAACACACGCCGGTTCACATCGACATGAATGTGAACCCGCAGCCTGAGCGTGGCACAGAGGCGCGCTCAGAACCCTTTTGAGGAAGACTCACCTTGGGTCACGCGGAACACACTCCGGCAACGCATGACAGCGGTTGAGGCTGTAGACTGGCTGACGTCCATAAGAAACATGACGCACCACCTAAACGCGCGCCTACTCCACGAATGTTACGCGGAGTTGCGGCGGACATGCTCGCCAGACAGATGGATGAGCAGGCTGATAAACAAGGGTTATACTCTCCAATTCGCAGCTCGACCCCCTCCGTTCGGAGGAGTTTTAGAGACGGTTCTGTCATCACCAGACCAGGTCTCATCCCTAAATGCAGAAGTCTAGGAACTTCTGGTAAAAGGGGTAATTACCAGAGTTCCCGACGGAGAAGAAAACACAGGTTTTTACTCACGTTACTTCCTGGTTCCAAAATGGACCGGAGGAATGAGACCCATTTTGGACCTGTCAGTTTTCAACAAGGCAATCATGGACAGACCGTTTCACATGTTGACAACCAGACAACTGTTGGACAACATCCAGAGAAACGATTGGTTTATAACCATCGATCTGAAAGATGCCTACTTCCACATACCGATCATCCCAAAGCACAAAAAATTTCTGCGCTTCTCCTTTCAAGGGATGCAGTACCAGTATAACAGGCTGCCGTTCGGTTATTCCCTCGCGCCTCGTACGTTCTCAAAGTGTGTGGAGACGGCCCTGCAACCATTACACAGAGCAGGAATGAGAATTTTGTTTTACCTAGATGACCTGTTGCTGCTGTCACGCTCCAGATGGGAAGCAGCGGCGCAGACTCAGGTGCTGACGTCACACCTGCTAAATCTGTGCTTCGCCATAAATTGGAAAAAAAAGCTCGATTCTCCCGGCCCAGACGATTGTTTATCTGGGAGTGGAGCTAAACTCGACCACCATGAGGGCTCGTTTATCACAGACGAGAATCGACACACGTAAGACCTGGCAGAGTAGTAACAGCCATTTCCATTATGAAGCTCTTAGGAACAATGTCATCAGCTCACACAGTGGTTACGCTGGGCTTACTCCACATGCGACGCATCCATATATGGTTTGCGCGTCTGCACGTGGATCCGGTAAAGCAAAAGAGATGGATGATCACTGTTCCTCCCTCCGTGAGAACAGACCTCCGACACTGGGAAAACTCCCTGGTTCTGTTGGAGGGAGTCCCCGTCAGCAGACCTACGTCACCCATGTCAGTCTTCACAGACGCGTCGCTGTCAGGTTGGGGGGGGACATGCCTATCGAACTGTAGGGGCGCTGTGGCCACCTCACACAACAGCTTATATAAATATTCTGGAATGTCGCACGGGTCTGAATGTGATTCAACACTTTGCTTCTGTGCTACAGAATCAACAGGTTTTGATTCACACAGACAATAAGGTTACTGCTGCATACATAAACCGGAAGGGGTATGTGCGCTCAGCCCAAATGTTACACATTGTGAGAAAACTACTGTGTTGGGCACACCAAAATCTGCTCTCCGTCAGGGCAGTGTACATCCCCGGTGTTCTGAACAAAGGGGCAGATGTGATGTCCAGGGGCGGTCCGCGTCACGGGGACTGGACCCTCCACCCAGATCTGATGGCTCAGACATGGCAGAAATTTGGCAAAGTGGCTGTGGACCTGTTTGCGACACGAGAAAACGCTCAGTGTCAATTATGGTTTTCACTGAGCCCACGAGACGAACCACCGCTGGAGATGGACGCATTTGCTCACAGCCCATGGCCCAAAACGCTTCTTTACGCATTCCCCCCACCTCCTCTGATATTACGGTTTTTGAACCGTGTTCAGGAGGAGGGATTGACACCTCTCCTGGTGGCTCCCGAGCGTGTGTGAATGCGCAATGGTTCCCGGTTCTACAACGCCTGTTATTGGGACGCCTGTGGAAACTGCCGTGGAGGGAGGATGCTCTCCTCCAGGCGGGAGGAGCGAACAGTGTGAGATGTTGTTATCAGTCACAAGTTGTGACTGTTATTTTGGTTCTATTGTCATTAATCAGTTCATGACTATTGTTATCAATCAGTTCATTTGATTAATAATCAGTTCACTTGTTATTATTAATCTGGTCATAATGATCAGCCGTGAATCTGTTGGTTCATGGCCCTTTTTCAGCATCTTCCTTTCCCCATTGAAAGCTTTCTGGGGCTTTCATGCATGCAGAACGCATAGCTACACAGCATGCGTTTGTGCATGTTATGCATAATTATGCAACGCGTAATTACGCACATGGAGAACTGAGTGACAATATGTTTTTAGGGCAAGCTGCCATTTCGTACGGTGTTCGAATGGACCCAGTGAGGCGAGGACCACATCTGCTTTGCCCATAAACCCACTAAGCGACAGCTCTTAAAGGGTGAAGCCTATACGAAATAGAACGTTGGTTACGTACTGTAACCTCAGATTCTATGAGTATAGGCGTAGCCCTTTAAGCGTCGGGCCTCATTGGCTCCTAAATGGCTGAAGAAAAAGCAATTTGGGAGCCGATTACCCGCTCTTAACGTAATTTATACGGACCAGGTGGGGCCCACACAACAGGTGGGCGTGGACTAAACTTTTCAGTGCGATGCTTTGCATGACGGGATAAAACCCACTAAGCGACAGCTCTTATGCCCCTTTTCCATTAGTACCGGTACAGGCCGGTACAGCCCGGCTCTACTCTACTCGGTACGGTACAGGTTGTGTTTCCATTATGCTTTCAGTACCGGTTCCAGTGGGCGGGGTTCAAATTGACGTCACGGCCTCTCACCAGCTGGTGGCGCTGAGACGCATAAACTGTTTTCAGTACAGGTTGAGAATTTATGTTATTTTGAAGTTGTGTGTATGTATGTATGCATGTATGTGTGTATGCATGTATACATGTGTATAAATATATATATATATATATATATATATATATATATATATACACATATATATATATATATTTATACACACACATAAATATATATGTACACACATATGTGTATATATTTATGTGTGTGTATATATATATATATATATATATATATATATA
>NC_056506.1:11062002-11073851 GCF_014905685.2 Nematolebias whitei | reverse complement strand
TTATGCTGATGACACACAATGATATTTGTCCATTAAACCCAATGAATCCAATCAGTTGCTTAGACTACAAGCATGTCTTAAAGACATAAAAACCTGGATGACCCTTAATTTTCTCCTTCTGAACACAGACAAGACTGAGGTTTTGGTTTTTGAACCTGAGCACCTTAAGAATGAATTTTTCAGTCTTTTGCCCTCCTTAGATGGCATTAATCTGGCCTCCAGTTCTAATGTTAAAAATCTTGGTGTTATTTTTGATCAGGACATGTCTTTTATCCCCCACATTAAAAATGTTACTAGAACCTCCTTCTTCCACCTGCGTAATATAGCTAAAATTAGAAAAGTCTTATCTAAAAATGATGCAGAAAAACTGATCCATGCATTTGTCACGTCTAGACTGGACTATTGCAATGGTTTATTATCTGGGTGTCCAAATACTTCTTTAAAATGTCTTAAGTTGATCCAAAATGCTGCTGCCAGAGCCTTAACTGGAGTTAGTAGGAGAGATCATATCTCTCCAGTTTTAACTTCTCTGCATTGGCTCCCTGTCAAATCCAGAATAGAATTCAAAATCCTACATCTAATCTACAAAGCTCTCAACAACTTAGCTCCATCTTATATTACAGATCTTATTGTTCCATATTTTCCTAACAGAGCACTTCGCTCTCAGGCTGCAGGTTTACTTGTGGTTCCTAGAATTTACAAAAACAGAATGGGAGGTAGAGCTTTCAGTTATCAGGCTCCTCTCTTGTGGAACCAACTTCTAGTTTCTGTCCGTGAGGCTGACACATTATTCAGTTTTAAGACTGGGCTTAAGACTTTCCTTTTTGCTAAATCCTATAGTTAGGGTTGGCTTGGATTTCCTGAGCTGTCTCTTAGTTATGCTGCTATAGGCTTAGACTGCTGGAGGACAAACTAACCACACTTTTTCACACTGCTACTGTCTTTACTTACTCTGCTCAGCCTGTTTTGTATTTGTAATTATTTTTTCTGTCCTAACGTGTTTTTTGTCTTTCAGGTACACCTGGACCTATATCTGGACCTACCATTCTGTGTTCATTTGTCTCTGTCCTCGCAAACCAGCCGGTCAAAGCAGATGTCCGCTTGTCCTGAGCCTGGTTCTGCTGGAGGTTTCTTCCTCTTAAAAGGGAGTTTTTCCTTTCCACTGTTGCCTCTGTGCTTGCTCAGGATGGGAGACTGCAACAAAGCCAAGATTCAGCTTGTCTGCTGGATTCCTTAGATAGAGAACTTTACTAATTGGCTTTTTTATGTATGTGAATGTTCCTGTAAAGTGCCCTGAGACAACTTTGTTGTTATTTGGCGCTATATAAATAAACTGAATTAAATTGAATTGACTGGTACACGTACTGGTACCGACTAACAGATGAAGTCAGGCCGGAATCCCCGTGGACTATGATGTTTGCAGATGACATTGTGATCTGTGGTGAGAACAGTAAACGGATGGAAGAGAACTTGGAGAGGTGGAGATATGCACTTGAAAGAAGAGGAATGAAAGTCAGCCTTAGTAAGACAGAGTACGTGTGTGAATGAGAGGGAGGCAGGTAGAACAACGAGGCTACAAGGAGCAGAGTCATAAAGGTGCAGGAGTTCAAGTACTTGGGGTCCACTGTCGAGGAAAATGGGGAGTATGGTAAAGAGGTGAAGAAAAGAGAGTCCAGGCAGGATGGAGTGGGTGGAGAAAAGTTTCAGGAGTGATTTGCAACAAGTTGTGAGACCAGCTATGTTATGTGGTCTAGAGACTGTGAAATTGACAAAAAGACAGGACAAAGGCCTGGAAGTGGCAGAAATGCAGATGTTGAGGTTGTACTTAGGAGTGACAAGGATGGATGATATTAGGAACGAGATCATCAGAGGTACAGCACAGGTTGAACAACTGGGGGATAAAGTTAGAGAGGCCAGGCTGAGATGGTTTGGACATGTCCAGAGGAGGGACAGTGGGTATATTGATAGAAGGATGTTAGAAATACAGCTGCCAGAAAAAAGACAAAGAGGAAGGTCAAAGCAGAGATACAGTATATGGATGCAGTTAGAGAAGACATGTAGGTAGTTGGAGTGAGGACAGAGGATGCAGAGGACAGAGTGAGATGGAGGAGGATGATTCACTGTGGAGACAGACCCCTGAAGAGGGATAATCCAAAAGAAGAAAAAGACACCAAATTTTCATCGTAGTCTCACTGACTTCTAAGTGTTTTCAACCCATGAGCTATGTGATGCATTGCACTATCAGCTTTTGAAAATCTGTGTATGCTTGTGTGCCCAGCTTGGAAAATTGCATTCTTGGCCATTGCCATTATTTTATTGTCCTCCTTTGCCTACATAATAAGTACTATGTGTTGTCATCTTGTATGTTGTTCTTTTTTCCTCCTTGCTCTCAACGAAGGTGGATGCTTTTCCCTCGTGCTTTTTTCCTGCTTTGCATATTTACCTGGGCGGCTGTGACTGAGTGGTTAGAGCAGTCGTCCTCCAATGAAAGGGTTGGGGTTTCAAATCCACCAGCAGTCACATGCTGAAGTGTCCCTGGGCAAGACACTGAACCCCTCATTGCTTCCGATGTGTGTCCTATCAGTGTATGAATGTGATAAAGCTCTGATTAGTTTCTTTAGAATGATTTGTTCAATTAGCTTTGTAGAGATCTAGTAGAGTGCTGTATGAATGGGTAAATGAGGACACAGATTGTAGTGTAAAGCGCTTTGAGTATCTTGATCAGATAGAATGGCACTATACAAGTACAGTCCATTTACCATTTACCTGTATGTCATCTAACGCGTTACTGACATCGGACCACTTTTTTCAGTAACTAGTAATCTAACGCATTGCTATTTCAAAATCCAGTAATCAGATTAAAGCTACTTATCCAAATTACTGTGCGTTACTATTTTTGTCATTTTCACTAGTTATTTAATTTTATTTCATCAACACTTCTCAGGGAGTGACAAAAAAAAATCTTGGGGAATGACGTCAGGTCTATGCGACAATTCAGTCACTTTATAATTACCTGTGATACCTGACACCATGCGCAACAGAAACACTGTGGTAAAGTGAACGTAAACAATGGAGCGAGGAGAAAGATACGCATTTTGTAGCTGGTAAATACAGGAACTATTTTGAGTTTCTGTCAGCGAAGAATGACAATTTCAAGGTTCGTTGTACCCTCTTTGCTGGCGAGAAAGTGCTGTCTAGCTTCAAAAACACCATATTAAATCTGAAGAAAAGGAGTCACAGCACAGGACAGTCATTGATGGAGCTAGCCCCGCCAGGTGGTTCGAAGCAGAGAGCTGGGACAGAGATGGAGAGAAATCTGAAGGCTGCACTGAATAATGTCGACTTTGTGTCAACTACTGCAGATATTTGGACTGCTAATGCCAGTAACAGAAGCTATACGGGAGTAAGAAGGTGACTTTTCTTATGGGACTTTACTAGTCACACTTGAAGTTCTGATGCAGAAGACCCTGGCTGTGAAAAATCTGCTCTCCAGGATGACTGCAGACCTTCCAGATGCTACAGTGAAGGTATGTTATACCTGTAAGCTAGTTAAAATTTCTTACATCACACTATTTTCGTACATTGTACATTCATTATCATCGCCAAAAAAGATTAAAACAAATACAAATGTCAATAAGAATCCTAAAACAAAATTAAATCCATAATATTGATCCCACATGGTTTGCAAATAATTCAATTACATAATAAATAGTAGACCTTGTAGACATATCAAAACATATCAATTATATTTTTCAGGCTATCCAGAGATTTCAGACTCGTTTTGCTGGTGTGCTGGACGACGAAGATGCCCTTCTTGCATCTGTCAGTTTTCCTAAATTCAAACTCCAATAGTTAAGAGACACAGGTAGGAAGGACAGAGTAAAAGAACTTTGACTTGGAAAGACTCTTTATTTTTATTTTTATTTTTTTACTTAAAAAAGTATTTATGTTTGACAAAGTGAAGAAAAACTTTTTTTTTTTTTTTGGTAAAAATCATATTTGTTTAGTGAAGTCAAGAAATACCTTTTTTTTTATATGTATTTTTTTCCTGAAATAGTTTTTAACTTCAACTTTATATGTCAGGAGATATATTGTTGATGTTACCATTAAAATGCACTTTCAGTAAATTAAGTATTGACAAAACTCAATGTAATTTTTATGTTGAGGTGGCGGAGGGTTGTTGTCAGCAGCTGCTGAAAGTAACTAATAAAGTAACTTGTAATCTAACTTAGTTACTTTCCAAATCAAGTAATCAGTAACTTAACTAAGTTACTTTTCCCAAGGACTAATCAGTAACTTAACTAAGTTACTTTTCAATGTAACTATGCCATCACTGGATCTGTGTGTTGCTTTATTGTGCTGAAGATTTTTTGCAACCTCAAACTGTGTCATGTTAGGGACATCGTGTGAGATATGATTTTTTTTCTACTTCCTCTTCCCCTTGTGGTCTCTTTTTATCTACAGAAAAGAAAAGGCAGCGCCTCTCATGTAGGCCGCAGCCTTAGACACCCCGTCTACCCATGTCTACGTTGTTTAGTTGTTTGTGTTTCTTCGGACGGGCTGTACTGAAATGTAATTTTGTGGTGCATCTGTGCAATGACAATAAAGCTGATTCTGATCCATTTCTGATCTATGTTCCCATACAATGGCAAAATTTGTTCTCTGCATTTAACCCATCGCACTTGGGATACACCCAGGTGGAGCAGTGGGCTGCTATGTAAGTGCTCGAGGAGCAATTAGGGATTGAGCGTCTTGCCCAGGGACACTTCAACATGTGACTGCTGGTGGATTCAAACCCACAACTCTCACGTTGGAGGATGACTGGTCTAACCACTCAGCCACAGCGGCCTATAGTTCATAGTATTTTATATCCAGGAACACCTGCAAGAGTTTTATCTTCTCATTTTGTGAGTGCATCTGGTCTTTACATTGAACCCGATGTGTTTGTGTCTGTTGCAGGTATAACAGCAGCAGCTTCCCTCGTCTCTCTTGCCTGGGCTTTGGCCTCATACCAGAAGGCCTTACGTGACTCTCGGGATGACAAAAAACCCATTAGCTACCTTGCGGTCATCATACAGTTTTGCTGGCACTTCTTCACGATAGCAGCCAGAGTCATCACCTTTGCCCTTTTCGCCTCTGTGTTCCAACTGTACTTTGGCATCTTCATCGTCCTGCACTGGTGCATCATGACCTTCTGGATTGTCCACTGTGAGACAGACTTCTGCATCAGCAAATGGGAGGAGATTGTGTTTGACATGGTGGTGGGCATCATTTACATTTTTTCCTGGTTCAATGTGAAAGAAGGAAGGACAAGGTAAAATCACTCAACTTCACCCAAAGTTTTTTTATTGGTCCATTATTTTGATAATTTGGAAAATTTCAGTCTAAGATGGTTGTCTTAGCTGTCAACCTTGTAGTAACTACAATTATCTGTGACACCAAAAGACCACAACAAAGTTTATGGGGGTAAAACACTTTCAGACCAATATTTACAATCTGAAGTTACACCGAAATAAACAAACACTCATAAATAATATATATCTTTTTTTACTTTTCTTCATCAGTTTAAAGACTCAGGCAGTGTCCATTATCACACTCTAAAAGAGCAACGGATTTTAGAGAAAAATAGTCTTATCATATTTTTTACAGAGGCTAGAGAAGGTGGGCCTGTGATCGGAAGATCGCCGTTTCAAGCCCCGGTACAGACAACATCAAAAAAATGTGGGTGGGGTATGTGAAGCAACCAAAACTACCCCTACCCTCATTCGCCCCACTCTGGGCCCTTGAGCAAGGCCCGTAACCCCCATCTGCTCCCTAAACAGGTCTCTCTTGAAAATGAGTTCTCGTGGCTCAATGAGACTACCTGTATAAATAAAGTGTAAATAAAATAAAATAATTATATATATACATATATATATATATATATATATACATATATATATATATATATATATACATATACATATAAATATATACATACATATACATATAAATATATACATACATATACATATATATATACACACACATATATATATATATACATATATATATATATATACTGTATATATATCAGAGTCAGAGTTTCTTTATTGTCATTCGCACCTCATGTGGTACATGTGGTGGAGCGAAATTATGTACACAGGGTCCCAGTTACATCCAACAATAAAATGTATAAGAAAAACAGTAATAACATCTAAGATATGAACTAAGAAAAACATCAATTAAATATACACTAAGCACTCATAACATAAAAACATTGAACATCAGCACAAACATGAACATGAGTCTGTGAGCAGATGTGCACGCATGAACACATCAACATTGAAACAGATCAGCAGCAACATGAAACAGATCAGCAGCAACATGATATGGTTTTTCACAGTGATTATTCTAGTTAGAGATTTATGAGTCTAACAGCCTCAGGGTAGAAGCTGTTCCTCAGTCTAGTGGTTCTACACTTAATGCTCCTTAACCTCCTTCCTGAGGGGAGTGGGGCAAAAAGTGTGTGTGCTGGGTGAGTGGGGTCCTTCATGATGCAGGTGGCCCTATTCCTGCATCTGGAGGTGTAGATGTCTGTGATGGTGGGGAGACTGACTCCAACAGACTTCTGTGCAGCCTTCACCACTCTCTGCAAAGCTTTTCTTCTGCAGCTGTGCAGCCTCCATGCCACACGTTGATGCTGGAGCATAGGATGCTCTCCACTGCACACCTGTAGAAGGAGGTGAGGACTGAGCTTCCCAGACCAGCTCGCCGCAGCCGCCTGAGGAAGTAGAGTCTCTGATGAGCTTTCTTGATCAGGCTACTAGTGTTGTTGCCCCAGCTGAGGTTGTCATTCATGTGCACACCCAAGTACTTGTACCTGGAGACCATGTCCACTGCAGATCCTCCTATGTTCAAGGGGGGTGGGGGGGGGGGGGGTATTCCTTCCGAAGTCCACAACCATCACCTTTGTCTTCTTCACATTGATGTCAAGGTTGTTCATCCTGCACCAGCCCTTCAGGTTTTCCATCTTCTGCCTGTAGCTGGACTCATCATTGTTTTTGGTGCGTCCAACTACCGCTGTATCATATGCAAACTTTACAATATGACAGCCTGGATGGGTCGGTACGCAGTCATATGTTATCAGAGTGAAGAGGAGGGGGCTCAACACACAGCCTTGGGGGGAGACCATGCTGAGGGTTATGGTGGAGGAGAAGACGTGGATCTTCACAGATTGTGGTCTGTTGGTTAAGAAGTCTAGGACCCAGTTGCAAAGAGAGGAACATAGTCCTAGTGTGATTAGTTTGTCCATCAGGGTCTGGGGAATCATGGTGTTGAAGGCAGATGTGAAGTCCACAAAGAGCATATGGACGTAGGAGTCCTTCTGTTCCATATGGGTGAGAGCAGTGTGAACCACAGAGGAGATGGCATCTTCTGTTGATTGATTCTCCCGGTATGTATGCTGGTGAGGGTCCACGTTGATGTTGATGTTAGCTTTGACGTGAGTTATGACCAGTTTTTCAAAGCATTTAGCGACTATCGGGTTGAGGGCTACCGGCCAATAGTCATTCAGGCCAGTCACTGTCGAGCTCTTTGGGACCGGGATGATGGTGGCAGTCTTCCAGCAGGTGGGAACTGTTTCCAGGGTGAGGGAAGAGTTAGATATGTTGGCCAGCACCTCACAGAGCTGATCGGCAGTCTTTCAGCACTTTCCCTGGGATGTTTTCCAGGCCAGTTGCCTTGTGAGGATTGATCCTCCTGAAAGTACTCCTTACTTCTGCTGAGGTCATGCTGAGGGACTCTTCTTCTTGTGATAAAGTGAGTCTGGTGCTGGGTGGTGTGTTCGGGTTCTCAAAGGGTGCATAGAATCTGTTGAGAGCATCAGGCAGTGATGGTTCCCAAGGGCATTGTGCACCTCTGCCTTTATAATCCGTTATGCACGTAATGCCCTTCCACATGTTCTGTGTGTTTTGTGAAGAGAAGTGTTCCTGTATCTTCTGTGCATATGCTGCTTTGGCACTTTTAATACCAGCATCCAGCTCTAACCTTGTCCTCCTCAGCTCCTGTGAGTTGCCAGACCTGAAGGCAATGTCCCTGGCTCTCAGCAGGGTGTGTACCTCTACGTTCAGCCAGGGCTTTTGGTTCGGATAGTGTTCCACATTCCTGAAGGTGGTGACGTCACCAGTACACTTAGAAATGTAACACAGAACTGAGGATGTGTATTCATCTAAGTCTATTGCCCCTCCCTCTTTGAGAGAAGCTTCCGGGCATACTTGCCAGTCCGTGTGTTTAAAGCAGTCTCTTAAAATAGAGTCACTGTTTCTTACCCACCCCTTTAAACGCCTTTGTATTGGTCTGGAGCGTCTCAGTGGGAGCAGATAAGCAGGCACCAGCAGTATTGATATGTGATCAGAGAGTCCGAGGTGGGGACGGAATACGGCTTTATATGCGTCCTTCACGTTGGTGTAAACATGGTCCAATGTGTTATTCCCTCTTGTAGGAATGGTCTCATGCTGATAAAAACTTGGCAGTGTCTCCTTCAGATTTATGTGGTTAAAATCACCAGATACTATGTAAAAAGTCTCCAGGTGTTTGTTCTGAAGTGAGCTGATGTTATTTCTTAGCCCTTTCAGGGCATCTTTAGCATTAGCGTCCGGAGCTTTGTAAACAGCTATTATAAACACAGCCGTAAACTCGCGGGGTAAATAATGTGATTGGCACTTCACAGTTAGTTGCTCTAAAGCCTCGGAGCATGTACTTATTTATCAGTGTACATTTTGTGGACCAACCTTTGTTTATGTAAATACACAATCCTCCTCCGCACGTCTTTCCCGTTTGTTTGCTGCAGCGGTCCACTCGGAAGAAAAGTCTGCCATCCATCTGAAACGCTGAATCCGGCATGTTGCTTTTTAGCCATGTCTCTGTGAGACAGAGTACCGCACATTAATTCATCTCTTCTGAGGCACTCATGCTCAGTTGAAGCAGATCCATCTTGTTATCAAAGGACCGGACGTTGGACAGAAAGAGAGATGGTATCAGCAGTCTGCCGGGCCTTGCGTTAGCTTTCTGCCTCACCAGCACACCTGCCCGGCATTCCCTTTTCTACTCCTGGGCACAACGCCTCCTCTTTCCGTTTGAGCGCTGCTTTTGCCACGCTGATGTCTGTAAAAGTTGTAGTCTGCCGAGCGTAGCCTTAACATTGTTGTTGATTGCTTCTGTGTTCAGTGTTAAATCCTCTCTCATCCTCATCACTTCAGTTCGGCTATAATTCACATGCTTAATGCGTGCAGAGTCAGGTTCGGAGTCTGTCTTTAAACTCCTGAAAACTGGGATCTCACTGGGAACCTGTGAAGCTGCTGCTGCTCTGAGCGCGGCCATCTTGGCCATCTTAAGTACAAAAGGTTTGAGTTACTGTCCTTGTTATTCTACAACTTTTTAAACTTATAGTATTTCAATTTAGTTTATTATTTATGTAAACAAATGTAATCTCAGTGTGAGTATAAACAAGTAAAATTGTCCAGCTGATTCCAAATGCAACCCATGGCAAATTTTAGGTAATCACCAGAGGATGTTATTTCAATAGTTTCATTTTTATAAAAAATGAAATTAATAAATAAATCATGGGCCTTTCACAAAAATTGCACTTTTCTAATTTCTAATGTTCTGGTATTAAGAAACAATAACAAAAAGAAAAAATATAATTGTTGCTGTCAGCCAGATTTGCTTTTTATAAAGCAAGTGGATGAAACAATTGTGTAACCATCTTATTCAAAATATTTATATAGCACCAATTCCCAACAAAATTCTTCTCAGGGCACTGCACAAAAACATTCACATGCATTATGAAATACCATTTAGTAAAAGTTATCTATCTAAAGAAGCCAGCAGTTGTGTTGAATCTTCATTTCATTGCAATCTTCCACCTATTGTTATTTATGAGTTATTTTCATTAGAGACAGGAAAAGAAAAACTCCCTTTTAACAAGAAGAAACCTCCGGCAGAACCAGGTTCAGGACGAGCAGCCACCTGCCTTGACTGTCTGGGGTTAGAGAGGAAAAGACAGAGATACAAACACTGAATGACTGGTCCAGGTGTAGTTTCTATGGCCCAGGTGTAGTTCTTATGGTCCAGGTCTAGTTTCTATGGACCAGGTGTAGTTTCTATGGCCCAGGTGTAGTTTATATGGTCCACATTTAGTTTCAATGTTCCAGGTATAGTTTTTTATGTTCCAGGTGTAGTTTATATGTTCCACGTGTATTTTCTATGGTCCAGGTGTAGTTTCTTTTTTCATTCATTCAACCTTTATTTAAACAGATAAATCACATTGAGCCTCGAAGACTCATTTACAAGTGAGACCTGTTTGGACAGACAAAAAACAGTGGTTAACAGGACACATGTAGGAATTGGAGGCGAAAAAAATTCCTATCAGACTTTTTTCTTGGCTGAGAAAAACCCCTAATATTGAAAAAACACTTAGCACAAACAAGCACATATTTACAGTACATAGACATTCTGCAGAGCAGAGCAGGAAGAAGGAAGAGACGAGACCGGTCAACAACGCCTACAGATGCTCTCGAGGTCACTGTAATCAGTCAATGTCCTCCGGTGAGATCCATAAACATTCTCGAGGTATGTCGAGAAATGGCCAAGGATAACCTCTATAAGAATCCAGAGTCCTGAAATGATGACAAAGTTTTTTCAGCGGGGTTTCATCTGGTTATCAGTTGGAAATTCCTCAGGGCGGGGGTGGTGAGTGTCAGATCACATTTTCTCCAGGCGACTTTAGATAAGATTGCCTTCAAGGACAACCAAGGCGACCAAAATTTAGACAAACACACAGTTGTTTTGTGGACAGGCAGAACTTAATGACATCAACCTTGAGTCTGTGTTTGGTCCACTCGGTTCAGAAATGTCCAAATTAACATGGCCAACACTGATGGAAAAGTGTCTGAGTAAAAATCCCCAAGATCTGCTCCATTCAGCCCAAAGCATTTGAGTCCGGGTACTCCAGACATGAACCCAATAAAGGCAAGCAGCGTGATCGGGTCCAAATTTGCTGCTGACGACTTCCTTGATTGTAGATAAAACCAGCACCAGCTGAATCCAAAAAGCAGGAACCAATTATCAAAAATCCAATTAAATATGCGTCCTTAAAATCCACAGATGGCAGCAGAGATAGACACATCATCAAGTTTTCCAGTCGATGAAATATCCAGCTGCGTACGTGCCAATAGGGTAAATCGGCTCGCCCAAAGCCTGTCTTCTCTTCGAAGAAATGTTGTAAATTGAGATGAGGGACCAACTGGTCAAAAAACAAGTCCATAATTATGGTTCAGAAGAAATGCAAGAGAGTCTCACAGCAATTTCACAGACAGACAGAGCAGCAAAGCAAAGCGGAGAGGGAGGGAGAGAAGCATCCGATCTCGTGGGGAGTGAGTGGTGAATGAATGATGAAATGAGTTTCTATGTTCCAGGTGCAGTTTCTATGGCCCAGGTGTAGTTCTTATGGTCCAGGTGTAGTTTCTTTGGTCCAGATGTAGTTCTTATTGTCTACATGTAGTTCTTATGGTCCAGGTGTAGTTCTTATGGTCTAGTGTAGTTTCTATGTTCCAGGTGTATTTTCTATGGTCCACGTTTAGTTTCTATGGTACACATGTAGTTTTTATGGTCCATGTGTAGTTTCTATGTTCCAGGTGTATTTTCTATGGTCCACGTGTATTTTCTATGGTCCACATGTAGTGTCTATGGTCCAGACGTAGTTTCTACAAGTATGTTCCAGGTGTATTTTCTATGGTCCATGTTTAGTTTCTATGGTCCACGTGTAGTTTCTATGTTCAACGTGTAGTTTCTATGGTCCAGATGTAGTT
>NC_056506.1:11034688-11061992 GCF_014905685.2 Nematolebias whitei | reverse complement strand
TGTAGTTTCTATGTTCAACGTGTAGTTTCTATGGTCCAGATGTAGTTTCTATGTTCCAGTTATAGTTTCTATGTTCTACGTGTAGTTTCTATGGTCCACGTGTAGTTTCTATGTTCAACATGTAGTTTCTATGGTCCAGATGTAGTTTCTATGTTCCAGATATAGTTTCTATGTTCTACGTGTAGTTTATATGTCCCACGTGTAGTTTCTATGGCCCAGGTGGGGGCAGCTGTGGCTGAGTGGTTAGAGCAGTCGTCCTCCAATGCGAGAGTTGGGGTTCGAATCCACCAGCAGTCACATGCTGAAGTGTCCCTGGGCAAGACACTGAACCCCTCATAGCCTCTGATGTGTGTCCCATCAGTGTATGAATGTGACCTAAAGCACTGATTAGTCTCATTAGAATTATTTGTTCAATTAGCTTTGTAGAGATCTAGTAGAGTGCTGTATGAATGGGTAAATGAGGACACAGATTGTAGTGTAAGGCGCTTTGAGTATATTGAAATAAGATAGAAAGGCGCTATAAAAGTACAGTCCATTTACCATTTAGTCCATTTACCAGGTGTAGTTTCAATGTTCCAGGTGTAGTTTCTATGGCCCAGGTGTAGTTCTTATGGTCCAGGTGTAGTTTATATGGTCCACATTTAGTTTCAATGTTCCAGGTGTAGTTTATATGTTCCAGGTGTAGTTTTTATGTTCCACCTATAGTTTCTATGTTCCACATGCAGTTCTATGGTACAGATGTAGTTTATATGTTCCAGGTGTAGTTTCTATGGTCCAGATGTAGGTTCAATGGTCCAGATGTAGTTTCTATGGTCCAGATGTAGTTTATATGTTCCAGGTGTAGTTTCTATGTTACAGGTGTAGTTTCAATGGTTCAGGTGTAGTTTCTATGTTCCAAGTGTAGTTTCATTGGTCCAGGTGTAGTTTCTATGTTCCAAGTGTAGTTTCAATGGTTCAAGTGTAGATTCTTGGGAAAGAAAGACAAATAAAAACACAAGTTAATGATAGAAATAATTACAAAAACAGAGTAGAGCCAATAAAGACAGCAGCTGAGTGAAGGAATGTGGTTGATTTGTCCTCCAATAGTCTAAGCCTACAGCAGCATAATTAAAGGATAGCTCACAACACCCAAACCAACACGAACAATATGGTTTATAAAAAAGGAAAGACTTAAACCTTGTTTTAAAATTAGACAGCCTCATGGAAAGATTGAGCCACAAGAGAGGAGCCAGAGAAATGAAAGCTCTGCCTCCCATTCTGCTTTTATAAGCTCTAGGAACCACAAGTAAACCTTCAGTCTGAGGATGAAAAGATATGTTAGGAAGATATGGTATACCCTTATCTGAACGAGTGACTCAATGTTGTTTCCTTGAAGGAGTTCAGGGCTCTATTTCCCACTTCTTCCACCTGCCCGTTTGTGACACTGGAGAGCCCATGGCAGAACCTTACTTCTGTCTCTAAAATTGGTCATTAAACTTGAAATAGGTGGTGGAAAGACAGAGGTTCAGCAGGATTCAGATCTGATCCATGATGAAATTGTTCATCCTGCTCAGGTCATTATCTTGTTGAAAATATGTTCTGACAGTTCCCACGGCTTCTGATGTGGATATATCTGTCTGATGTGGCTAACAACAATAGCCTGTGAACCTCGTGGCTGGATCCTGTGCTTCTGAGAGTTGAGACCAATAATCCAGAAGTATCGTGAGTAATGCCGAGCAAACACAGAGATAAGAGACAAGTGTCGGAAAATAATTCTGAAGATATGGAGGAAGTTAAAAAATCTTTGAACTTTTTGAGTGCTGAACTGACTAAATTGAGTGCTGATGTGACTAAAGTATCAGCTAATTGTGATTTACTGACAGGACTGTCTGAAGAAGTGAAACAATTGAAAGAACTGATGACTAATAAAGACAGAAAAATAGCTGAACTGGAACAAAAAGTAGAAGACTTGGAACAATACACAAGACTAGACAACTTGGTGATCACTGGACTGGAAGTTAGGAACCGAACTTATGCAAGAGTTGTTGCTGGTACTAACACAGCAGAAGATGCACCACAGGAAGAACTACAGACTCTGGAGGAGCAAGTAGTGAATTTTTTACAAAACAAAAACATTGACATCGAACATGAGGACATTTCAATCTGTCACACACTGCCCAACAAATCTGATAAAGCCAAACCATCCATAGTCATCAAGTTCATTAGCAGGAAATCAAGAAACAATGTGATAATGCAAGCAAAAAAACTGAAGGGAACAAATGTTTACATAAACGAACACCTAACTAAAAAAAATGGAAATATTGCACGTGAAGCAAGGTGGTTGAAAAAACAGAAAAAAATAGCATCAACTTGGACAAGAAATGGAAACATCTGGATCAAAATACAGGAAGGATCTCAGGCTAAAATAATAAAAGACCTGAAAGATCTGGAAAAACTAAAATGAGCTCTGGAGATGACAGATGATAAATCATTGACATAACTTCACAAACAAGAAATTAACAAAATATAAAACAAACAAATACATTAAACATGGCAACATACGAAGACTTAGAGTTTAAAATATACAATGTTGAAGATGCGATTGATACAAATTTTTTCCCTGAAATAAAAGACAGTGAATATTACAATGAAGAACAGTTTAATGACATCAATATAACAAATGGAGGTCTCTCTATTATTCACTTTAATAGTAGAAGTTTAAATGCAAATATATCCAAAATAACAGATTATTTAAAACAGCTAAACAGAACCTTTACAATAATAGCACTGTCAGAGATGTGGCTCAACGATGAAAACACAAATAATGTTCACATGGAAGGTATGAATTATATCATGTGAACAGAAGCAACAAAAGAGGTGGTGGAGTGGCTCTATTTGTTAAAAATGAAATAAAATGTAAATTAATTAATGAAATGTCAATCATTGTTGATAATATCATGGAAATAATAACAATAGAAATAATAAACAAGAATGATAAAAACATATTAATAAGTTGTGTATATCGATCTCCAGGATCAAATATAGAAATATTCACTGATAAAATCGTACAACTATTGGACAAGAGTTTTAATAAAAGCATTTTTTTCTGTGGAGACTTTAATATTGACCTGGGAAATAAAACAGATTCAAATAACATCAGTACATTTACAAATTCATTGTGTAGTTTAAATCTTTATCCGTTAATATCAAAACCAACAAGAATTACAACTCATAGTGCTACAATAATCGATAATATTTTCACAAATGTAACAAATGGGGATGTGATGGGAGGTATTTTAACGAATGATTTGAGTGATCATTTACCAGTTTTCATGATTTATAAAAAAGATCAAAGCATTACAAAAGAAATTACAATTAAGGAAAAAACAATAAACACATCAAAAAAAGCAATGGACAAATTAAAAGATGATTTACATAAACAAAGCTGGAAAGACGTGTATTCTGATGATGTGAACAGATCATATGATGAGTTTATGAACATTTTGGGAGCTCTGTATTAAAAGAATTGTGTGCAAAATAATTGTACAAAGAGAAATGTTGTTGACCAACCATGGATGACGAAAGGGTTGAGAAATGCTTGTTAAAAAAAAGAATTATTTGTATACATGTTTCTTGAAATTGAGAACACAAGAGGCCAAAGAGAAATATAAGAAGTATAAAAATAAATTAGTAGTGATTATAAGGAAACACAAGAAGGAATATTATAGTGATTTATTAAATAAAAGTAATGGTGATATGAAAGCTACATGGCGAGTAATAAATAGTGTTCTGAAAAGTCATAAAGCAAAAACAGGTATTTCACAATATTTTTTGAAGGATGACGATGAAATCCATGATGAAAATGAAATTGTAAATGGATTTAATCATCATTTTGTGAACGTTGGATCAAGCCTTCCTGCTAAAATACCAAAAGTAGACAATAATGTGAACCATTCAGTTATAAGTTGTGACAACAGTATTTTTCTTAATGGAACTGACAAAGAAGAAATAATGAATGTTGTAAAAAATCTTACAGATAAGAGATCAAAAGACTGGGTGGACATGGATTTGATGTTTGTAAAGGACATAATGAGTTATGTTATCGAGCCGTTTACATATATTTGTAATTTATCATTTTCAAAAGGAATATTTCCAGACAATATGAAAGTAGCTAAGGTAGTTCCTCTCTTTAAAAATGGTGATAAATGTGTGTTCAATAATTATAGACCAATATCCTTATTACCACAGTTCTCAAAAATTCTAGAAAAACTGTTTGTGACCAGATTAGATAAATTTATTACTAAACAAAACATTCTAAGTAGCAGTCAGTATGGGTTTAGAGCAAAAAACTCTACATCAATGGCTCTCATGGAAATAATAGAACAAATAACTACTGCTGTCGATCAAAAACAGTATTGTGTTAGTATTTTTGTTGATTTAAAAAAAGCATTCGATACTATTGACCACACTATTCTCCTTGAAAAATTAAATAAATATGGTATAAGAGGACCAGCATTACACTGGGTATCTAGCTATTTAAAATATAGAAAACAGTTTGTACAAATAAATGGTGTAAGATCTGACCTGTGCAATATCACTTGTGGAGTTCCTCAAGGCTCTGTACTTGGACCAAAGTTATTTATTTTATATGTGAATGACTTAGTGAATGTATCAGTACTCCTCAAATGTGTCCTTTTTGCAGATGACACCACATTCTTTTGTTTGGGTAAAGATGTAAAACGGATGTTGGAATTGATGAAGACAGAATTTGATAAAATACAAACTTGGTTTAAACTTAATAAATTATCATTAAATTTAGATAAAACTAAATACATGATATTTAGTAACAAAATAGAACTGTTGATGATCCATTTAAAATTGAGGGTGTTGAGATTTGTAGAATTAATGAGATGAAATTTTTGGGTGTAATCATTGATGAAGAGCTAACATGGAAAAATCACATAAATTCTGTAAAAACAAAAATATCTAAATCTATTGCAGTACTATACAAAGTCAGGGAATTATTAAATGATAAAGCTCTGTACATGTTGTATAACACAATCATTGTTCCACATTTAATCTATTGCATTGATGTTTGGGGGAAAGCGTGTAAAACATTTACAAAACCTATTTTTATTTTACAGAAAAGAGCTGTAAGAGTTATCACCAGAAAGCATTACTGTCACCCATCAAGCACATTATTTTATCAACTAAAGTTATTGAAGTTCCATGATTTGGTAGATTTCAGTATTTTATCAGTTATGTATAGGGCTCAAAATAACACATTACCATTAAATATCCAAAGAAATTTTGTTAAAAGACAAAGTTGTTACAATCTTAAGGGGATAGAGATATTTGTCAAACCAAAATTCAGAACTAGTCTGAAGGGAAGGTCTACCTCAATCCAAGGAGTTGGATTGTGGAATGGTCTAGAGAGTGATGTGAAAAATGCCAAGTCAATGTGTACATTTAAGAAAAAGATCAAAACTGAATTGTTAAAAAAATATATATGAAGTAGCTTAGTGTGTGTTTTGTATTAGAATTAGAAAAATTAGAAAGAGTTATTCATTTTGTTCTGTTACTTGAAGATTACTATGTCTGAAATAATTGTTTGAAAAAAAGGGGCAGATATAATAAGATTTTTTCTTCTTTCTGCTGCCTTTCATTTTAAATCTTTTGTATCCTTTTTTATATTGTTATGGAATTGTTTTGTACTTTTTTTAAATGAATAAACTATATACCATATACAAGTTAAAATTCAAGGGACATCAAAAGATTCAAAGGTTTCTCCTGGAGCCAGCTTGAAATGTTGAATCTTGTTTGCAAAGTTCTTGGAGCTCATTCACTGTTATGTGGTGTGTTTCCAACAAGAGGAGCAAAAAAGTGCAATATTAAATGTTACTGAGTTTATTATGCTGACGATAGGTCTGAGTGGTTCCTTCTTTGTGTATTTTGTAACGTCCATATAAATATGGAGTGGCTTCCTCTGGATATAATCTGTGGTAAAATGATTGATTGATTACCTTATCTTTTTCAAGTTTTTGCAGGTAGTCTATGATCATTTTGTAGGCGCTGGTTTGATCCTTTTCAAGGTTTAATACGTGGTGTTGTCACTTAGTAGTGTTTTTTTCTTCTTCTTGGTAATCAAAAGTGTTGGGGACCACTGTGCATCTTCCTGTGTCAGCTGGTAAAATGGTGATGTTTGGTCCTGGCTGAGAGATGTTTATTTCCTGTGGTTTAAGAAGGAAGTGGACTGGCACTGGAGAGGATTGCTGCTATCTTCATTCTGAGTTCTGCTTCTATCAGGTTGTTGCTCCTAATGGCAGTGGCCTTGTCATTCCTTGTTTTTGTGATGCTGTGAAGCTTAAAACTTTTACTGGGACCATCTATCAAAGCAACTGGTGCCATTCCAGCATCAACTTACAAATTGCAGTTGGGAGGTGTAGATATATACATAGACTTTAGTTCCCACTATGGTAATTATAGTGACTACTGGGACAATATGGCACCACACATCAACTGTTCTCTTAAAGTGGCAACACAAACAAACATAAAAATAGATTTTTGAGGTTTGATTCAGAATATTTCATGTTCACGATGAGAGACAAATAAAATAAATTATACACCAACTTAACAAAGTCCATGCTCAATAATCCAGGTATACAATCCAACAATTTTCAGTCAGGTCATCTGGACAGTTTCTATTTTTTTTGGGCTGAAACATTTCACCTTCCATCCAGAAGGCTTCATTGGTCTAAGGAAACACACAACACAAAACTGATTCAAATGGACTTTGTTGTTTTGAACCAGTTTGACATGACTGTCGACGAGTAAGAGGGCCGGCACCGGAGGAGAGGGCGTGCCCCAGAGACCATCTTAGCACCAACATAACTCTTTTTTGCCACCTTGGAGTAAGCTGTTGGGTGGAGAATCAGTTTTGTGTTGTGCGTTTCCTTAGACTGATGAAGACTTCTGGATGGAAGGTGAAATGTTTCAGCACAAAAAAAAAAAATGTTCAGATGACCTGACTAGAAATTGTTGGATATACCCCAACTTCTAATACATAGCTACATTGTTTTTTTTCTCTGATAATGTGGAAATAAAAGTGCATCTGATTCATAATTTGTCATGTCTCCTTTGCTTTTGCAGGTGTCGCCTCTTCATCTATTACCTTGTTATTCTGGGGGAGAATGCTGCTCTTGGTGCACTGTGGTACCTTTACCGAACACCTCAAACTACAGACGCCTTTGCAGTTCCAGTCCTCTGTGTCATTTTCAGCTGTTTCCTAACCGGTCTGGTGTTCATGCTGATGTACTATGCTTTTTTCCATCCCAATGGGCCTCGCTTTGGGCGTTCATCGAGTGGGCAAGAACTAGACTTGGACCCATCTGCTCAGTTCTCCACATTACCTTCTGAGGGTGCAACCAACTCACTGCGTTCCAACCGAGGCGCCACAACCACCACTACCCTGGAACGCGACACCGGGAAATATACGGAGCGGGATGGCTGCATGCCAGTGTTTCAGGTGCGACACACGGCACCATCCACATTGTTGTTGCGTGCGCCACGACTAGAAGAGACAGTCATCAAAATTGACCTATGTAGGAACCGCTACCCTGCTTGGGAACGTCATGTCCTGGATCGCAGCATACGCAAAGCAATTCTGGCCATGGACTGTTCTGCAACTCCACCTCATCTGCAGTACAAAGATGATGCTCTGGTGCAGGAGCGGTTGGAGTACGAGACCACGTTATAGCTTCACCTCACTGTCAGAACAGCAAAGGCAGCATAAACATCAACAGGGACTGTTGAGTGGCTATAAGAATATATTTTTTTTTGATCTCCCATTAACTAGAATCTGTCCCAACTCAGAAAGAATTGGAGGAAATTTTGGCACAATTGTATCTCGTGTCACTGGATGTGATTGGATTATTTGCAGATTTTCCCGATTTTACTTCCACTCATCAGGGAAATTCTGATATGAACAAAAACTACAGAATTGTGCTTTGATACTTTGTGTGAACTGAACAAAAATCTGATGCAAGGGTTTAGTTAGAGCTGTAAAAGCTTTGTTTTAAGTACAACTGAAGATTTAAAAAAAAACTAGAAATTACGATACAGTTACGTTGCAGCCAAGCAGCTGGTGTTGCCACACGATAACACTCCTGTTTGCTTAGTGCCAAAAAGGTTTCTGGAAGAAATCTTCAGTAGTTCTTCAAGAACAGCTTCAAATTGACTAGATAGTCCAGGAATCACTTCTACAATCTTCTGGATTTATCTGATTTGCTCTGAAAGATCAGAAAAAACAAAAAAGACTACAGACAGTGACTTAAACAGCAACGTTAACTGTTATGATTTATTTGGAAAAATGAGCAAATCTGACTGAATGGAAAAGAAGGGCATAAACCAGGAGGGCTGAAGGCTGAGCAGTAATCAACACGTTGTCTTTCTCCCACAACAAAAAAAGTTTAAATGCAAAGAAAAACAAAATCCACATGTCCGCTCAGCTCGGCTGTTCACCTCGTCATTGTAGTTGGACAAGAACACGGAGTTGTCCTCGTCTGTGAAGGACACTGTGCACCGAGAACAAGAGAGCACATTGGATCCACAGCAATGGATACAACAACCTGAAACAGAAGAAAACAAAGAAGCTGCCATCTCAGCCAAGCACAAGGATGTACAGCTGTCTTCTTCAACATCTTATAATTATTACAGAGAATTTCCTGTAGAGACATGTCACTGTAATTTTGTGCATTTTGTGTTTAGATGTGTTGGAAACGTGTGTGTGTGATAGAGGATTTGGGAGAGAGGAAGTGGCTCAAAGACGGGATTCAATGTCTAACTTTGCTCCTTGTCATCATCAGTCAGTAACCCATATTAACACGAGTCACAAGTTCAAATTAAAGCTGCAAGCAGCATTGAAGGCCCTCACAGCAAAGCGCCGCTCCAGCCTTACAGTGACCGTGGGAGCTCATGCGACTCAGCCCAGTCACCATCGCTCTCGCTCACGTCCCACGCCTGTTCACCGGGGTGCGCATTCGCCGAACCTTCGACATCACCCCTAATCGCAGGTGCTCCAGCAACGTCTCCTAGTCTCTGTCGCAAACGCTCTCATGCCATTCTCACACGCGTCCACCAGGGTGCGCATATACCCAAACTTTGCAATCGCCTTCCGCCCATATCAATATGAAAGGGGGCGCACTTGAGTCAAAAGTTAAACAACAATACCAATGTGTCTAGAAGTGCTCAATAATGATGCACAAAAAATCTGGTGCAGATCGTATAATATATCATTGAGATATAACAGTTTGATTAATCTAGGGGGCGCACTTGAGTCAAATGTTAAAGAACAATACCAATGTATCTAGACATGCACACAGATGACGTACCAAAAATCTGGTACAGATCGGATGATGTATCACTGAGATGTAACAGTTTAAATAATGTAGGGGGCGCACTTGAGTCAAAAGTTAAACAACAATACCAATGTATCTACTAGTGCTCACTTATCAGGCACAATAAATCTGGTACATATTGGATGTTGTAGCCTTGAGATATAACTGTTGGAATAATCTAGGGGGTGCACTAGAGTCATATGTTAAACAACAATATCAATGTGTGTAGAAGTGCTCACTGATCACGCACAATAAATCTGGTGCAGATCAGATGATGTATCACTGAACTATAACTGTAAGAATAATGTAGGTGGCGCTGTGGAGGCTATTGGCCACTTGTCATGGAGACCTGTTCACGGGGTGAATAATGATCAATCATAGTGCTTTTGGTGCACCTCGTCTGAAATCGGTGTATTTTAGAGCCAAACGTATTGCAACAGCGTCACTTCTTGATTCGCCACGCTGCCACGCCCACATCTTCCAGCAAACACGGTTTGCACTTTAAATCAAATCAGGCCATCTTATCCGTCTTCTAACACAGGATTGTCCTGATTAGGTCAATGGTGTCAAAGAGGGTGCATTCCATTCCAAGTAAAAAAAACACTTCCTGGTCTGATGACGTCAAAATATGACCACAGTGGATAGTCGGGCATCCAACAGGGATGAGTCTTGCCAAGTTTGTAGCATTTCGATTTTTCAATGTGCAAGTTATAGCATTTGTAAATTTATGGCGTGAAGCGCAACTTGGAGGCCTGGCCACGCCCCTTTAACAAAAAAAACCGAAAGCTTTTGATAACTTTTACTCTCCAATGTCTTAAGGGCATATTAACCAAGTTTGAAGGCAATCACTCAAAATCCCTAGGAGGAGTTCGTTAAAATTTGCAACTAGAAATGCCCAAAAATTACCCATTGACCCAAAATGGCCGACTTCCTGTTGGTTTTGGATCAGGGCTCCAAGAGACTTTCATAGGTCCTGACACGATACACATGTTCACCAAGTTTCAGAATTATTGGTCAAAAAATGGTTTGGGGCTGAGGTTTTAAAATATTCTAGGGGGCACTGTGGAGGCTATTGGGCAATTATCATGGCTTCCTGATCAAGGGGTGGATAATGATCGATCATACTGATTTTGGTGCACCTCGGTTCAAATCTGTGGAATTTAGAGCCAAGCGTATGGAGACGGCGTTACGTCTTATTCGCCACGCCGCGCCGCCCACATGCTCCACCCCAAACTGTCACATTGTTGAAAAGCAAGTTACACCAACATGTCTTCGGTCACTGGACACATTATCATGATGATCAGGTGACAGGGGTCAGATAGGGACCGTTCAATGTAAAACTTTACACTTCCTGTTGTCAGGGGGCGTGGCTTAAGGGATGTCATGATTTGACCATTTAGTCTTGCAGGTGACTGGATGTGGATCAATCACTGAAGGTTTGATGTGTCAGACAGTTTTCCTGTAGGAGCAATTAGCGTTTCGTTTTTCATGGCGAGATGCCAAATTTTGAGGTCTGGCCCCGCCCCGTCAGCATGCACGAAAACGTACCATTTTGATAACTTTTCGTCCCCCGTGCGTTTTGACCAAAATAGCCAAGTTTGAAACCAAATGAGCGAAATCCCTAGGAGGAGGAGTTCAAATGAGGAGGCTAAATCGCCAAAAAGGTGTAAAAATTGGTCCGGCATTCCAAAATGGCCGCCTTCCTGTTTATCGTACAACTTTTGTGCCAGAGGGTTTTCTGTGCATCTTGGGGAATTGGACAAGTTACCAAATTTCATGTTTCGAAGACAAACTAAGGTTAATGCGGAGGGTATTTAGAAAATTTCCAGGTGGCGCTCTTGAGCTGTTTCTGTTGCGATTTTTGCCACGCCCTTACAATACATAATTTTTTAACAGTCCTGATGCGTCCGCCAAATTTGGTGACTTTTGGGATATGTTAAGGCCCCCAAAATGCCAATTCATTTGACGAAAAAAATTGCAGCTTGGGCCAGAACAGAGCGATTACAATAGGCCTTGGCAGCGCTTCCCTGCTCAGCTTCGCTGCTCAGGCCTAATCATGCTGATGACCCAGAAACAGAAAATTTTCTAACACAGCACAAGTTATTACGCTTCTGCTTTTAGTTAGTGGGTTTAGTGAAGAAACAAGAGCCTAGATGAAAGCTTGATCCTTGAGTGTCATAATTCATGTCCTTGTCCTCAAAGAACAAGCACTGAAATATAAAAAGGTAACTTATTTTAAAGAAGAGCGCAGTTTTAAATAATTAAGTTGAATTTACAACTAGAGCTGTTTAAAGGGATCTCAGACTACATGCACATCTTAGCCTTAATATGTTATTTGCCTATTCTACTAAAAAATGTTTGTGGCACAAGGAAACTCATAAATACTTAAAAAAGTGTATATAAAGTAGTCCCTCGATTATCGCAGGGGTTACAGTCCACACACCACCAAGATAGGTTAAAAACCCTACATTTATTTTAGAATTTATATATTTTAAGGCTTTATAAACCCTTCCCACACTCTTTCAATGTTCTAAACTCTTAAACCTATGTAATTTTAACAACATACATATATGTACTGTACAGTACTGCAAAATTTTACCAGCTCTCCAGAACAGCAGCTTAGTTCTGGTTCAGCAGACCTACCCTGCAGCGATGAAGTCCACCACCCCATCCAGGTTGATGTGCATGTGGATAATTGAGCTTCAGGATTATTTGCAACTTTCCTACCAGTTCTGGGACTTCAACAGATAGCTCGTTACTTCTGACTTTCCCTTTCCATCCATCCAGTGTTTCCCCTACCATTATACAAATGGGGCGCCCCACCCCATCAGCAGAAAGGAGCATCCCGTCTACCAAAACACATGCACCCCCGTCCCCACACCCACCTGTCAGTACTGACATAGCGCAAAGCTTGCAATACAGATGCGCTAATTAAATAGCTTTGGTGCAAACAGTGTGCGCAGCTCAGGATGCGTCTCAGTCTCTCCCCCCCCCCCCAACAAAAATCACAGACGAGATGAGCACCCCGCCATGGCAAGTTATAGGGGAAACACTGAGCACTGTTGTCTTCTGGGTAGTGTAGTTCTTTTTGACTGGTGTTATTACAGTGTAGTCTTATTGAAAGTAAACTACAAAATGGTGGCGTCTGTCCGAAGTATTGTTTTCATTAACTTTTTATCTCGTACCATCCCAATCACGAGTAATATTAAAGTTGACAATCATTGGAAAACTACGAAAGAGCGAATCCGCGAAAGTCGAACCTTGAAGTAGTGAGGGACTACTGAATTATTTCACCAGCACAATGCATTCTGTGTGATGTATGCAGTCGTGACCAAAACATATGGATTAAGGCTGAAAAGTTCACTTCCGGTGATTAATGTGTTGCTTTGCTCTTTGGTTCGGGTGGAACAAAGTCTCACTTTACATCGGCTTCAGCACACCGACGACCCTAATTGGGCCATGCAGCAGATGGTGGATAGATGCATACATGGGCATGCACTGTTTAAATGTGTATGTTTTGCACACATTTGTGTGGATGCTTATCATGAAAATCTTGTGATAGAAAGCGGAGCTCTGTGCAGCAGAAAGTCTCTCATAAGCAGCACGATCTTCATCCATTTGGTCTTCCTTATTTTCAGTTGCAGTCTGAGTTATTTTGTACCTTCTCTTCTCTGTCAGTACCCTCCAGTTCAAATGAAAGGATTGAACTTCAAACTATGTCCAAAATGAACAGTTGAGCTCAATGGTGCTCACACCAGAGCAACTGTCTAAATACCCTGAAACAGCCTACAGTAGTTTCTTGTATTAGTATTCAGTATTTTTACTTTTTATTTATAGCTGAAGCATATACTGTAGGTCAATTGTTCCAACAATCCCTTTAAAACAATTAGGTGGAAATATTTGCTCCTCGACAGCAGCAGCTGCTTTTTATTCTTCCTCCTGCAAGAAGGTTTCTCATGTCTGTTTTTTATAAACTATTTCAGTTTAGCTGTACACAACCTGCACATGCTGTGGCTCTGATCAAAATAAGTTAACTTTTAGAGAAGTAGCACTTCAGTTGTGTGCACATCATTTACGGCCTAGGCCCTAAATATCCTCAATCCATCTTTCATATTCCACAACTTGATGTTGTCAACATTAAATCATTTTCAATCATCACAATTTTAAATGGATTCATGATGATCCATGTTTGCATTGTGATGCATCCAAAAATAAAAATACAATTTGAACTCCACGCCTACTAGAGACTGTCATAAGAATTAGTTTTCCACTGCACACAGCAGACAGCAGAAAGATGATTATTAAAGTTAGTGTTTGGTTTACATTAGAAAAGCTGCTTGTTTTTAAACTGATCACTGATTTTATGTTAACATGAGCTTTCATGAGAATACAAAATGTTCTAAAATATTATCTGACCTTGACAAAAACTTTCTTTTTCTACACACTTAGTCTTCATCTTCCTGGGGTGTGTTGTGTCTGAAACATTGGTTACGCACTGTAACCCCAGATTCTATGAGTATAGGCCCAGCCCTTTAACGCTATTGCTAGTGGGTTTATCCCTTCGCGCGCAGCGCAGCTCTGAAAACTTTAGTCCACGCCCACCTACTGTGTGGGCCTCAACCCCGGTCCGTATAAATTATGGTGAGACCGGGTAATCGGCTCCCAAAT
The DNA here is from genome assembly GCF_014905685.2 of Nematolebias whitei. Taxonomy (NCBI): domain Eukaryota; kingdom Metazoa; phylum Chordata; class Actinopteri; order Cyprinodontiformes; family Rivulidae; genus Nematolebias; species Nematolebias whitei. The sequence continues at coordinate 11,047,950 of NC_056506.1, read as the reverse complement.
AGCTTTTTTCTTCAGCCATTTAGGAACCAGTGAGGCCCAGAGCTTAAAGGGCTGCGCCTATACTCATAGAATCTGGGGTTACAGTACATAACCAACATTCTATTTTGTATAGGCTTCGCCCTTTAAGGCTATCGCTAGTGGGTTAAACGCAAAGCAGGATGTAGTCTATGCCTCACTGGGTCCACTCAGACACAACATGAAGCACCTGCTTGCACAAAAAACATTTCATCACTCAGCCTTCTGTGTGCGTAATTACGCGCTGCGTAATTGTGTGCTCCATGCGCAGGAGCACACCGGAGAAAAGATCTCTGGTGAGGAAAAGAGGCTGAGATAGCAGACCTGCTGCTGTGAATAGGAACAACGGAGGATACGAATTGTAACAGTGTAACGATGAACAGAGCAGACCAACAGCTCCTCAGGATGAACTGATTAATAACGATAAAATCAGCAGTTATGCACTTGTGACTGATAATAAATATCTCACACTGTGACTGCATGCAGGCAGGTGTGAACTGTGGCTGTGTGGTTAGAGCAGTCGTCCTCCAATGTGAGAGTTGGGGGTTCGAATCCACCAGCAGTCACATGCTGAAGTGTCCCTGGGCAAGACACTGAACCCCTCATAGCCTCTGATGTGTGTCTCATCAGTGTATGAATGTGATCTAAAGCACTGATTAGTCTCTTTAGAATGATTTGTTCAATTAGCTTTGTTGGGCGCTGGGTGGATAGAGGGTGTCCTGAAGAGCTGTCCCTGTAATGCTCAAACAGACACTGAGAACGGCGCAGTGCGGCCATGTGCGCCACGTAACACTAAAAACGCGCGCACGGGACAGAGGAGGTGAGATGTTGCTTCCTCTTCAGAATTATGAGGAGGAGGGTAAAACCCATCCAAGGTTATCACTCTCGATCTGAATGAGCTTGTGATACTTTTCAGGCAGGGTTAAAACGCAGTACAGCTGAACTGCCGTCAACTTGAATTCTGAGACATGATGGAGCAACAGAGAGAGCAGATAATCATTCACTCTCTTTGCCAACGTCAGAGCTAACAGCAGGCTGATTTTAATGACAGAAATTTAAGTGAAACCTGAGCTAAAGGCTCAAAAGGAGCTTTGATCAGAGTGTGCAGGACCATCATTAGGTCCCACCGTAGAGCTCGTGGACGTGACACAGGTCTGTGTCTCTGTACACCTTTCAGAAAAACGCTTCATCAGTGGGTGGTTAAGAACTGTTCTGTTACTGAGAAACCTCATGACAGGAAGAAATAGCTGCAGCATAAGTTTAACTTGTGCTGAATTCTAAATTTCTGTCTATCAGTTGCTGTAGAAATGACAGCACGACACCTAGTGGACATGAGATGACCTCCACGCCTTTCTCTGCACACAAACGCTGAAAAACTGTCCACTTGATGTGTACAGCGTTGTAGTGGAAGCATTTTGTGTGCCCTGAAAACGTATGCACCACATCCTGTGGGAGGCCCATCTTTTTCTAAACGGATCCGTTCAGCGGCCAGACCCAAAGGTGCTGACCTATTTCTGGGTAACTCCTGATCGCTCTTCCTGCCTGGAGGAGAGGGGCCCCCCCACCACCACCTAACGACAGTTTCCACGGCCGACCCGATATCAGTCGCTGCATATTTGGGAACCACGGAGCGCTTATGCGCTCTGGAGCTACGAGGATGACTGACAGTTCTTCCTCCCGGACCCGGTCCAGGGTCTGTGATATCAGCAGGACTGGAGGAAGCGCATAAAGGAGCATTTTTGGCCACGGGCTGTGAGCAAAAGCATCCACTCCTAATGGTGGATTGTCTTGTGAGCTCAGTGAGAACCATAATTGACACTGGGAGTTCTCCCTTGTGGCGAACAGATCCACTGCTGCTCGGCTGAACCTGCTCCAAAAAACTGAGAGATCAGCTCGGGATGGAGGCTCTAGTCTCTATGGCGGGGACCGCCCCTCGACATGATATCTGCTCGTCTGTTCAGGACGCTGGGAAAGTACACTGCATTGATGGGGAGCAGGTTTTTGTGTGCCCAACACAACAACTGTTTCGCGATGCGTAACAGTTGGGCTGAGCGCACACCTTCCTGATAGTTTATGTAAACTGTCGTCACTTTGTTGTCTGTGTGGATCAGAAAATGCTGATCCCACAGCAGGGGCAAAATGCTGAGTCATGTTTCAGACCATGAATACATTCTAGCACATTATGTAAAGCGACATGTGGTCCAGCCACTGTGCTCCCACTGCTTGGGACAGACACATTCCTCCCAGATTGGCAGGAGCACGTCTGTGAAAAAACTGAGACATGTGACGTAGGCCTACTGATGGGAACTCCCTCTGACAGAACGAGGGGTTTTCCCCAGTGATTCAGATCGGTTCTCACGGAGGGGGGCACAAAGATAATCTGCCTCTTCTGGCGCACAGGATCTATGCGCAGGCAGGCAAACCATCTCTGAAGGCATCTCATGTGAAGTAGGCCCAGCGGAACCACGATGTGGGCCGCTGACATCGTCCCAGGAGTTGCATGACAGGCAGAGCTGTCACTACGCTGCTGGGTTTGACATGGCAGAACTGAATTTACAGAGCTTCTGCTCTTGGCTGTGGTAAACGGGCTCTCATTGTGGTTGAGTTTAGCTTCACTCCCAGATAAACAATCATCTGGGACGGGTGAACGGATCTTTTCCCAGTTTATAGAAAAAACAGGTTTAGCAGGTGTAAAGCTAGTGTTTGGTCTGCACAGCTGCTTTCTGCCTGGACTGATCTAATAAAAGCAGATCATCCAGATAAAAAAGAAATCTCATTCCTGCATGTGTAATGGCTGCAGAGCCGTCTCCACACATTTTGAGAATGTGCATGGTGGCGAGGGAATAACTGAACGGTAGCCTGTTGTACTGATACGGAATCCCCTGGAGGAGAAAAACGCAGGAATTTCCTGTGTTTCGGAATGATGGAAATGTGAAATTATGCGCCCTTCAAATCTATGGTGGTGAACCAGTCGTTCTGGTGAAGTTCTCCAGCAGCTGTTTGATTGTCAGCATATGGAATTGTCTCTCCATGATTGAATTGTTGAACATGGACAGGTCGAGAATGGGTCTCATCCCTCAGTTTTTTTTCAGAACTAGGAAGTAGTGGGAGGACAAAAGACCCTGTATTTTCCTCTCCGTTGGAAACTCTGGAAATCATGTTTTTCATCAGGAATTCCTGGACTTCTGACTGGAGAGGCGAACTCTGTTCTGGAGAAGACAGAACCATCTCTATAATCCCTCTGACTGGTGGGGGTTGAGCTGCAAAACTGCAGCGTGTAACCCCTGCTGATCAGAGAGACCGTCCATCTGTCCAGGGAACACATTCGCTGCCACTCTGAGTAACGCTCGGAGAGCGGGCACGCATTTTGTGTGTCATGTTTCTCTTGGACATCAACCAGGCTAAAAACCCTTACTGCCATCACTTGCTCCAGAGATTCTCCGGGAGGAACCCAAGGTGGGGGCTCCGACAGAAAAATGCTGTATGTGTGCCTCTGTACTGAACCCAGGCTGCGGTCTCATGTTAGAGCTGAGGTGGGCTGGCGCGCACTGAGAGGAGGCGTGAGCGCTTTCTGAGTGAAAATGCCGTTTTGGTGGAGGCTGCAGCTGTCATGGAGAAAAAATGTTTACTCCCGCTGCGCGGTGAGATGATAGAAAACGGCAGAAAATAAAAACGGGCACTGGCTAAGAGCGAAGGATTTTAGCGGGTTCGGTCTGCTGAAAAACATCTTTTTTAGCTAACATGGCAGACTAGTGTTTTGTGATATTTACAAGACTGTAGTGCCATTTAAAATGCTGTTTAGAAGTTACAGGCTTGTTCTATGTGGGGAAAATGTGAAGAGAGGTAGCTGTGAGCTCAGTTGATCTGACAGTCAGGCTGGAATCAGATGAAACTTTACTTTCAGAGATGTTTCTGTTATATTTCAAAACATACCTCATCAAAAACACACACATTCCCCTCAAGGAGCTGTTCCCTGGTGGAGGAGGCTGGTGGAAGAGCAGAGTGTGAAGTTGCTGCCGCAGCTGTGGAGCGCCTCTGCTGTTGTTGCTGGCCACGGCGGTCCCTCCAGTGGCCGGAGGGGTGGGAGGAGGACTGTGATGTCACCAGATGGTGTACAGTCTCTGAGACCTCCTCAGACCTCTGCGATTTCTCAAGGATGGTCCTAAAGTTGGCCCCGAACAGCGCCTCTGGGGTGATGGGGCCCTTGTAGTAAGCTAGGGTCGGTTAGCTTCAGTTAGCTCCACTACAATCAATATTTAACGACGGGTTCTCTCTTTTTCGAGCTACTTGACAGATATGTGACAGAGATACTGTGTGGGAGATGGTCTAAAAACCAGTGACATGAGACGTTAATTTTCTTTGACCCATCAAAATGAATGTGGTCATTTATTAACAGAATCAAAATTTAACATCAACATTGTACACTTGATTATTCTGATTGAACGCAATAACTCAGCTTAATTAATGAGCTTTACAATGAGAAATCATACGGCCATGATTTCTCACTTGCAACTGAAATACAACAGACATTTCTGAAAATATCTGGATTAATTACTGGCAGATAGAAGAGTTTTAAAGATGGGGAATGAAGGAGTTTAAATGGAGAGAAAAGATGTGTGAGGGAAAATGTGTTGACGAAGAACGACACCCTCCATTCGAACCCAGCTCTACCTCGGTACACTTCGGTAGTGGAAATCGACTCTTTACCTTGCAGAAGATATCTCAGCTTCGGTGTAGAGTTCTCTTTCAACGTTACCATTTCAGCGTCTCCGTAGGATAGCAGAGAAACGTCCGGAGTAGTGACGGTACTTCGTTCAACAGCACGCTCACCTCCCAGGTGGACTCACATGAGCTGTGAGCCTGTCAGAGTTCCACTCAGATGTGGAAGATTCCATAATCCCCACGAGACTCGGAAGAACTCCCAACTAACTCCAGCCCTTCAGAACTTTCGTTCGGTTCTGCTCCCAGAACTTCTGTTCTTCCCCAGAACTGACCGACTGGAACTAGGAAGTGTCGACTTTTTAAAGAGTTCGCTTCCGGTCCCTTTCAGGGAAATCCTGATTGGTTGAAAGAACCAACAGGGGTGTGGTTTTAGTGACGTAAGAGGTTACTACAAGTCAGAAAAACAGTGAGATGTTTTAAGAACAGACAGAGAAATGTTATGGCGAAATGAGAGACTCACAGGTGCCAGCTTCTCTTCCCTAGCAGACGGTAAGTCTGCTAGGTTTAAAAACATGACAGTTCGTTCCAATAACTTCTTTGCGACTGTCTCCGACTTTTGACCGACATCACTCCTTCTCATTTCAGACAGAAGATCAAAATGCATGATTACTCTGTAACAGACATTAACTTGATTTCTACTTTGAATGAGGATTAAAAAATCATTAATACTGTTTCACAGTTGATTTAAAATGAGTAGTTCACTTCAACATTTAAAATGGGTTGAACTAAACACACTTTGATTATCAAGATATTGTAAAAATAGTAATGACAATAAAAAAGAGAGTGTTCTTTCAATTGATTGATGGGCAGGACACACTTAGAAAGTCTCTGGATGAGCTTAATTTGTATTTCTGGACTCAAATCAATGAAATAACAGTTTCTGTCCCATGAAGGTCCTCGGGGTCAGGTTTTGACCTGAGGCTTAGTTCACTACACCCTCCAGCAGGTCGTTCTGCAGCCTCTCGAACAAGGATGGGAGGATGGGGGGACTGAGGGAAAAACACCGATCGGTAAAACCCTCCACTTTGGAGATGGAGGCGAAGGTGGAGACGGATGTCTTCAGCTTGCCGGGTCCAGCTGCAGCCTCATTCCAGTGTGACGTCAGAATCAGAATCCGAATAAACTTTATTGGCATTGCATCGAGATACAACGCGAATATGTACGTACAGTCGTCCGAAGATGGGTGGAGTGCACGAAGCTGCGGCTAAAATAATCAGCGCGGCCTTCTTATTCTTATTCAGAATAATATTTTGCTTAGATAAGAAAAGGAAAGAAAACATGAGGAGAGACGGTATTAAAAAAAAAAAGATCTCTCACACCGTGTACTAGACAGGGCACAATTTGAGGCATCAAAAAACCCTACCACAGCAAAGCAACATAAACAGACGTTATACATGAACATATAGGCAGTGAAAACATTGAATTTTTAAGGGAACGTCATAGCATAGTCCAGAGCCCCCCAGCCATTGTCCAGATAAGAGGTGACGTTCATCTTCAGCTCAGTTGAGGTTCTGTTACATGTCCACGGCCTTGGGGAAGGGAGGGGTGAGGAAACAGTCAAAGCATCTTTGTTGTTGTTTTTTTTGTTTGTTTTGTTTTTTTGTCACAGCTGGACAGTGAGGCCAGATGGGGCCAGGGCGACAAGCCGGGGCAGAGCAACCTTGCCGCCAAATTATCCAATCAGGGCGGAGGGAGGCAAAGGATGGAAAGTCCCTTGTGTTAACATCCTTCTGGATTATGCCGGGCAGCTCCGAGAGAAGGGTGCCGACAGCTGGAGGTGGTGTGGTCGCCGACGTGGGAAGATCCGAGGTGGCTGAGCATCCGCTCGTCTTCTGTCACTACGCTCTCCAGGAGGGAGGGGGCAGCTCCGTATCGCCTTTCTCGGAGGAATCATTCGATTCACTGTGCGACTCTGCATCAAAGAAGGCGGTTGCATCGTCCCGCGTATAGCATCCCGCCACAGAAAAAAACACTCAGCGGGGCTGCTGCCAACAACGCCTATTTTGAGGGAATCATTCGATTCACCGTGAGAAAAAAACACACGTTAGAAAAGGCGGTGGCGTCGTCCAGCGAGTAGCGGCCCTCCACAGAAAAACATTCAGCGAGGCTGCTGCTAACATCGCCTTTTTCAAGGAAATCATTTGATTACCGCGAGGAAAAAATGTTAGAAAAGGCGATGGCGTTGTCCAGCGGGTAGCGGCCTGCCACGGAAAAGCACTCCTCGGCGCTTACTTGAACAAGGCTGCTCATCTCTGCTCCTCCTCGGGGAGGAAGAGCTCACTGGGACGGCAGGAGGTTGGCGTGGCGGAGATCCAGGCATCCTTAGCAAAGGTTGTGCTGGTCAAAGCTGGACAACTTTTCCTTCTTCGTTCTTCTGACAGTGCTAGCTAGCTGGCTGAAGAAAAAATGGGAGCCGATTACCCGGTCTCACCGTAATTTATACGGACTGGGGGTGAGGCCCACACAGTAGGTGGGCATGGACTAAAGTTGTCAGTGCTGCGCTGCGCGCGAAGGGATAAACCCACTAGCAATAGCCTTAAAGGGCGAAGCCTATACAAAATAGAAAAGTCTTTAACTCCAACGGTTCCTGTTACCACGTTTTCTCTTAGGAAACTGCTTTCATTTGAAGAAAAGTGACAGGAAGTGATGGTTTTAGTGGAAACAGGGTTATTGCAGCTTGTTCTTACAAATGTGCTTTGTCAAAAAGTAACAAGAATAAATAACTTAATAAAAATACATTTACTAAGGTCACATTCTGCCAAAGTAAAATTACTAGTCTAAAAAATCTACCAGTACTCAAGTAAAAGTAATAAGTAGTTTGTCTAGTTTCATGAAGCTAGGATTAACAAGTGTCCAGTGTCTTCATGCTCCTCGTTAGTGTAGAGCTGAGCATCCTGGGGTTTTTAATTCCTTAACCAGGAAGTCATTACTGTGATGGTGGCAGAGTAGAGTAGTAGGTTTGCCTCTCTGAAAGAAGATAGCTGGATTGCCTCCCATACTGCGGCCTTTCTAGGTGGAGTTAGCATGTTGTCTATATTATGTGTCAAGTTTAAAAGGTGAGGTGGATGATATGAATAGTTGGACCAAGCTTTATGAACTAAAATAACAATGAACCACGTCCACACAACCTTTAACACAAGTATAATTTACATTTCAGTGCAGACCATTTCAGGTTCAGCTTTTGAAACAACAACAACAACAAAAATTGATGAAAGCAGTTGGTAGACACAGTTGGTCTTTATTTGTGACAGAATCTCCAAAGTTTTTAGAAACATTCTCAAATGTTCCCAACCTCTTATGAGTTGCAGAGTGGGCTTGTTGCTTAAACTTTAAAATGTGTTGAAAAAAATGTGTGCAACATAATTTCTCTCAAAACAGCAATAGAGTCGTCATGAATGTGTCCAGCTGATCTTAGAGGTGGACTAACAGGAAACCTGTCCTAGTCTAGAACTACACTGGGGATGGGTGCCAAGCAGGGTGCAGAGATGGACAACAAAATAATGGAAAAAAAAAATCAGATTTGTAAGCCATTCACTTTAAAACAGGTTGATTTTCAAAAACTCGATGCAAAACAGGGTCACATGGATCGCTGATCCTCTGCTGCAAGCTACAACTGAGCCTTGTTTTTTTCCTCCAACTTTGGAGGGATTTGACACCGTTCAGTTCTGGACATGTTAGCAGCAGACAGATAACAGTAGCAGATAACAGTATTATGGGTGTGGAGGATGAACAGGCCTCAGGTTTCTCCCTACAGGTTTTTGATCTACTGTGAAAAAATTCAAATGTTTATGTAAAAACGACACTAAATGTATTTTAAGTGGTTGTGATGAACTGTATCCTGAACTGGTTATAAAATGGCGGAAACCTGCTTGTTCATGCTTTCTGCGTTTGTGTTGTCTGTGGAGTAAGTTTCCTCTTTTCCTCTTTAATCTGTCAGCTAATATCAAACCACAAGCAGAAGAAGAAAAAACATGTGGACTCTTGTTCTAAGTGATGATTTATCACTCAGGAGTCGCAAAGACACAAACTGCAGCTAATTCCTGGTGAGAAAACTTTGTTTCTTCTTCTTGTCTTTTAAATAGAAATAGCTGCACTGAAACCTGTAGACCCCTGAGTGGAATGCTGTGGTGCAGCAGAACCAAAAACATGCAAAGGTTGCTTGCATTGACATGGCAAAGCATGAACAAATACGTTTCCAGCTTAAAGAGCACAAGAAACCATGTTTCCAGAACACACTCCTCATTCAACCAGACTGGACAGGCCACATCTACCATCAGTCTTCTCCTCTCAGGAGCATACATCTCAGCAAGCTTCAGACTAATTTGAAAATTCATGTGCCATGTTGAAATTCCGTGAACTACCTAATTTTACTTGTTGAAGCAGACAGGTGGTGCAGCAGTGGGAGCCAGCAGGAACATTTCCTTGACTCAGCATGAGTCCTCGACTAGTGTTGTTTTGTGATTTGTTTCTTGTGAGCGTTAAAAAAGTCATGCTGCAGCTGTTTGGACTTGTGAACAAAACAGCCGTGAAGATGGTTCTTTAAACTTTCAATTAGGGGACAAAACAACCGGATGTTTGAGTCGGAGTCCTAATGCTTCGGTGCAGAATGGTAACCAGCTGAAGGGATCTACAGATGTGTGTCAGCGTTGTGTACATTTCTGTCTCCAGAAAACCTGGAGGATCACACATACGGATAGGAATAATTGAAATGCTTGTATGTAAATACATGTATGCAAAGTATATATGTTAAAACACATTCCTCTCTATTTTAGTTCTGACTGTGAAGGCTGTCTGTAGAGGTGCCACCGTGTTGGTTTTAACTATGTCAATATAAATATGGACAAAATAAATGTGTGTGGTGCAAAAAAATAAAGACAAACAAATATAGGTCTTTTTAGTAAGTTGCATTGAGTGATAAAAGTTAAAAGTGCTAAAAATGCATTCAAGGGGAAAAACATTTTAATGAAAGAACAAGTGGAGACTTCTTTAAAAAAATGCAGTTTTTTGTATATGTGGGATTTTTGTAAAATTTTATTTGTATCTGAGACACAGACTACTAAAATTAATTTAATAAAGTACAGTGTGGTCATTTTTCTTGCCTCAAAGTTGCTCTTTTTTTTTTCTTTTATGTTTTCCATCAGAGCTGAGAGGATTTTTAGCCACTGTAAGATCTAGAATGGACTGTAAATGGTAAATGGACTGTACTTATATAGTGCCTTTCTATCTTATTTCAAGATACTCAAAGTGCTTTACACTACAATCTGAGTCCTCATTTACCCATTCATACAGCACTCTACTAGATCTCTACAAAGCTAATTGAACAAATCATTCTAAAGAGACTAATCAGACTAATCACTACAACCATTTGTTAAAAAAGAAACAACGCTAAGACTTATAGATAATGATAATGTAATGCTTACTAACCAAAATGCAGGTTATACACAATTTTGCCTGTGTCTGTTAATTAAATATCTCATGAACCACTGGAAGCATTTACATAAAATCCTGTCAGGGAACGATTGATATATGCACATCTACAACTAAATAACTTTTTCAGTCAGTCCAATTCAAGGTGACTTTCACAACCAACTCACTTCAGAAAACACAAAAAAATGATATATTTTAGTAAATTTTACAGATGTGCTAAAATCTGGTGTAGTAGCTGAGAGTCATTCCTAATATTGAGTGACATTTCCCATTCATGCTCAATAATCCAGGAAGAAAAATACATCCATCCATTTTCTTCCGCTTATCCAGGATCGGGTCGCGGGGGTAGCAGCGTAAGTAGGGAGGCCCAGACTTCCCTCTCCCCAGCCACTTGGGCCAGCTCCTCCAGGGGAATCCCGAGGCGTTCCCAGGCCAGCCGAGAAACATAGTCCCTCCAGCGTTTCCTGGGTCTTCCTCTGGGTCTCCACCCGGTGGGACGTGCCCGGAACACCTCACCAGGGAGGCGTCCAGGAGGCATCCTAAACAGATGCTCAAGCCACCTCAACTGGCTCCCCTCGATGTGGAGAAGCAGCGGCTCTACTTTGATTCCTTCTCAGATGATGGAGCTTCTTACCCTATCTCTACGGGAAAGCCCAGACACCTTGCGGAGAAAACTCATTTCGGCCACCTGTATCTGTGATCTCGTTCTTTCGGTCACAACCCAAAGCTCATGACCATAGATGAGGGTAAGAACATAGATTGACAGGTAAATTGAGAGCTTCGCCTTTTGACTCAGCTCTCTCTTCACCACGACAGACCGGTAGAGCGCCTGCTTCACTGCCGATGCTGCACCTGTCCGCCTATCGATCTCATGCTCCATTTTTCCCCTCATTCGTGAACAAGACCCCAAGATACTTAAACTCCTCCACTTGGGGCAGGACCTCCTCCCAGACCCGGAGAGGGCACTCTACCCTTTTCCGGCTCAAGACCATGGCCTCGGATTTAGAGGAACAGATCCTCATCCCGGCTGCGTCACACTCAGCTGCAAACCGTTCCAGCAAAAGCTGTAGATCACGACCTGATGAAGCCAATAGGACCACATCATCTGCAAAAAACAGAGAAGCAATCCTAAGGTCACCAAAATGGATTCCCTCAACACCTTGGCTGCACCTAGAAATTCTGTCCATAAAAGTTATGAACAGAATCGGTGACAAAGGGCAACCTTGGCGGAGTCCAACTCTCACTGAGAACGAGCCCAACTTACTGCCAGCAATGCGGACCAAGCTCTGACACAGGTCGTACAGGGACCTAACAGCCTGTAAGAAAAATCCAACAATGTTAAATCAGGTCCTCAGGACGGCTTCTTTGTGTTGAATAGTTTTGCCTTTCATCCAAAGCACTTCATCAGTCCAGGGAGCTGCAACAAACTCAGTCTTATAAATAGCTGCTTCACATAGTGGATCAACCAGTTTGATGGTGCTCAGATGGTTTCTGGAGTCCGCCCTTTCCCGTGCCAACTCATTTGAGGCAGTCATGGCCAAAGTGGTTCAAAGTGAATATATCCTGATTCCACTATGTGAAGGTGCTATTTATAAGACTGAGTTTGTTGTGGCTCTTCAGACTGATGGAGTCTTTTGGATGAAAGATGAAACATTTCAACACAAAGAACCATCCAGAGAACCTTATGTTGGATTTTTCATGAGGTTGTGCTTCATGTTATTTTCGAGGTTTGACCAACTCTGTGACCTCCACTCTTCACCAACCCTTTGCCCTCTTGGTCCAATCCATGTGGCAGAGCTTTTAGTTTTCAGGCTCCTCTCTTGTGGAACCAACTTCCAATCTCTGTTCGTGAGGCTGACACATTATCCAGTTTTAAAACTAGGCTTACGACTTTCCTTTTTGCTAAATCCTAGTTAGGGTCAGCTTGGGTTTTCTGAGCTGTCCCTTAGTTATGCTGCTATAGCTTAGAAGGCTGGAGGACAAACTGACCACACTTTTTCACTCTGCTACTGTCTTTACTTACTCTGCTCAATCTGTTTTGTATTTGTAATTATTTTTCTCTATCCTTAACATGTGTGGGTTTTTTTTGTCTTTCAGGTACACTGGACATATATCTGGACCTACCATTCTGTGTTCGTTTGTCTCTCCTTCCTGTCCTCTCAAACCAGCCGGTCAAAGCAGGTGGCCGCTTGTCCTGAGCCTGGTTCTGCTGGAGGTTTCTTCCTTTAAAAGGGAGTTTTTCCTTTCCACTGTTGCCACCGTGCTTGCTCAGGATGGGAGACTGCAACGAAGCCAAGATTCAACTTGTCTGCTGCTTCATTAGATAGAGAATTTTACTAATTGGCTTTTTTATGTATGTGAATGTTCCTGTAAAGTGCCCTGAGACAACTTTGTTGTGATTTGGCGTTATATAAATAAACTGAATTGAATTGAGATGCAATTTCATTTTCCAACAGGACTTGGCACCTGCACACAGTGCCAAAGCTACTAGTACCTGGTTTAAGGACCATGGTATCCCTGTTCTTAATTGGCCAGCAAACTCGCCTGACCGTAACTCCATAGAAAATGTATGGGGTACTGTGAAGAGGAAGATGCAATACGCCAGATCCAACAATTCAGAAGAGCTGAAGACCACTATCAGAGCAACCTGCGCTCTCATAACACCTGAGCAGAGCCACAGACTGATCGAATCCATGCCACGCCGCATTGCTGCAGTAATCCAAGCAAAAGGAGCCCCAACTAAATATTGAGAGCTGCACATGCTCATAATTTTTCATGTTCATACTTTTCAGTTGGCCAACATTTTTAAAAATCCTTTATTTAAAATTGGTCTCAAGTAATTAAATTTTCTGAGATACTGAATTTTGTTTTTTTTATTAGTTGTCAGTTATAATCATCAACATTAAAATAAATAAACATTTGAAATATATCAATGTGTGTAATGAATTAATATAATATACAAGTTTCACTTTTTGAATGGAATTACTGAAATAAATCAACTTTTTTCATGATATTCGTAAAAACCGGATTCTAAAAAAGTTGGGACACTAAACAAATTGTGAATAAAAACTGAATGCAATGATGTGGAGATGGCAAAT
>NC_056506.1:10962082-11034288 GCF_014905685.2 Nematolebias whitei | reverse complement strand
ACAATTACATTTGTAAAATATATGCATATATTTGGAGCATTAAAGAACGAACCGTCTCGGTCTGGTCTTCCCCGGAAATGCTCGCTGGGCGTGTGTCATTTCCGGCTTTTATCAAAGTTTGAGAAGGCTAGCTCTTCTGATTGGTTTAGCCCTTCGGTTGCCATGGTTACTGGTCTAGCCCACCCCCTGAAGGACGTTATACTTTCCACAGATAAGATATGTAGGCTTGGTTCCTCCGTCTGCGTTCAGACTGTTCACCCTCTAGTTTCAGTTTAGCTTGATTATACCTTATTGATATTTGAGTTAAAATTGTTTCTTTCTAGGAATAATTAATAACTATTAACTAACTCATGTTTATGTGTTCTTAATTGATCCCTCTGACTTATAGAGAACCTGAGGGATTTTATTTAGTCAAACTATATTAAGTCTAAATTAAAGAAATGTGTTCTAGCTTTATTTATGTTACCTTGTGCTCAGAGCAAATCTTACCTACTATCTGGCATAATTTGATTGCTTGTAATATATCAAATGTGTACTTGTAAAATTATCATTAGCTGATATAAGATTATATGTAAAGGTAAAATAGTTAGAATTAGTAAACATTTTCTATAAATAGAGTTCAACCCTTGAAGAAAGGCACGCACACACTTTGTATAACATGACATTTGAATGCTTGATAGGAAATATAAAAAGGTATAAAAATATGAAATCCAACAATACCCAAGGACAAAAGCTTCATCTACCCCCCCCCCACCCCCCACCCCCACCCCCACCCCCGAGAACTCTCTGTGCAGGCTTATCAGAACTGCTGGCTGAAAACAACATCTTCAGAAACTGAGGCTGATCTGAAAAAAAAAGCTCATGGACAAATCTCAACACTTTGATGTCAAATGCAAATGTAATCATGTTTTAATTGTGCTTGCTGGTAGAGTTTTTTTGATGTCTCAAATCGTTTCCTGATAGACAAGATGTGAAAGATCTTTTTTTGTAATACCACTATCTACCCTCATGTTTCTCCCCCTTTTCCTATCTAAGATTATTATCTGATAAGGATAAAATGGCAGCGTTCTCCTGTAGTTGCAGATTCGTGCACTCCGCCAATCTTTCGGACGACTGTACGTACATATTCGCGTTGTACCTCGGTGCAATTCCAATAAAGTTTATTCTGATTCTGAAAATAGCAAAGACTTTTACGTTACCATCATCAACCGTGCATAACATCATCAAAAGATTCAGAGAATCTGGAACAATCGCTGTGCGTAAGGGTCAAGGCCGTAAAACTCCACTGGATGCTCGTGATCTCTGGGCCCTTAAACATCACTGCACCTCAAACAGGAATGCCACTGTCAAGGAAATAACAGAATGGGCTCAGGAATACTTCCAGAAAGCATTGTCAGTGAACACAATCCACCGTGCCATCCGTCGTTGCCAGCTGAAACTCTACAGTGCAAAGAGGAAGCCATTTCTAAGCAAGCTACACAAGCTCAGACGTTTGTACTGGGCCAGGGGTCATTTAGAATGGAGTGTGGCAAATTGGAAGACTGTTCTGTGGTCAGATGAGTCATGATTTGAAGTTCTTTATGGAACACTGGGACGCCATGTCATCCGGATCATAGAGGAAAAGGATAGCCCAAGTTGTTATCAACGCTCCGTTCAGAAGCCTGCATCACTGATGGTATGGGGTTGCATGAGCGCTTGTGGCATGGGCAGCTTGCATGTCTGGAAAGGCACCATTAATGCAGAGAACTATGTTCAGGTTCTAGAACAACATATGCTCCCACCTGGGGAGTGGTGGCGCAGAGGTTAGAGAGGTGGGCTTGTGATCCGAAGATCGCCGGTTCACGCCCCGGCCCTGACAACATCAAAAATTGTGGGTGGGGTAGGTGAAACACCCACACTTGCCCCCACCCTCATTCGCCCCACTCTGGGCCCATGAGCAAGGCCCTTAACCCCCACCATGTGCTCCCTAAAAAAACAAAAAAAACAAAAAAAAAACAGGTCTCTCTTGAAAATGAGTTCTCGTGGCTCAATGAGACTAACCTGGATAAATAAAGGCTAAATGGAAAAAAAAAAAAATCTAGACGTCATCTCTTTCAGGGAAGACCCTGCATTTTTCAACACGATAATGCCAGATCACATTCTGCAGCAATCACAACATCATAACTACATAGGAGTAGGATCCGGGTACTGAAATGGCCAGCCTGCAGTCCAGATCTTTCACCTATAGAGAACATTTGGTGCATCATAAAGAGGAAGGTGCGACAAAGAAGGCCCAAGACGATTGAACAGCTAGAGGCATGTATTAGACATGAATGGGAGAGCATTCCTATTTCTAAACTTGAGAAACTGGTCTCCTCTGTCCCCAGACGTCTGTTGAGTGTTGTAAGAAGAAGGGGGGGATGCCACACAGTGGTAAAAATGGACTTGTCTCAACTTTTTTGGGATTTGTTGACGCCATGAAATTTGGAAACAACAGATTTTTCCCTTAAAATGATACATTCTCTCAGTTTAAACTTCTGATATGTGATTTGTGTTCTATTCTGAATAAAATATTAGATGTTGGCACCTCCACATCATTGCATTCAGTTTTTATTCACAATTTGTTTAGTGTCCCAACCTTCTGGAATCTGGTTTGTATTTTGTGACCAGTATATACACACACAATTAAACTGGTTCTGTTTGGGCTCATCTGTCCTTTTATACAGTGGTGCTTGAATGTTTGTTTTCTTCTTTTTCTTTCAGCTTTTCCCACTTCAGGGGTCACCACAGCGAGTCATCTTCCTCCACCTCACTCTCTCCTCTGCATCCTCTGTCCTCACTCCAACTACCTTCATGTCCTCTCTAACTGCATCCATATATCTCCTCTTTGGCCTTCCTCTTTGACTTTTTCCTGGCAGCTGCATTTCTAACATCCTTCTACCAATATACCCACGGTCCTTTCTCTTGACATGTCCAAACCATCTCAGTCTGGCCTCCCTAACTTTATCTCCCAGTTGTTCAACCTGTGCTGTACCTCTGATTATCTCATTCCTAATCTTATCCAGCCTTGTCACTCCTAAGGAGAACCTTAGCATCTTCATTTCTGCCACTTCCAGTTCTTTCTACTGTCTTTTTGTCAATGCCACTGTTTCCAGACCATACAATATAGCTGGTCTCACCACTGTCTTGTAAACTTTTCCTTTGACATTTGCTGACACCCTTTTGTCACAAATCACTCCTGAAACTTTTCTCCCTCCACTCCATCCTACCTGGACCCTCTTTTTCACTTCTTTACCACATTCCTCATTTCCCTGGACAGTGGACCCCAAGTACTTGAAGTCCTGCACCTTTGTGACCTCTGCTCCTTGTAGCCTCACTGTTCCACCAGCCTCCCTCTCATTTACACACATGTACTCTGTCTTACTACGGCTGACTTTCATTCCTCTTCTTTCAAGTGCATACCTCTACGTCTCCAAGTTCTCTTACACATGTTCCCTGTTCTCACCACAGATCACAATGTCATCTGCAAACATCATCGTCCATGAGGATTCTTGCCTGACCTCATCTGTTAGTTGGTCCATCACCAGGGCAAACAAGAAGGGGCTCAGAGCCGATCCTTGATAAAATCCCACCTCCACCTTGAAGCTATCCGTCACTCCTACAGCACATCTCACCACTGTTTTGTTGTCCTCATACATGTCCTGTACCAGTCTAACATACTTTTCTGCCACTCCAGATTTTCTCATGCAATACCACACCTCCTCTCTTGGCACTCTGTCATATGCTTTTTCTAAATCCACAAAGACTCAATTGAGTTATTTCTGACCTTCTCTGTACTTCTCTATCAGCATTCTCAAAGCAAAGATGGCATCTGTGGTGCTCTTTCTTGGCATGAAACCATACTGCTGCTCACAGATAGTCACCTCTCGTCTAAGTCTTGCTTCCACAACTCTCTCCCAGATCTTCATCGTGTGGCTCATCAACTTAATTCCTCTGTAGTTGCTACAACTCTGTACATCACCCTTGTTCTTAAAAATGGGCACCAGCACACTCCTTCTCCATTCCTGAGGCATTTTCTCACCCTCAAATATGCCATTGAATATTTGAGTCAAAAACCTCACTACCATCTCTCCAAGACATTTCCAAACCTCCACTGGTATGTCATCAGTTCCAACTGCCTTCCCCTTCTTCATTCTTTTCAGAGCTTTCTGGACTTCACCCTCACTAATCTTTCCCACTTCCTGGTCCACAGTTTCTACGACCTCTTCTCTTCTTTCTCTTTCATTCTCTTCATTCATTAGCTCCTCAAAGTACTCCTTCTATCTTCCCGTCACACTCGCCTCACTTGTTAGAACATTACCATTCTTATCTTTAATAAGCCAAACCTGCTGTACATCCTTTCCAGCCTGATCCCTCTGTCTTGCCAATCAGTACAAGTCCTTCTCGCCCTAGTGTCCAGTCTCCCATACAACTCATCATACTCCCTCTGCTTTGCCTTAGCTACTTCCCTCTTTGCTCTATGTCCCATCTCCTTATATTCTTGTCTCCTCTTCAGTCCTCTCACTGTCATATTTCTTCTTGGCTAATCTCTTTCTTTGAACGGCGTCCTGCACTTCACTATTCCACCACCAGGTTTCCTTATCATCCATTCTCTGTCCAGATGACACACTAAGTACCTTCCTACCTGTCTCTCTAATTACTGTTGCTGTTGTAGCCCAGTCATTTGGAAGCTCTTTCTTACTACCCAGAGCCTTTAATAGCTCCTCTCTGAAGTTCTAACAACATTCTTCCTTCTTCATCTTCCACCATTTGGTCTTCTTCTCTGATTTTACTCTTTTTCTCTTCTTCACAACAACAGTCATTCTACACATAACCATCCGATGCTGTCTGGCCACGCTCTCCCCTGCCACAACCTTAGTCTCCAATCTCCCTCAGGTTTCCTCGTCTACACAGAATGTAGTCGACCTGCGTACTCCTTCCTCCACTCTTATAGGTCACTTTATGTTCTTCCCTCTTTTTGAAATAGGTATTGACTATAGCCATTTCCATTCTCTTGACAAAATGCACCACCATCTGTCCTTCCTGGTTTCTTTCCTTGACACCAAACCTATCCATCACTTCCTCATCCCCTCTGTTTCCTTCACCAACATGTCCATTCAGGTCTGCTCCGATCACCACTCTCTCCTCCCTGGGAATACTCTCTATCACTTCATCCAGATCTTTACAAAATATATCTTTCTCCTCCACATCACATCTAACCTGTGGAGCATAACCACTAACGATGTTTAGCATCAGACCTTCTACTTCTACCTTCAGGCACATCACCCTATCAGACACTCTCTTCACCTCTACTAAATTCTTTGCCAACTACTCCTTTAGGACCACCCCTACGCCATTTCTCTTTCTATCCACACCATGGCAAAACAGTTTGAACCCTGCTCCAATGCTGCGAGCCTTGCTGCCCTTCCACTTGGTCTCTTGGACACATAAAACATCTACCTTCCTTCTCTGCATCATGTCAGCCAGCTCTCTACCTTTGCCTGTCATTGTCTCCACATTTGGAGTTGCAACCCTCAGTCCTACATTCTTCACTTTCCTCTTCTCCCTCTGTCTCCTGACACGTTTCCCTCCTCGTGGTTTTCGACTAACAGTAGCACAATTTCCGCCGGCACCCTGTTTGTCAACAGCACCGGTGGCGGTCATTGTTAACCCGGGCCTCGACCGATCCGGTATGGTTTCACTTTGATGAACTCGCATTATTGTTTTGGCAAAAGTGTTTAACATCGGATGCCATTCCTGACACAACCCTCACCATTTACCCAGGCTTGGGACCGGCACAAGAGATACACTGGCTTGTGCTCCCTAGTGGTTGGTTTGGTGCTCGAAAGTTTGTGAACCCTTTATAATTTTCTGTATTTATGTACTGTTCTACAAGTGTAAAGGCTTCACAAACTTTCATGCACCACTGTAAGTTACAATAGAGCTCATCTGGAAGTCAAACATTTTAGCAGGTCGCAAAATAATTAAACTTAAAAATGTAATAAAAATAATGAAATCAGCAGCTATTAAAAATCCATATTGTACCATTTTAATGAAAATATTTAATACATGGAAAGACACACACCTTATAGAATTTGTACCCTTTATTGACTGAAGAAGGGTTAATTAAAAAACAGCAAAGCAGGACAGTATATTGTAAAGTGTACAGTTTTCAACCATAGACAGTGTGGTGCATCATCCAGTAAGAGTTACCACAACAACTGTAGAAAACTGACAAATGGGATCCGCTTTGAACTTTTAGTGTGTAAATTGCCACAGCACCACTACTATCACCAAAAACAACCACTTGTCATTGTTAGGGTTTTTATTATGTTATCATTTTAAACTGTTTCATGATTTCTGCACTTCTGTGCATACGAAGCAATGAAGATTCTGGAAAAAAATAACTATCAGTCCACGTCCGAGCTGATAGGAATTCTTTGTACTTACACAAGCTGTTTTTTCTTAGAATTGTTTGTTCTTTTGTAAAACCAGAAATGTCAAGGTTTATACATATCAACTCATATCCCATCAATCTTACACTGTTGTTTCTCTTTCCTTTAACTGATACAAATGGCATCAGAAACTCATTACAGTAAGCATTTAATCAAAAATGTTCTAAGATCACCTTGCCCTCGTTGTATAATCTGCCTAATCAAGATGTCCAGTTTTTTCCTCCTTCCTGTGTGAACAATAAAAAGACGAGCAGATGTGGAAAACGTTTGGAGTTCATAGTGAGCAGCATTAGAGGTTGTGGCACTGTAGACTTCCCTTTTTGCAAAAAGCTTGGTTGAAAATCTTACTCTGTTGTCCAACATTTTTCAGTCAGGTCATCTGGACAGTTTCTTTTTTTTGTGTTGAAACGTTTTGCCTTCGGTCCGGAAAGCTTCATCAGTCAAGGAAACACACAAGAAAACTAATTCTTCCCCCAACAGCTTACTCCAAAGTGGAACAAAACAGTTCTGCTTGTGATAAGATGGTCTCTTTGGTATGCCCCCTCCTCCATTGCCGGCCCTCTTCCTTGTTGACAGTCTTGTCAAACTGGTTGAAAACAACAAAGTCCATGCTCAATAATCCAGGTATACAATCCAACATTTTTCAGTCAGGTCATCTGGACAGTTTCTTTTTTTTTTTTGTGCTGAAACGTTTCGCCTTAGGTCCGGAAGGCTTCATCAGATGACCTGACTGAAAAATGTCAACAAGGAAGAGGACCGGCAATGGAGGAGGGGGCGTACAAAAGAGACCATCTTATCACAAGCATAACTGGTTTGTTCCACTTTGGAGTAAGCTGTTGGGGGAAGAATTAGTTTTGTTGTGTGTTTCCTTGACTGATGAAGCCTTCCGGACCGAAGGCGAAACATTTCAGCACAAAAAAAAACAAACTAAAAACGTCAAGATGACCTGACTGAAAAATGTTGGATTGTATACCTGGATTATTGAGCATGGACTTTGTTCTTACTCTGTTGTCCTGTGTTGTTATTTATTTTTCTAGGTACGAGAAATACCTAACATTTCTTGGTGCCCTGTGACCCGGATATCCAACATACCTGTTCGTTGAGGGAGCGGAGACGGACTCACTGAACGCCCGTGCACGGCCCGATCAATCTAGTGATCGGAGACAAAGCTCCAGGAGGTGTTGTTCCTCGCCAGGCCCGTGACTAATAGATCCACCTTCGTCTTTCAGTGACAGATTGACGGAATCCGACCCCGAGTCGAACCACAAGGACTGAGTGAGTAAAACAAAAGTTTGTTTGTTTTTGGATTGGGGGAGTATTTTAGAGCCCTCTCCCTGGATGAGTTACAGTTTTTAACAAAGCCAGACTCGCGTTGGCAGGGACAAACAAGGTTTTTAAACCTAAAGTAAAAAAGTAAAACAAAAAGAATTCTTGTTTTAAGAAGGGGGGAGCATTTTAGAGCCTTCTCCCTGGATGAGTTACGGTATTTAACAAAGCCAGACTCGTGTTGGCAGGGACAAAAAGACGTCTGTGTGAATACTTGAGTGTGAATGAGAGGAATTTAGGTACTGTTCAGCGATCTAGAAACCTAGCGGTGTTAACATAACGATAATGGAGCACATCTATCTCTCCTCTATTAGGATTTAGGTGAGGTGGTTTTCTGAATCTAAACTCTTTCTGCTTTCAGGATTAGAACCCTAAGTGAAGGACCGGACCGATTGATAGAAAAATCGACCTAGAAGCCTGTCTCTTCAGAAAGCACTAAGAGGCCCACTGGAGGCATTTTCATTTAAGCCACCCACAACCATATATTAATAACAAAACACAGAATACTTTAACATTATAGGAAACAAAAAAAAAAAAAGTAAGTCCTCTTCGGAAGCAGAAAATAAAATATTTTACATTTTTGAGTCAAAAACACCCGGATTCAACCAAATATTTAGAAAAAATGGAAAAACGAATACAAAATTGAACTCCACCTGATGATAACAAAATATACCCAGACTTAAACAAAGTACATGTTGAAAAAGACACAGACCAGAAACCAAATAAAATTACATCGGTCCCAGAAAAATTAAAGCCACTATAACAGATCGCAAGCAAAGATTAAACAATGAGCAACGTTAAAACAGAACATGCCCCCCCCCCCCAACAGAAGCATTTTACAACATATGGACTTGAATCTTA
Organism: Nematolebias whitei; assembly: GCF_014905685.2. Classification (NCBI taxonomy): domain Eukaryota; kingdom Metazoa; phylum Chordata; class Actinopteri; order Cyprinodontiformes; family Rivulidae; genus Nematolebias; species Nematolebias whitei. The sequence continues at coordinate 11,025,628 of NC_056506.1, read as the reverse complement.
CTTAAAAAAAATTTGTAAGGCATGTCTTGTGTGTGTAAAACACAACCCTGAAAATTGACGCTGAAGAAACCTCAGACACAGAGGAAATGAGCGTTCAAACTAGATCAAAAACATGAGTTAAAACTGAAAAAGACCCCAAAACAAAAAAAACTTCTCATTTAGCAGACACATTTCCCATGGTACAGGTTCCAAACCTTGATGTGGGAGATGTAAACAACAGATATGTATTTGTTTTTAGACCATGGACATTAGCAGTTGAAGAAGTAGTGAATGTTTGTGAGGAATATATTATATATGAATGTTATAATATGATAAATAAGATTGACATATCTAATAAGTGTTAAACATATGATTATTTTATTATTGACCTTGTGGTGCCCACTAAAAATAGGAATAGCAGTAATATTTTGTGTCTTTTTCATCTGTATGATAGGAGTTTGCAGGTCGTCATGATTTAACCTTGCATTATTAGATTGGATCATGTGTGCAAAGTAATCTTCCATGGTACATTTTTATCTGTGTAAATTCTAGCAATTTTTGATTACTTCAGTGGGACAGATAAGATGCAGGATGTCCAGACACATCCTGGCACTAGTTTAAGACTGATAACTGTTCCATCTTGCCATTACAAAAGCTGCTTACTTGTGTTTTTGATTTTATAATGTTTTTCTTCAATTTTATTTGTGTTTTGTTGTTGATATATATGTATACTGACCAGACCTGTGAAGTTTAGTTGACTTTCTTTTGGACGTTGGTTCAGGTGGTTCACTTGAGGTAGAATGCTGACGTGTTTATTTTTATTAAATAAAATTGCAAGGTCTGTTGTGGGTGATGACAGCTCTCATCTGGACTCAAGTAAGGAAAGGAGATTTTCTGTGAGTGTGGTGTTTCTCTAGTAATTTCAATTATAAATCATAATTAAAATACTGGAAGTGCCATAACGACCTTAGAATTTCTATTCATATGAGGGACAGTTGCCTGTTTTTTGCCAGTTTCCTTTTGGGCAGCGCCACAAAGAGGGTCAGTTGTGAGTAGTCTCAAAGCTGTGTTCCGACGGCAGTCTGCTGTGTGTGAAGGAGCCAACAGGCAGACAAGTACACTCAGCAGGAGAGACAAACACACACACGCGCCACACTATAACATACTAAATGTGCTAAATAATAACAGTTTAATAATAATAAACCGTATTTATGTTAAGTTTGAGAGATATAATGAAGCAAGCTCTGAGCTAAATGAAGCTATCTGGAAATTATGTAATTCAAATTTAGAATGATGATAAACGTTGTGTGTTACTAAAGTTGAAAATGAAAACATCAGGTTTATTTTTCATTTATTTATTCAACACCACAAATTGTATGTCAGAAAAACACTGATAATTAAATTAAACCCACTATTAAAACAAGTTAACTGAACTGTAAACTGCATTAATGAACTGGACTCGGCCCTGTTTTCATCCTGGAATCTGGTCCCACATTGGCCATCTGACTCGTTTAGGTTGTCACTACTTTGATTGATGCAACTTAAAACATTAAATGAATTGAGTAAAAGAACTGAGGGGAATTTTAAATAAATAGTTCATCCAACATATCTCTCTCACTGACGTCCTCCTACACTGCACCTGGGCCGAGCCTCGTTCAGGACCGGTCCGCCTAGAGGGAGGACAGCTTCTCCTCGTAGGAAAAATAAAAATAAAAACTCAGTTGGTTGTTGTGTGATCGAAGTAAACACAAGCAAACATTAATAAGAATGTTGATTTACATGCTGTAAATCAGCTACTGATTATCACGGAGTAAAGTCCAACATCGTTGACTTGGTTCTGGTCCACTCAGCGACTGGTGTGGAGCTATTAGACGAAGCGGTCCTGCTTGGCGTCAAATCTCTCGACTCTTATCCACAATCCAGCCAAAATCCAGCCTTAACTTCTTATTGTTATTAGCTGAGCATTTAGCTCACAGGAAAGGAGCAGGCCGAGGCAGTACGCATGCGCATTAGGTGAAGGTACAAAAATCACAGTGCCAACAAATGACCCGGCATGGTAACTACAGCACCTGGCCTGCTCCTGAAAGAGACAAGCAAAGTCCTCATGAACCCAGAGGACCAGATGCCCCCCAGCCAGCTACATATCACTATGAATGTGTTGTTACACCACTCTTGAGGATTATGTAGCTGCATTCACTATGAATGTGTTGTTACACCACTCTGAGGATTATGTAGCTGCATTTTTAAAAGACACTCCTGTGGTGGTGGCAGTGACTACACTGTACACTGATAAAAGTCTCTGGCAGGAGCAACAGTTTTACTTCCTGAACAAGAACAACCCATGTACAAACTTGATACAGTACCACACATCTCATTAAACAAACCTCACAATGCGAGATGGAAAGATGTGGGTTACAAAATAAAACATGCCATGTCCTACACAGACTACAGTCCCCTGGAGGATGGATGGAGCTACAGTCACAGTTGTGGAATGTGGAGAAAAACTTGTGAAATTGTGACCTGTGAGGCTGTAGTCCACCCTCTAGGATGACTAGAAGACAATGTTTTCCTTTCTGAGGAGGATGAGGCTGACTTGAAGGGAATACCAGAAAAATTGTGGTCAACCAGCCCCTCTGATGTAGGCCACTTGACCTTAACATCTCCTGGCCAGATCAAACCAAAAACAAACTGGCGTCCAAGAATTAAACATTATCCTTTAAAACAAGAAGCTGTAGCAGGAATAGCCTCAGTTGTGTCTGACCTGCTAAAAGGAGGAGTCATAACACAATGTTCTGACTCACCCTGCAACACACAATCTTTCCTGTACAAAAAGCTAATAAAACAGACTGGAGAATGGTTCAAGATTTAAGAGCTGTAAATGAGGCTGTTCAAACTAGAGCCCCAAATGTTCATGACCCACAAACTTTACTAAATACTCTGAAACCTGACAACAAGTACTATACAGTAATCAACTTAAGCAGATACTGCTCCAACAGGTTTCAATAATCTAAAGAAAAAACTGATGACCCATGGTCCTTGCCATGTGTCAACAGGAGGGATGATATCTATCATACAGAAGCATTTTCTTACTTAAAAAAAATAAAATTTCTGTAAAGCTTTGCACATAGATTTTATTGAACTAACACAAAGTGGACCTTACAAATATTGTTTAGTCATGGTAGATGCTTTCTCAAAATGGGTTGAAATTGTTCCATCAAAACATGCAAATGCAAACTGTCTCTAAAAAAAAATCACTGTGCTTACCACCCACAGAGTGCAGGACTGGTAGAAAGAACAAATGGTACTATTAAGAGCAGACTAAGAAAATGTATGGAGACCACAGGTCGAGCCTGGCCAGAGTGCCTGGACCTGGTGAAACTCTATATGAGAATAACTCCAACATCACAGGGTTTAACTCCTTTTGAAATCATTCATGGCAGACCATATCGTCTATCTCTGTTCTTGTCAGATTTAGAAAAAGCAGAAGAACAGACATTAGCAGATTATATGATTAGAACACTGAAACTGAAGGACGTTGCAAATGCAAATTTACTGTCATCTGATTATCCTCCCCCGCAGGACAAGCTCATCATCAAACCAGGTGACTGGGTCTACGTCAAAGTGATCAAAAGGAAGAACTGGGCCAGCCCACGTTGGGAGGGACTGTTCCAAGTACTGCTGACCACGCCTACTGCAGTAAAGATCGCTGAAAGACCCAGCTGGATACATCTCAGCCACTGTAAGTTGCAGAAAGTGCTGGATCTCTAGGTCATTGGAGCAGTGGGTAAGTCTGATATATAAAGGGGGCTTCCTTTATAGGGGAAGTCATCTCAAAACCAGTGAAGAAACCAACAATCCCTGCTCTATTAGGATTCTGAGATCCAGTGTTTCTGTATACTGAGCAGTAAGGGGGCCTCCACTCCTCAGGTGGATCCTCTGCTGCGTTGTGGTTGCAGCATGCTGTGTAACTTTGTGCATAAGCAGAGAAGCTCTCCCAAGAGGCAAAAGAGAGCTGACACACCCACATGACTACAGCACCAATCTGTGGTGGCAGCTGATGAACAAAACCACATACGAAGGGAACAAAGTCAACTGCTATGTGTGCGCCCACATGCCCTACGCCACTCACAACTCAGGCCTGAGACCAGGAAACATCACAATAGAGCAACAGAAGTGCCTGTATGGTCTGAGCACACACCCCGGCTACAACACCACATCACAACAAACCATCGAGTTGGAGCAGAGGAACTACTCCATACTCTGCAAGTTGCAACAAAAACCCACAAGCCCATAACTGATCAAGACTGCAGACAAATGGCAGACCTCCTGCCATTACCACAAATGACAATACAACTACCCGAACTGATTACCCTGGCCAGGACGAGGCCCGGCTCCCTTGCCCACTGTGTGTTCAACAATGGGACCACGACCATGGGCTCCGTCCCATGGAATCTGTGTGAAAAGGTACTCACTTTATGTGATTACACACCCAACTTTTTAAAATGTTTTTCTTGTATGGCAAGCAAAAACACCACGGGCGACTGTACCGCATACCAGGACCCAAAATGCGGATGCTATCTCCAACGCCGCATATTCAACATCAGCCTACAAACAAAAGGATGTCAAAACACCACTGGCTGCAGTGCCACCGTGCCAGGTGACAGAGGCTCCAGGACGCTGGCTGACTGGTACTTTCTGTGTGGCCACAGAGCCTACACTGCACTACCACCACACGTGGGGGGGGGGCTTTGTTCTTTGGTCCCCCTATCTAACCCCGTGATGCTCCTCAGAAAAAGCTCTACACCACTGACCAGGAAGAAACGTTCACCGATGCCCGAGGTGCACCGATGGGGAGGCCTCACCACCAGCACCGGCGTCCCATGGGAATACAGGATCTGAAATAGAGGTGAAAAATTCTTTCAAGGCCTATTCCCATGGGTAGAAATTGTAGAAGTTCGACAACATGTCGAGATCAACCGTTATACCCTTTTGCGCCTCATCAACGACACCTACAGACTGGCAAATGGAACAACAAAGAAATTGACTGCAACGAGAGACATGATCATCCAGAACCGTGTCATTTTGGACATGCTCACCGCCTCACAAGGAGGGGTATGTAAGATTATAGGAACGACATGCTGCACCTACATCCCAGATGAAACTGGAACTGGTGGAGACATCCATGATGCTCTAAACGACCTAGAACAACTGAAACGGTATGTGGACAGTGCAACATCAGGAGCACAACCCTTTGACCTTCTTTCATGGCTTACTTCTGGACCCTGGTGGCACCTGCTACTGAAGATCTGCACCCCCATCTTGACTGTGCTCATCCTCTTCACCCTGTTCATACCCTGTGTTGTCTCATGCTTGAAAACATGTGAAGACTTTCACTGGAGTGCTGGTAAACCCCCATCTGACAAAATTAACTGAAGATGACAACTATGTTCCACTTCAACAGGTGGATCCAGACGCCTATGCTCAACCTGAACAGTATGATGATGCCATTTAAAAATACATTAAAAATAAAAGCTAACTATACATTAGCCTGTGATTCTTGTACTGACACTGTGATAAGCAAAAGGTACAATGATGATGTCTGCTTTTGTATCAGTTGTGCTATGTACACATTAAAGTTTTCAAGTTTGGCATTGTTTTTATTTGTAAAGTTTTTAAGTTTCTACTCTTAAAGTTTTTAAATATTTGCTGTTCATAAAGTTTTAGCTCTTTAAGTTTCAAAAGTTTAATAATGTTTTATTTTATGAGTTTTACAGAACATTTAATCAATCTCAATCATTTAAAGCAAATAATTTTTAATCATCCTCGATTGTTTCTTATTCTTTAAATTTTACTTTTATGATTTAAAGTTCTTTAGGAACGTGTGTTAAAAATTTTCTTTTTATGAGTTGTATTTTAAATGAGTTTAAACTGATAAACAGGAGGGAAATGTAAGGGTTTTTATGTTATCATTTTAAACTGTTTCATGATTTCTGCACTTCTGTGCACACAAAGCAAAGAAGATTCTGGAAAAAAAGAACCATCAGTCCACGTCTGAGCTGATAGGAATTCTTTGTAATTACACAAGCTGTTTTTTCTTAAAAATGTTTGTTCTTTTGTAAAACCAGAAATGTCAAGGTTTATACATATCAACTCATATCCTCATATTCTCATCTACCTGCCAGCTGTGCTCGAGTGCCTGACCATTGAGATTGTGGAACTAGCAGGAAACACGGCTCATGACAGCGGAAGGACAGGATCGTCCCTTAGCACCTACAGTTAGCTGTCCGCAGCGACGAGGAGCTCGGCAGACTGCTGGGAGGAGTGGCCATCGCTCTGGGAGGAGTTCTGCCCAGCATTCAGGTGGTCCTACAGCTTCTCTTTCCTTTAACTGATACAAATGGCATCAGAAACTCATTACAGTAAGCATTTAATCAAAATGTTTTAAGATCACCTTGCCCTCGTTGTATAATCTGGCTAATCAAGATGTCCAGTTTTTTCCTCCTTCCTGTGTGAACAATAAAAAGATGAGCAGATGTGGAAAACGTTTGGAGTTCACAGTGAGCAGCATTAGAGGTTGTGACACTGTGGACTTCCCTTTTTGCAAAAAACTGTTGAAAATTTTTCTCTGTTGTCCTGTGTGGTTCTTTATTTTTCTAGGTACGAGAGAGAAATAACTAACAGTCATCTTTTTCTTTACCTGACTGTCCTTTTTCTACCCCCTTATCACAATATGAACATAGACTCTTCCTGCAGTCTAATACTCTAATCAGGTATAAATGAGCTGTAAAAAAACAAGGCAAAAAAGTTCATCAGTGATTGATAAAAATGATCTATAAATCTTCAACAATACCATCAGACTCCATACTATTTTCTTTATAAATAAAATGCTGGTTTACCATGGTTTTCAGAATAAACAAATATCCAAACACATTTAATAACAATTTAATTTAGTATCTTGTGCAAATATGTACAAAAACATCTCCATCCTCTGTGAGGTACGATTAATGTGAAGTCCAATAATACTTCAGAATGTCCAGCTTTAAACTCTTTCCTCCTGGGAAATGAGAAAGGGGAGTCTGAAATATGAAATTGCACAGCAGAAATATCCAGAACACCACAATGTAGAATGAACATCTATTGCCCTCAGGGGTACCTGGGGGTAGGAAGGAAAGTTGTGCAATAATCCCAAACGATGGGTCATCAGTCCTGTTTTTACACTTTGAAGTCATTGTGCTTCTCTGGAAACTGATGTTGGTCACAAACTGAGGATCTGTCTCATTTATCACTGTTGTTAATTGTTTTTATGCTTGGTGTATATTCGCTCGAACAGGGCCCTCAAGATGCTCCCAGGGATCTGCTGGTGCCGATCTATCAAAGACTGGACAGCCTGTTGCACCTGCCATAACAACAATAAAAAAACATAATTAGAATGGCAGAACCACATACCGGGTTTGATCAAGTATGGAGAAGATTCAGTCACAGAACTATAGACTTTCACCTATACTGTACTGAAATTGTTTGTATAAATGATAAATAAATCAAATTATTGTACAAACCGGATTCCAAAAAAGTTGGGACACTAAACAAATTGTGAATAAAAACTGAATGTAATGATGTGGAGGTGCCAACATCTAAAATTTTATTCAGAATAGAACACAAATCACAGATCAAAAGTTTAAACTGAGAGAATGTATCGTTTTAAGGGAAAAATCTGTTGTTTTCAAATTTCATGGCGTCAACAAATCCCAAAAAAGTTGGGACAAGTCCATTTTTACCACTGTGTGGCATCCCCCCTTCTTCTTACAACACTCAACAGACGTCTGGGGACAGAGGAGACCAGTTTCTCAAGTTTAGAAATAGGAATGCTCTCCCATTTATGTCTAATACAGGCCTCTAACTGTTCAATCGTCTTGGGCCTTCTTTGTCGCACCTTCCTCTTTATGATGCGCCAAATGTTCTCTATAGGTGAAAGATCTAGACTGCAGGCTGGCCATTTCAGTACCCGGAACCTTCTCCTACGTAGCCATGATGTTGTGATTGCTGCAGAATGTGGTCTGGCATTATCGTGTTGAAAAATGCAGGGTCTTCCCTGAAAGAGATGACGTCTAGATGGGAGCATATGTTGTTCTAGAACCTGAACATAGTTCTCTGCATTAATGGTGCCTTTCCAGACATGCAAGCTGCCCATGCCACAAGCGCTCATGCAACCCCATACCATCAGTGATGCAGGCTTCTGAACGGAGCGTTGATAACAATTTGGGCTATCCTTGTCCTCTCTGGTCCGGATGACATGGCGTCCCAGTGTTGCATAAAGAACTTCAAATCGTGACTCATCTGACCACAGAACAGTCTTCCATTTTGCCACACTCCATTTTAAATGACCCCTGGCCCAGTGCAAATGTCTGAGCTTGTGGAGCTTGCTTAGAAATGGCTTCCTCTTTGCACTGTAGAGTTTCAGCTGGCAACGACGGATGGCACGGTGGATTGTGTTCACTGACAATGCTTTCTGGAAGTATTCCTGAGCCCATTCTGTTATTTCCTTGACAGTGACATTCCTGTTTGAGGTGCAGTGACGTTTAAGGGCCCGGAGATCACGAGCATCCAGTAGAGTTTTACGGCCTTGACCCTTACGCACAGCGATTGCTCCAGATTCTCTGAATCTTTTGATGATGTTATGCACGGTTGATGAAGATAACTTAAAAGTCTTTGCTATTTTACGCTGGGTAACACCATTCTGGTATTGCTGCACTATCTTTCTGCGCAACAATTGTGGAATTGGTGATCCTCTTACCATCTTGGCTTCTGAGAGACACTGACACTCCGAGAAGCTCTTTTTATACCCAATCATGTTGTCAATTGACCTAATTAGTGTTAACTGGTCTTGCAGCTGTTCGTTATATGCTCAATTTCCTTTTTCCAGCCACTTATTGCTACTTGTCCCAACTTTATTGGGATTTGTTGACACTGTGAAATTTTGAATCAACATATTTTTCCTTTAAAATGTTACATTTACCATACCATACCAATTTATTTCTAAGGCACTTAAAATACAACAAGCAGTCGTCCAAAGTGCTGTACAAAATTAAAAACAAACAATTAAACAATAAAAACATCTAAATATACATAAAAAAAATAATAATCAGAGCATCATAAGTAAAAGAATACAACATTATGACACAGATGCGGACTCACTCTAGGTTAAAAAAGCCAATGAAAAAAAAAGTGTTTTTAAACAAGTTTTAAAAACAGAAAGTGACGGGGCCTGCCTGACCTCCAGCGGCAGCTCATTCCACAATTTAGGAGCCAGAGCTGAAAAGGCTCTGTCTCCTCTGGATTTATAAAAGGTTTTCGGGACTGCTAAAAACATACGGTCAGAGGAACTAAGAGCACATGATGGTATGTAAAAGTGAAGCAGTTCAGACAAGTAAGAGGGACTAAGACCATTCAAAGTCTTAAAAACAAACAATAAAACTTTAAAATGGATCCGAAACTGGACAGGAAGACAGTGAAGGGACATCAAAATTGGAGTGATATGTTCACGCCTGCCTATACCAGTCAAAAATTGTGCAGCAGCCTTTTGTACCAGCTGTAACCATGAGAGCGAGGCCTGGCTAACTCCTACCAACAGAGAGTTACAATAATCCAGGCGTGAAGTAATAAAAGCGTGGATTACTGTCTCTAAGTGGTGTCTAGAAAGGAGGGGCTTGATTTTTGACAGGCGCCTCATCTGAAAGAAAGAGGACTTAACCACATTGTTGACATGGCAGTCAAGTTTCAGGCAGGGGCCCATTTTCACTCCTAAATTTGTCAAAATGGATTTTTCATATGGGGCCAAAGAGGAAAAATCCAAGGTGGAGAAACTGCTAGGGCCAAAGGATTTAAAGACCATAACCTCAGTCTTCTTTTCATTAAAATGAAGGAAATTAAGTGCCATCCATTCTCTAATGTCATCAAGACAGTCCTGGAGAGACTGAGTGGTGCCAATTTGTTTCAAAGGGAAATAGACTTGACAGTCATCTGCATATAAATGAAACTGCACACCATGCTTTCTGAAAATAGAACCCAGTGGCAGAAGGTAAAGAGAAAACAGGAGAGGACCAAGAATAGAGCCCTGGGGTACCCCCAGGGGAGGGCAGCAGAAGCAGAGGTAAAATTATCCATCATCACACTGAAACTTCTATCAGAAAGGTAGGACCTAAACCACTGCAGAGCTGAGCCAGTGATGCCCACCCACTGCTCCAGTCTGGAGACGAGAATGTCATGGTCAACTGTGTCAAAAGCAGCTGTTAAATCTAAAAGCACAAGTAAAACACAGTTTCCAGAATCCAGTGCTAAAAATATGTCATTAAAAACCCTTAAAAGAGCAGATTCAGTGCTTTGGTACATTTTAAAACCAGACTGGAAGACCTCCAAAATTTTTAATTCATCCAAAAATGCCTTCAGCTGCGTGTAAACAATTTTTTCCAAAATTTTGAATATAAAGGGTAACTTGGAGATTGGCCTAAAGTTTGACAAAGATGATGGATTAAGGCCAGGTTTTTTCAACAATGGCTGCACCACAGCATGTCTAAAATTGCTTGGTACCACACTAGACATCAAACTGCTGTTGATCACATTTAAGATAAAGGAGCCAACAGTAGAAAATACCTCCTTAAGAAAATATGGAGGAACAACATCAAGGGGAGAACCCGATGATTTCATACTGGTGACAAGTTTCTCTAGATAGGAGAGGGAAATAGGCTCCAAATGATCAAAAACAGCAGGACAGGGGACCAGGATGGAAGGGTCATGGGATGGAAAAGAGATACAGGCCCTAGTGTTAAAAACCTTGTCCAAGAAAAAATGAAGAAACTTATCACAAAGTTCTCCAGATGCTTCAAGAGGGACCGGTTCATGTGCATTGAGGACAGTGTTGATTGTATTATAAAGAACATGGTGGTTGTGAGAGTTAGCAGCAATAATGTCAGAGAAATATTTTACTCTAGCTATTTTCACAGCTCGTTGATATCGACGCCAACTCTCTCTCAGTATATCAAAATAGACTTGGAGTTTATCCTTTCTCCACTTGCGTTCATTTCTCCTGCATTCCTGTCTAATGGCACGGGTATGGTCACTCAACCATGGGTCTGATCTTGGCTTTGATCGCCTGGTTTTAATCGGGGCCACATCATTCAATACAGTATTGCATAAAGAATCAAAATATATGGAAAGCTCCTCAGTGCTGAGAGACACAGAGAGCTGTGACTCTAAACGATTAAAGGCAGTGGAAAAATGGGCAGCAGAGGACGAGTTAAAAACACGGCAGCGTCGAGCAGGAGCACAAGACTTAGGTTTAGAAACAGGAATAAAATCAAATAAAACAGGCATGTGGTCTGAAAACAATGCATCACCAATTTCCAAGTTAAAAATAGATAAAACCATAAGATAAAACAAGGTCCAGGGTGTGTGTACGTCCATGGGTTGGGCCATTCACTGACTGAGTGAGACTAAAAGCATCCACTACATCTAAGAAATCCTTCACCAGCGGCTTTCCAGTGCAACACACAATATTAAAATCTCCAAGAATTAAAATGTACTCAGATTAAACATTTGATCTGTCATCTATGTTATATTATGAATAAAATATTGACATTTGCCATCTCCACATCATTGCATTCAGTTTTTATTCACAATTTCTTTAGTGTCCCAACTTTTTTGGAATCCGGTTTGTATGAATCACTGAAATACAGTCTGAAATGTCCAACCACAACAAACACTGTTATAGCAATCCTGTCTTCTGTTGTTGTTTTTGAAGGAAACCTTCAGATGATCACAACTAATAATAGACCACACGTTCTGCTTTTACTCATTTTATTAATGAACATTGTAGCACATCAGAACAAGCTGATGTCTCCTGTCGTTGAGGGATTTGAACAGTGAACGTTCAAATAGTTCTGCAGATGAGTGTTTTTCATCTGGAGATTTTTCATCAGTGGAATTGAACAGGGAATGTAAGTAAACCTTAAAGTTTGTGGTGGAAGATATTCAAGTGGGTAGGAGTTACACTGAGGAGAAGAAAACAGGTGTGTCTGTGTATATCCATCCATCATCTGCACCCGCTTCTTCCTTTGGTTTGCGGGGTTCACTGGTGCCCATGTCCAGCTGTCAGTGTGCGAGAGTCGGGGGACACCCTGAACAGGTCTCCAGTCCATCACAGGGACACCTGGACAGGTCTCCAGTCTATCAAAGGGATGCAGAGACAAACAACCATTCACTCTGGCTGAGTGGTTAGAGCAGTCGTCCTCCAATGCGTGAGTTGGGGGTTCGAATCCACCAGCAGTCACATGCTGAAGTGTCCCTGGGCAAGACACTGAACCTCTCATAGCTTCTGATGTGTGTCTCATCAGTGTATGAATGTGATCTAAAGCACTGATTAGTCTCATTAGAATGATTTATTCAATTAGCTTTGTAGAGATCTAGTAGAGTTCTGTATGAATGGGTAAATGAGGCACAAATTGTAGTGTAAAGCGCTTTGAGTATCTTGAAATAAGATAGAAAGGTGCTATATAAGTACAGTCCATTTACTCTCTCTCACACACCTAGGGACAAATTAGAGTTACCAATTAGGGCTGGACGATATCTCGATATTTTAAAAATATCTAGATAATTTCATACGTGATATAAAATGAGACTATATTGATATAAAATGATAGTCTCATACTCTACATGGAGTAATTTATTATACTTGAAAATCCACCTGTTTTTCTCCCAGTCTGCGCCAACTTCACGCGCACCCCCCTCCCTCACTGAATACAAACCCAGCCCCTCACCCGCTCCCCCGTCTCCTGCTTGTGTGAAAGCCTGTGTGAAACTGCATGCTACTACAGCTCAGACTGTGAAGACTTTATTTGAGTTATAAAGCTGAGCTAAGCTAGATACATATGCAGATATAAATCGTCACTATAGGTCTTTGTTGACTCACAGTGGAGCCACACTTGTGACATATGTGATATGTGTGAAAGTGACTGGGTAGACTGGGCACTGCTAAAAAGGAGAGGTTTAAGGCCCCCACGTATTTGGGCGCACTGTGCGTGCTCCATGAGCTGTGCGGACTATGCGCGTACTGTCCGCAGACGGTTGAGACGTTATACTCGAGCGTACAGATTGCCTAAAATTCTCTCGTGACAAGTTCCTTCATTTCTCACAATTTCAGTCATGGCGTCAACGGGCGAGAAGGAAGAGATCTCTTGCCTCTTAGCTTTAAAATAATTATAAATATATATAAAAATATATAGAAATGAAATTGAGATATTCGTAAAAAAAACTAAAGAAAAGAAGGTGGTACATAAGGCCATTAAACCAGACCAGGGATGAAGAAGGGGAATTTAATACACTGGTGAAGGACATGAAGACGATGGGCCAGTGAGAAACATTTTGAATATTTTCAAATGGATTCTAGCAAGTTCGATGAGCTAGTTGGGCACTTTCTTCATCACCAGGGCTGCCGCCGCACACAAATCAGCGCTGCACAGAGATGCAGTCGCTCTGCGCATCCGCACTGCAGTTGGTGTCGCATACAAAACAGTTCGATGTGAACACCGTTTCTCACCGGGCAGTTATTGTGCGACACAGAGTACACATACGTGGTCATAAAAAAAATTTCTTTGTGCGGACATGGCCGGCGAACGTCCGCTTCGACTTCGCGTTGAGTCCCCCTTGAGTACACACGGATCTCTGTGGAATGAAGTACGCCCGAGTATGTGGGGCCCCACTGTTTTCCAGGAAATTAACTGTTTTAGAGCAGCAAGGTAGGAAATTGTCTTCCGATTAAAGAACACAGCGACAGATATCCAGCTTAAGGTGATTTTATTTATTTATTTGTGTGTGTGTGTGTGTGTGTGTGTGTGTGTGAGGGTCCTGGGGTCCTCCCCCAGATAATTTTTAATAAAGTATATGCAATTTTCGACATTTTGGTGTATTTTAACAGGTTGTTAAACATCTACGTTTACCTACATTTGTAAACACTTGCATCCTAATCCTCCCCTCCGACCTTACTTGACAGTTCGGAGGTGACTTCTCTGCTGAATTCACTGTCTGACTCCACATGTGAAACCTCCAAGCACTCTGTTAGTATACAGTTTTTTTATTTTATATTGTATTTGGAGAAGCAAATGTTACAATCTCTTTTGTGTACAAATCAAATTCCACCTCAGAGTTGTGAGTGTGGAACTAACATTTGCTAATCCAGGTATATATATATGGTATATATATATGGTATATATATATATATATATATATATATATATTTTTTTTTTTTTTTTTTTAGAAAAAAAGTAGAAGGAAAAAAATATAATAATAATATTAATAATAACCATACAATTATAACACATAAGTGGGGGAGAGAGAATTTACTCCAATTCTTCTCGTGTTAGGAGAAAACACCATCAAGTGTGTAAGTTTGCCAAAATCATAAACAGGGATGCATTATGTAACATGACGGTATTATCGTGTTACCGACATATTTAATCCACAGGGATTACTGGTTTTACATAATTTGTCCATTTTGACCAGATCCTGGAAAAAGATTCCCTTGGACCTTTAACAGAGAATGACAACTTCTCTAGAATGTAAATGTCCTGTACAATTTTTAACCAATCATCAATTGTAGGTGCTTCAGGATTTAATCATTTTCTAGTGATAGTTTTCTTAGGGTGCATTCACACCAGCCCTGTTTAGTCCGCTTTAATCGAACTGTAGCTCGTTTTCCTAGAAAGTCCAGTTCATTTAGGGAGGTGTGAACGCGCCATCGAACTCTGTCACGGAACAAAAAGGTGAACTCTGGCCCGGGCTAAAACCTAGGTCTCGGTTGGGTAGAAGAGAACTCCAGCGCGGTTCGAGTATAGTGTGAATGTAAACAGACCGGGCCCCGCTCCGCAGGACAAACAAACACGCATTTCTCTTACCTTATATGGAGCCGTCAGCTACCTTGTGTGGAAAAACAATATTCTCCATGGTCTTCTGTCTCATCTTCTGCTCATGCTAAGTCCATTTTTGAAAAATGACAAAATATAACTCCTAAAACTTGATGCCACTTCGTTTTTGTTTTTATTTACAGAAGAAGAAGAAGACGTGTCTTCAGAGGTTTTTGTGTCGTTTTTTTCCAGTAGTTCTTGGTGCAGCGCCCCCACAGGCGAGCGGGGGAATAGGTTGGTTCAACAGGCTGACTCGACTGCACAGTGCAGTGTGAATGCAAACGCACCAGCTCAAATGTAAACAAAATGTTATGAATATTGGTCCTGAACCGAACCGAGTCTACCGGACTATCTGGTGTGAAAACGACCTTACTTGCTGCCAGAAGCATTAATATATAGTTAGTTATTAGTTATAGTTAGTATAAACTTTATTGATTAGTATAAATGATGTAACGCTTTGTCCATCCAACAAGTTGTGTGGACTTTGATTTCACCGTGCATGCTCATAATAGAAGAACCTGACAAGTTGTTTAATGATATGAAATATATTTTGTTAACAAAGAAGAGTCGTAACATTTATTAAACATTACTTCTGTATTACAAAAACAAAACATAAAAAAAAAAAAAAAAAAATCAAAATTGTGCTTTGACAAAATCATCAATAAAACTAAAAAATGTTGTCAACGCGAAAGGGGAAAAGAGGGGCAGGTATCGCTCTCGCATGGAGTTCATACTCTTCTGCTGGAGGTTTCTTCCTTTTATAAGGGAGTTTTTCCTTTCCACTGTTGCCATTGTGCTTGCTCAGGATGGGAGACCGCAACGAAGCAAAGATTCAACTCGTCTGCTGGCCTCCTTAGATAGAGAACTTTACCAATTGGCTTTTTTATGTATGTGAATGTTTCTGTAAAGTGCCCTGAGACAACTTTGTTGTGATTTGGCGCTATATAAATAAACTGAATTGAATTGACAAGCGTCCAGAGCGTCATAAAAACAGCAGCTGAGGAGGTGTCAGAGTTATTTATTTATCGTCTCAGTAGCAGAGGGGAGGGATACTGTTAAAGCAGGGGTGTCAAACTCACTTACAAAAGGGGGCCAAAATTAAAACCTTTTTCAAACTAAGGGCCAATTTCAGAAACTACATGACTCAAATCCGATATCCAGCATCTTTTCTTGGTCACAGGTTCCTGAACAAGAGTTTGATTGGTCTCATTTGACGTTCTCTGTTGTGCTTTCAACATCATAATCAAAGATTACTGAAAAAATTCAAGAGCTAGAAATATTTTATGTTTCACATATCATCTTGGGGGCCAAATAAGATGTCGGCGAGGGCCAGATTTGGCCCCCGGGCCTTGAGTTTGACACATATGTGTTAAAGCATGGCTCCCAAAATGACAGCGTCACCATTCTTTAAGGGGCAGAGATTTTTTTTTAAGGGTAGAGGCAGAAATGCTTCACTTGAAGGGGCAGATGATTATGTGGTATTAAGAAGTTGTGTTGTGTCGTCTGTTGTTTTTAACATTAGTGTTTATGCAATTATTTTCAGTTTACATAACCAGTATTAGTTTTATTTGTTCAAGGCAGTCACTTTTACATACCATCACGTGCTCTTAGATCCTCTGACCAGATGCTTTTAGCAGTCCCGAAAACCTTTTATAAATCCAGAGGAGACAGAGCCTTTTGAGCTCTGGCTCCTAAATTGTGGAATGAGCTGCCACTGGAGGTCAGGCAGGCCCCGTCACATTTTTTTTCATTGGCTTTTATCCTAGAGTGAGTCAGCATCTGTGTCTTAATGTTGTATTCTTTTACTTATGATGTTCAGGTTATTTTTTTAATATATATTTAGGTGTTTTTATTGTTTTACTGTTTTTTGTTTGTTTTTAATTTTGTACAGCACTTCGGATGGCTGCTGGTTGTATTTTAAGTACTTTAGAAATAAATTGGTATGGTATGATATTTGTTCCTAACTTTATTATTAATAAGCCTGAGAGTTACTGAATCCAAGCAAACAGTGGCCGGAACGCACTCTGTCAAAGTAATATTATTACTATTATTATTCCAAAAAAGTTCAATCTGGTCCTCTGGACATTCAAAAAAAAAACAAAACAAAGCAAAAAAATGTAGAAACGTTTCATCTCCAGGCCAGCGGTCACTCTTTCAGGGATGAAGATGTTCACATCCAGGACAGAGAGGAACGATGGTTTGAGAGAAGAGTAAAGGAGGCCATCTTTGTGAAAATAAATCGTCCATCATTAAACAGGGGTGGAGGCCTACGGGTTCAACTGTCCCCCTCTTACAATGCTGTTATTGCTAGTATCACTCAACCCCCTGTGAATAGTAAACAGCCATCAGTGTGCTAATGATCCATTGTTAGGCTGATGGTCCTTCTTGACCATGTGAGCAGCTGGTTTTGGTTGTCAGCAGCAAACTGGTTGATCCACTCTGAGAAGGTGCTATTTAAGAGACTGAGCTGAATACAGCACCTCAGACTGAGGAAGTCTTTCGGATGAGAGACGAAACGTTTCTACATTTTTTTGCTTTGTTTTGTTTTTTATTGTTTTTTTTTTTAATGTCCAGAGGACCAGATTGAACTTTTTTGGATTTTTCTACCTGGATTATTGAGCATGCATCAGGATATTAATATTATTATTATGTATATTTAGTTGATGTTTTTCTTAGTTCATATCTTAGATGTTATTACTGTTTTTCTTTTACATTTTATTGTTGGATGTAACTGGGACCCTGTGTACATAATTTCGCTCCACCACATGTACCACGAGGTGCGAATGACAATAAGAAACTCTGACCCTCTAAGAGAATTCTGGGATCTTGTTCTGGCAGGATCCGCCTCAAATTAAGCACTGGGTAGAAGGATGTTAGAAATGCAGCTGCCAGGAAAAAGACAAAAAGGAGATATATGGATGCAGTTAGAGAGGACATGTAGGTAGTTGGAGTGAGGACAGAGAATGAAGAGGACAGAGTGAGATGGAGGAGGATGACTCACTGTGGAGACCCTGAAGAGGGTAAAGCAGAAAGAAGAAGAATATACAGTTGCAACCATTTCAACTTCTAATTGTTAAGAGCACTCAGGAGATGGCTTTTGGGTCATGTGTCATTTATGAATTTTGAAATATTAAGCTTTATTTAAGGAGCTCAGTTGGTAGAGCTGCTGTCTCTCAGCGAGCAGGTTGGCAGATTGAATCCCAGCTGGGGGGGCCATTCTGGGTGGAGTTTGCATGTTCTCTCTGTGCTGCATGCGTTTTCTCCAGGTACTCGAGTTTCCTCCCACAGACCAAAAACATGCATGTTAGGCTGATTGGTAATTCTAAATTGTTCCTAGGTGTGAGTGAGAGAGTGATTGGTTGTTTGTCTCGTTTGTGATGGACTAGAGACCTGTCCAGGGTATCCCCCACTTCTCACACAGTGACTGCTGGACATGGGTACCAGTGACCCCCACAACCCAGAGAGGAAGAAGCAGGTAAATATAATGGATGGATGAATGGAAGCTTTATTTAAACCATTAGGATACATTGAAAAAAGTTCAGCAGCTTGGATTTGGTCCAAAACTGCCCACTTCTGACGACAATCATCTTTACCTACTTTACACATTGTTCACATAGTGAAGAAAAAAAATGCTCACTGACATTTAAGAGGGATAAACTTCCACATCTCTGCTGAAAAACACTGCTGCAGGTCATTAGGATAGTTTAGTGGATCTCCAGCTCCCCACTGCTACACTTGGATGAGATCTACTTGAGCCGTCTCTTCTGGAGTACCACAAAGATTAGGAATAACACCACCCACCCAAGCTTTCCGGCTGGCTGCGTCAGAACCATGCGAACCCACACCAGACTCAAACACAGATTCATACACTGTCAATTGACTTTGACACACAATGAAAATAAAGCTTGCCATTATAACTTTAGAATGATATGCATTCATTAAAGAACTACCGTATTTTCTGCCGTACATGTCGCACCGCCCTACAAGTCGCATCAGTGCAAATAAGGCTAATAACGTGAAAAAAATTAATAAATACATCGCTTCACCATATACGTGGCATCTACTATGCATCACCACTGATGTGTTGTGTTTGTTACGAGTCACTGCTGACAACCCGGAAATGTGGGCGTGTGTTGTGCCAAAAATCGATTGGCTGCATAATTGCGGGAGCGTGCACGGGAGGACTTTAACAAGATTAACACTTAAAAACAATTACTTGTTTGCTTGAAATTATAGTAAAGGTGTGTCTCAGTCTAACTTTTGCTTAATAAATGCACTTTAACAGTCAAATCAGCTGCATTTCAAAAGCTGAGTCGCAGAAATGGGCATGTGCAGAGGGACGTGCCGCTGTGCATTTCTTCGAAATTTAACAAGATAAACCCCTAAAAACATTTGTTTGTTTCCTTGACTTCACAGAAAAGGTGTGTCTCAGTTGAACTTTTACTTAATAAAAGGACTTTAATGGTCAAATCAGCTGTATTTCAAAAGTAATCGTTGCCTCGGTGCTCCGGGAGCGAGCAGACAGGGAGGAAATCATGAAGGAGGAACACTGCGCATTTCTTCAAAATTTAACAAGTTAAGCACCAAAAACAATTGTTTGTTTGCTCGACATTATAGCAAAGGTGTGTCTCAGTTGAACTTTTACATAATAAATGCACTTTGTCAAATCAGCTTCATTTCGGTGCAGCGAAATGAAGCTGATTTGACGGTTGCTCCAGGCGAGCTGGACGAAGGTGGCAGTCTGTGGAAAGCCGATTGTGTCAATAATAGCCACTTTTACCTATTACATGATACAATGACATGCCATACTACTCGAGTGCCATCTAGCAGCTGAAAATGGTAGTGTTCAATATTTTCAGTCAGAATGAATGAAAACGGTCATATTTCAGCCAAAAATTGGTTTATAAATATGGGAAAAAATCCATAAATACGTTGCTTCAGCATATAAATCGAAGGTCTTGCAAATTATACAAAAAAAGTGACTTATAGGGAGAAAAATACGGTATATGTCATTTTATTTATTGTACTTTTAGCTTCCTCCAATAAAAATGTCTAGGAAAATGCAGAAATACAAAGAAAATTGCACAACAAAACAGACAAATACAAATATAGACTGAATGCAGTCATATTCGGATTCAGAGCGACTCACTCTTTCCGCCAGTTCTGCAGCAGTCATGTTTGGGTCATATGGAATGGGATCTCCCAGGAAGGTTCGAAATTTTACAGGAAATCCTCCATAAACAGGAGCTATAGGGAAACGAAACCTTTCATACAGCCAACGAAACAGTCCTAAACAGAGAGAGAACCATGGTTAAATTTAAAAAACAATATTCTTCAGACAGTGACAATTGTACACATTTTCATCAGATCATAAAATCCTTCAGTTATGTCCAAAAATTAAATAATTTTGCAATGAGAGCTGATGCTGGTCAGAACCTAAGCATAACATAAAATGTTTTGACAAAGTCTTTATACGCCCTGATATTTTTCACTTTTTGACTCTTTACAACCACAAATTATTTTTAGTATTAAAAATATTTATATGGAATTTTATGTGACCAACACAAAGGAGCCCATATTTGTGAATTGGAGGGAAAATAATTAATGGATTTAAAAATATTTTACAAATACCAGTCTGAGTTTGGTGTACATTTTGTGTATATTCAGCAACTGATCTGTTTCGTGTTGCTGCTGATCTGTTTTAATGTTGGTGTGTTTGTGCGTGCACATCTGCTCGCGGACTCATGTTCATGTTTGTGCTGATGTTCAATGTTTTATGTTATGAGTGCTTAGTGTATATTTGGTTGATGTTTTTCTTAGTTCATATCTTAGATCTTATTACTGTTTTTCTTATACATTTTATTGTTAGATGTAACTGGGACCCTGTGTACATAATTTCGCTCCACCACATGTACCACATGACGTGCGAATGACAATAAAGAAACTCTGACTCTGAACTTTACTCGAATACCCCTAAAACTCAGAGCAACCAGCTGCCTTTAGATGCCACCTAATGAATAAACTGGGTTCAACTGTATGCAATTTATCTTCAATATAATCACAGCTATTCTGTGAAAGCTGCAGAGGTCTGTTACAGAACATTAGTCATTCATTCAACCTTTATTTATACAGGCTATTCTCATTGAGCCATGAGGATTCATTTACAACAGGGACCTGTAAGTGTAGTCATCAAACAGCATTGTGAAGACCAAGACCAACAGTAGCCAGGTCAAAGACAAAGTTTGTGGACCAACATGGCTGCAGACGTGAAGTAGCTTTGGCTAAGCTCTCGTTGGCCCAGCTGAAAAACTGATTTTTATGATTATATCCTCGCTGCCTTCAAGGTGGATTTTGTCTCTGAAACTGGTGTCGCCGTGTAACTGAATCAACAAACTTGTAATAAGGCCTCTAAACAAAAAAAAGTTCAAAACTTCGGTCTCTTCTCCCCCGTAGTCTATTGTCACCGCAGCAACCTCGAGCTGCCATGATGAAGGAACAGGTGGACCTGCAGGTGCATTGGCCCCACCTTCTCCGAGCTCCAGAGGGACAGACGAGTCAGCTCTGAGGTCAGACATTCTGGCTTCAATCCAAAATCCAAAATCATAGCAATAATTAGGATGGAAATAAAAGCAGCTCTGACGGATGATTTTAATTTTATCAGGAGTGAATTGCAGACAGTCCGAACAGAGCTTGCTAACACCACTGCAGGCCTCGACCGAGTTAAACCTGGTGTTTTAGTAGTGGAGAACTGTCTGTCCTTGTGCTCGGATGAGATGGAGAAGCTGCGTGGGACGTGATGGAGTTAAAGAGTGAAGTAAATGGGCTTAAAAAACTGTTACAATCCATGGAGGGAAATATGAGACATGACAGTATTAGAATTATTGGACTTCCTGAGTCGGCAGGTGAATGTTCATCTAAGGTGATAGCTAAAATGCTAATGTAAGCCCTAAAACTGGATAAATTGCCGCTGACTGATTACGTGTACTAGACGCCAGGCAGAAGAGGCTCAGCTGGAGGATGTGTGGAAATACTATGACGGGCGCTCAGCGGTGGCCCGAGCCACTTCAAAGAATCAACCATATTCATCGCGGCTGACTACACATTTACGGAGGTGAGGCAACTCCTGCGGAACCAGCCGGGGGTTCAGTATGGTCTTCTTTTCCTGACATGGCTTTGCATCACACATGGAGGGACGGGCAAGGTGTTTGTAAACTCCATTAAAGAGATGGAATACATCAAGAAAAATATCATTCCAGCAACGGGAGGCGAGGACCATAACAAATTAAAATAAACCATAGGCTCTTACAATCAACAACTTTTATTAAACTTGTGTTTGGCTCAATAGTTAGCTGTGGTCCTCAGTGGCGGTATGTACATTTTATTTGTATTATGGGGCAAGTGTACAGTGTTAATGCTTTGAATTGATTAATGTAAGTTTTGGTATACAGTGCACATCCTATAATAGGAGCATTTTTCTTTTTTTTTTGTGGTTCCACAGTGTTAACGCTCTGACTTGATTTGACGTACACGTTTGAAATTTACGGTAACATTTGCATTTTTTGTTGTTTATTTTTGTGTATTTTAATTATCATTATATCACGTGGGCAAATGGGAGCCCAGAGAGTCAGACTGTGTTCTCTAGGTAAGCATTAATGTGTGGATTTTCAGCTGATGGGGATTTTCGTTCTCTCCATATTCAGGTAGGAGAGAGGTGGGTTTATACCGGATCAATCTTTTGTTTTTTTTTGTTTCTTTTATCAGAGTCAGAGTCAGAGATTCTTTATTGTCGTTCGCACCACATATAGTAAGTAAGTAAGTAAGTAAAACTTTATTTATATAGCGCTTCTCAAGATAAAAATCACAAAACGCTTCAACAAATCAGATAAACAAAAGCAAAA
The DNA here is from genome assembly GCF_014905685.2 of Nematolebias whitei. Lineage (NCBI taxonomy): Eukaryota > Metazoa > Chordata > Actinopteri > Cyprinodontiformes > Rivulidae > Nematolebias > Nematolebias whitei. Next base: position 11,002,800 of record NC_056506.1, on the reverse strand, counting down.
AACAAATTCAGGCAAAAGCAGATTTAAAAAGATAAGTTTTTAGCTGGCCTTTAAAAGAAATCACCGAGTCCAGTGATCGGAGAGTTTGAGGAAGAGAGTTCCAAAGTCTTGGAGCCAAGGAAAAGGCTCCATCTCCTTTAGTTTTCAATTTTGTCTGGGGGACATTCAGCAGGCCTTGATCACAGGACCTCAGAGCTCTGATCGGTGTGTAGGGATGTAAAAGTTCTGTTATGTAATTTGGTGTTTGACCATGTAAAGCTCTCCAGGTTAAAACCAAAACCTTAAAATCCACTCGATGTTGAACTGGGAGCCAATGAAGTTGCTTTAAAAGTGGTGTTACATGGCAATACTTTGAGGATCCAGTCAGGAGTCGAGCCGCAGCATTTTGCACAGACTGCAACCGGTCTAGGGAGGTTTTGTTTAAACAAGTATACAGTGCATTACAATAATCCAGGCGAGATGAAACAAATGCATGAATTAACATTTCCATTTCTGGACGGGAAACAATATGGCTAAGTTTGGTGATGTTACGCAGATGGTAGAAACAGGAACAAACCAGAGACTTAATATGATTTTCCAGAGTAAAACAAGAGTCAAAGGTTAGCCCAAGATTTCTAACCGAAGACTTAGCTAATTGACCAAGAGGTCCAAGGTTCTGCTTTATCACTGCAGTTGTTTTTTCTGGAGCAAAGATGATTACTTCAGTTTTCTCGCTGTTCAACTGAAGAAAACTTTCTGTCATCCAGCTTTTAACTGATTCCATACAGTTGAGTATGATTTGTATTTTTGAAACCTCAGTTGGTAAAAAAGAGATGTACAACTGAATGTCATCAGCATAACAGTGATATGAGATATCCTTAAAAGATGACAGTATTGGACCAAGAGGGAGCAGATAGATCAAAAACAACAATGGCCCCAGAACAGAGCCCTGAGGAACACCAAAATAAACAGGGCAGGACTGGGGTCTGAAAGTAGAGGAAGCCAAGAAGACTGATCTATCGGACAGGTAAGAGGACAACAATTTTAAGGCAGAACCTGAAATACCAGCCCAGCTCTTCAGCCTGTCCAGCAAGGTCAAATGATCAAGTGTCAAAAGCCGACGTCAGATCCAGCATAAGCAGCACAGAACATTTTCCTGCATCTCGTTGCATCAGTAGATCATTTGAGACCCTAAGGAGATGTCTCAGTTGAGTGGGATTTACGAAACCCAGACTGAAAATGGTCCAGAATACTGTGTTGATCAAGAGCAGCAGTTAACTGCTGGACCACAACCTTCTCAATAATTTTAGCCAGAAAAGGAAGTTTGGAGATTGGTCTGTAACTGCTAAATGAAGAGGAATCCAAATTAACCTTTTTTAAGAGTGGGTGGATAACAGCACTCTTTAGGCAAACAGGTACTTGACCAGAAGCTAAATAAGCATTTACTATGTTCAGTACACTAGGACCAATGCACTGAAAGACACCCTTAAACAAGCCTGCAGGTAGAATGTCCAGAGAGCAGGAGGATGTCTTCATGGAGCTAACAAGCTTAGCGAGCTCATGAAGGGACACTGGCTGGAAGGAGTCTAAAATAACAGGCCGAGCTAGAGAGGGAACAGTCAGCCCAGGTGCAGGTGAAGGAATATTATTTCTGACCTTACTGACTTTGTCTATAAAATAAGAATGAAAAAGTTGGCAATCCTCATTTGAAGAGATAGGAACAGAAGGTGAAGCTGGGGTGGTAATGTCCCTGATTTCCTGATGCATGCTCAATAATCCAGGTGGAAAAATCTAAAACAGTTAAATCTGGTCCTCTGGACATTCAAAAAAAACAAAACAAAGCAAAACAACAAAAACATGTAGAAACGTTTCGTTTCTCATCCGAGAGACTTCCTCAGTCTGAGGTGCTGTTTTCAGCTCAGTCTCTTAAATAGCACCTTCCCAGAGTGGATCAACCAGTTTTGCTGCTGACAACCAAAACCAGCTGATCACATGCTCTTTGGTTCATCCCAAAGATCCAGTCCCCCAGCACAAACAGAGTAATGTTGTGTATGCTGTTCAGTGTCAGGAGGGCTGTGGTCAGTCTTACATCGGGGAAACAAAACAGCCACTGGCCAAAAGGATGGCCCAGCACAGAAGATCAACATCAACAGGCCAGGACTCTGCGGTCTACACTCATCTCCAGGCCAGCGGTCACTCTTTCAGGGATGAAGATGTGCACATCTTGGATAGAGAGGAACGATGGTTTGAGAGAGGAGTAAAGGAGGCCATCTTTGTGAAAAGAAATCGTCCATCGTTAAACAGGGGTGGAGGCCTACGTGTTCAATTGTCCCCCTCTTACAATGCTGTGATTGCTAGTATCACTCAGCCCTCTGTGAGTAGTAAACAGCCATCAGTGTGCTAATGATCCATCGTTAGGCTGATGGTCCTTCTTGAGCATGTGATCAGCTGGTTTTGGTTGTCAGCAGCAAAACTGGTTGATCCACTCTGGGAAGGTGCTATTTAAGAGACTGAGCTGAAAACAGCACCTCAGACTGAGGAAGTCTCTCGGATGAGAGACGAAACTTTTCTACATTTTTTTGTTGTTTTGCTTTGTTTTGTTTTTTTTGAATGTCCAGAGGACCAGATTTAACTGTTTTAGAATGTCCCTGATAGTATTAAAAAACAGTTTGGAGTTTCCTGTGGTACATGTGGTGGAGTGAAATTATGTACACGAGGTCCCAGTTACATCCAACAATAAAATGTAAAAGAAAAACAACAATAACATCTAAGATATGAACTAAGAAAAACATCAGCTAAAATACACTAAGCACTAATAGCATAAAAACATTACGTCGAGCAGCATTACGAACATGAGCACAAGTCTGTGAGCAGATGAGCATGCATGAACACATCAACATGAAACAGAGCAGCAGCAACATGATGTGATCTTTCACAGTGATTATTCTGGTTAGATATTCATGAGTCCAACAGCCTCAGGGTAGAAGCTGTTCCTCAGTCTAGTGGTTCTACACTTAATGCTCCTCAACCTCCTTCCTGAGGGGAGCGGGTAGGGCTGAGTACTGAACCGAGGTTCTTTTATGGCACCGACCGAACTGCACCGGTCGGTGTATGTATTGAAACGTCACTCTTCTTTTGGTGTGAAGTTTCGGTATTGGCTGTAACGTGTCACGTGGTTTCAGCATGCAGGCTGGCAAAACACCAGACATATGACAAACAGACTACACCCAGATTACACACAGAGCTGTATAGAGCTACCGTACCTAATCTATGTATAATTATGTCTATGGTGCTGGTAATGCCCACAGACGGGTTCACGTGTGCAGCACGTGTTGTCGAACGGCTTCGACAACACGCGCTGCAGAAAGTTGCTCCGTGTTTTTCTGCGAGGAGAGAGGACAGCAGCCGCCCCCCTCCTCCTCTCAGCATTAGTCAGCCTGTGAGTAGAGCCTGAACGTCCTGATTCATTATCTCCACGACCGGACTCTTCATCAAAGAACTCAAAGGACGGCTCTGTGTGCTTCAGCTGGTTAGTTTACGTTTGTTAGCGTAACTGCAGCTTAACACGTACATCGCGGTGAAATAAACTATGATCCATGTAATGCTAACTTTAAGATATTAGTGTGTAAATTTATTTTATCTATGTGGCTAGCTAAACTCAGAAGCTAACTAAAGATTGACGGTAACATAAATCTTAGCTTGTAAAACTGCTCATCCATACAGTCAGCTGCTTAAACAGTTCACCTAATTCCACTGTTTATGTTAATGTTCTCAGCACATTAGGTTCTGACCCAGATGTGAGGAGGACAAAAGAAAAGTGAGGTGGGGCCACAGGACAGTCAGACTTTGTTGTTAAAAGTTTGCTGCTTTTTCTACAGTGGAGCTGCATGGTGGAGGTAAGTTAAACTTTAAAGGATTTTGTTGACCAGTTAAACTTTTATCTCTCAGCCTAGATAATGTTTTTTGAGTAATAATAACACAACCATGTTATTGTTGATGTTTTGTTCTCATGTCAATTAGGGAGATGATCAGAGCCCTAAACCCCAGAGAACCACAGAGAAGATTCAGGCAGAGACACAGAGGTACAGAAGTCTGCATCAACCCTACCTCATTGAATCCAGTGACCTGCTGGTGGAATATGAGGGACAATATGTCAGTGTTATCAAACTGACAACCAGGTATCTGTGTGTGCAACAAGCATCATCTACAGCCTCAGAGTGAACATGTTCTACTGCTGGAGACACCATCAGCCAGGAGCGGGCTTGTATTTTGTGTCCAGAGAAAGCAGACCTGTTGATTTTTCTGAAGAAAAACTGTTCAGTGAAAAGGTTATCAGTGTATAGCAGTGAGCATTAGACACTGACGTGTCACTGGTTTGAAACTGGTCTTTTGACCTGGAACTTATTTGTTTTTATGTAAGAAAACTGCTTGGAATGGAAAAATACCAAAATTAAAAAATAAAACTCACAATTTGTACTGTAATGTGTAACGTAATTTCATTCTTGTTAGAATTAATAGTAATTACAAAATTGGTACCGAAAAAAGAACCGTCCAGGAACCAACGAAGTGAAGGTACCGACACGGTACCGGTACGATACCTATTTTTTTAGAAAGGTACCCAGCCCTAGGAGAGAGGGGCAAAAAGTGTGTGTGCTGGGTGAGTGGGATCCTTCATGATGCAGGTAGCTCTCTTCCTGCATCTAGAGGTGTAAATGTCTGTGATGGTGGGGAGAATGACTCCAACAGTCTTCTGTGCAGCCTTCACCACTCTCTGCAAAGCTTTTCTTTTTGCAGCTGTGCAGCCTCCATGCCACATGATGATGATGGAACACAGGACGCTCTCTACTGCACACCTGTAGAAGGAGGTGAGGACTGAGCTTCCCAGACCAGCTTGTCTCAGCAGCCTGAGGAAGTAGAGTCTCTGATGAGCTTTCTTGATCAGACTGGTGGTGCTGTTGCCCCAGCTGAGGTTGTCATTCATGTGTATACCCAAGTACTTGTAGCTGGAGACCATTTCCACCGCAGATCCTCTTATGTTCAGGGGGGTGTAGGTGTGTTTGTTCCTTCTGAAGTCCACGATCATCTCCTCTGTCTTCTTCACATTGATGTGAAGGTTATTCTCTTTGCATCAGCTCTCCAGGTGTTCCACCTCCTGCCTGTAGCTGGACTCATCATTGTTTGTGATGCATCCCACCACTGCCGTATCATCTGCAAACTTTACAATGTGACAGCCTGGATGGGTAGCTGCACAATCATATGTGAGCAGAATAAACAGGAGAGGGCTCAACACATCCTTGAGAAGAGCCAGTGCTGAGGGTTATGGTGGAGGAGGAGAAGTTGAATCAGAATCAGAATCAGTTTATTATTGCCATGTCAATGAACGAGGTTCACAAACTAGGAATTTGCTTCGACATAAGGTGCGAATAGTAGTAAAGTAAAATAAAGTAAAAATAAAGTAAAAATTAAGTAAAAATGAGAACATTACATAAGACATAAGCCTGTGTACACCCACAAATAAAGTAAAATTAAAACCATAACATAACCATATGTACACCCATACAATAGAAAACAATAAAAAAGCTTAGAAAACAGTACAGATGGAGTATTCAGTTATAATACAGATGTAATGTGACCAAAGCAGACATTATGAGGTAGCATTATGAGTGTTCAGGAGTCCAACAGCAGAGGGGAAGAAACTGTTCTTATGGCGGGAGGTTCTGGTCCGAATGGACCGAAGCCTCCTGCCTGAGGGGAGTGGTTCAAACAGTCCGTGTGCAGGGTGAGCAGGGTCAGCTGTGATCCGACCTGCTCGCCTCACAGTCCTGGAGACGTACAGGTCGTGGAGGGATGGAAGGCTGCAGCCGATCACCTTCTCAGCTGAGCGCACAACGCGCTGCAGTCTGAGTCTGTCCCTGGCAGTGGCCCCGGCGTACCACACCGTGATGGAGGAGCTGAGGATGGACTCGATGATGGCCGTGTAGAACTGCACCATAAGCTTGGCCGGCAGCTTGGCCTTCTTCAGCTGTCGCAGGAAGTACAGTCTCTGCTGGGCCTTCTTGATGAGGGAGCTGATGGTTGGCTCCCACTTGAGCTCCTGGGTGATGGTGATGCCGAGGAACCGATAAGAATTTGCAGTGGTTATGGGGTATCATTACAGGTGAGGGGGGGCAGAGGGGCTGTGGCTTTCCTGAAATCCACAATCATCTCCACTGTCTTCTGGGCATTGAGTTCCAGGTTGTTGCTGCTGCACCAGGTCACCAGCCAGTCCACCTCCCTCCTGTATGCAGACTCATCACCGTCTGAGATGAGCCCAATGAGGGTGGTGTCATCTGCAAACTTAATAAGCTTCACAGAGTCATGGCTAGAGGTGCAGAAGTTGGTGTACAGGGAGAAAAGCAGGGGGGAAAGCACACAGCCCTGTGGAGATCCTGTGCTTATAGTCCGAGTGTCCGAGACAGCTCTCCCCAGCCGCACGCACTGACTTCGGTCTGTCAGGAAGTCTGTGATCCACCTGCAGGTGGAGTCAGGTACATGGAGCAGGGAGAGCTTGTCTTGGAGCAGAGCAGGGAGGATGGTGTTAAATGCGGAGCTGAAGTCCACGAACAGGATCCTGGCGTAGGTTCCTGGGGAGTCCAGGTGCTGCAGGATGAAGTGAAGAGCAAGGTTTATTGCGTCATCTACAGACCTTTTAGCCCTGTAGGCAAACTGCAGGGGGTCCAGGAGGGGGTTGGTGATGGACTTGAGGTGAGATGAAACCAAGCGTTCAAAGGTTTTCATGACTACAGACGTGAGAGCTACAGGTCTGTAGTCATTTGGTCCTGTGACACGTGGCTTGGGGGTGGTGTGGAGGGGACAGGGACGATGATGGAGGACTTGAAACAGGCTGGGACGTGGCATGACTCCAGTGAAGAGTTGAAGATCCCTGTGAAGACTGGAGCCAACTCTCCAGCACAATGTCTCAGCGTGGAGGGTGACACAAGGTCTGGGCCTGCAGCCTTATGTGTATTCAGCCTTTTAAAAAGCCTCCTTACTTCATCCTCTTGTACAGAGATAGCAGGGGATTGTCGGGGGCAGTCCCAAGTGGTTAAACCAGTTGGGCTGGGGGTGGTGTGGAGGATGGAGGAATGTGAGTCCATGACTTCAAAGCGTGAATAGAAGTCGTTCAGATCGTTTGCCAGTTTGAGATTGTCTGTAGAATGAGGTGCTCTGGGCTTGTAATTAGTTATCTCTTTCAGCCCCCTCCAGACAGAGGCAGAGTCGTTTGCAGAGAACTGTTGTTGCAGCCGTGCATTGTACCTGGATTTAGCCTTCGACACCTCCCTGCTAAATCCATACTTCGCACGTCTGTAGTTGTCTCTGTCCCCCTCTCTGAAAGCAGCCTCCTTCTGCTGACGAAGCTGTCTTAGTTTGGATGTGAACCAGGGTTTATCATTATTGAAAATGACTCTGGAGCGTGATGGGATGACGCTGTCCTCACAGAAATGTATATATGACGTCACAGTGTTTGTGTATTCGTCTAGACTGTCTGTAGAAGCCCTGAACAAGTCCCAGTCTGTGGTGTCCAAACACGTGCGTAGCTCCTCCACAGCTTCACTGGTCCACTTTTTGGATGTCCTCACCACAGGTTTTGAGAGCTTCAGTCTCTGTCTGTATGCAGGTATGAGGTGAATCATCTCATGATCTGAGAGACCCAGGGCAGCACGAGGCACAGCACGATAAGCACCGCTCACTGTGGTGTAACAGTGATCCAGCGTGTTTCCTTCTCTTGTCGGGCATTTAATAAACTGTTTATATTTAGGTAGTTCATGCCTGAGGTTTGCTTTGTTAAAATCTCCAAGGATGATAACAAGGGAGTCCGGAAAAGTTCGCTCTACACTCGTAATCTGGTCCGCGAGCGCGCGCTCAGCCTCGTGCACGTCCGCGCACGGTGGGATGTAAACAGCGGCCAGAATGAATGAAGTGAACTCACGTGGAGAGTATAACGGTTTGCAGTTTATGAAGAGATATTCCAGAGAAGGAGAGCAGTGCTGGGAGATCACTGTCACGTCGGAGCACCAGGCGTTGTTGATAAAGAAACAGACTCCTCCACCTTTTTTCTTTCCTCCGGAAAGTTCCTGCTGTCTGTCAGCGCGGAGGAGCTGGAAACCCTCCAGATGGAGCCCGGAGTCCGGTTGTGGATCCTCACTGACTGTGGTCTGTTTAAGAAGTCTAGTACCCAGTTGCAAATGGAGGGGCTTAGTCCTAGTGTGGACAGTTTGTCCATCAGGGTTTGGGGGATCGTGGTGTTGAAGGCGGATGTGAAGTCCACAAAGAGCATACAGACTTAAGAGTCTTTCTTCTCTAGGTGGTTGAATGCAGTGTGGACCACAGAGAAGATGGCATCCTCTGTTGATCGGTTCTCACGGTATGCATACTGATGAGGGTCTTCGTTGATGTTGATGGTTGTTTTGATGTGGATCATGACCAGTTTTTCAAAGCATTTAGCGACTATCGGGGTGAGGGCCACTGGTCAATAGTCATTCAGACCAGTCACTGTAAAACTTTTTGGGACTGGGATGATGGTGGCAGTCTTCAGGCAGGTGGGAACTGTCTCCAGGGTAAGTGAGGTGTTAAAGATGTCTGCCAGCACCCCACAGAGCTGATCGGCACAGTCTTTCAACACTTTTCCAGGGATGTTGTCTGAGCCGGTTGCCTTGTGCGGATTAATCTTCCTGAAAGTACTCCTTAATCCTGCTGAGGTCACGCTGAGATGCTCTTCATCCGGTGGTGAGGTGAGTCTGGGGCTGAGTAGTCTGTTGGGGTCTTCAAAATGTGCATAGAACTTGTTGAGGGCATTAGGCAGAGATGGGTCTTTGGGGCATTGTTTGCTCCTTCCTTCATAACCTGTTATGCACTTAATGCCCCTCCACATGCTCCAAGGGTCTTGTGAGATGAATTGACCCTCGATCCTCTGTGCATATGTGGCCTTGGCCCTCTTAATTCCAGCAAACATCTCTTTCCTTGTCCTTCTTAGCTCCTGTGAGTTTCCAGACCTGAAAGCAGTGTTCCTAGCTTCCAGCAGGATGCGCACCTCTGCATTCAGCCAAGGTTTTCTGTTCAGGTAACTTTTAACATATTTTAAGGTGGAGACGGTTTATTTAGATCTATTTGTATCCATGGTGACATGCACTGGTCAACTTTAACTACGCATGTAAAAATATGGGCACAGTAAGGTTTGTAACTTGGAATGTCAATGGAACCAGTACTCAACAAAAAAGATTAGGAATTTTTAACCAGCTTAACAGATTACAGGCAGATGTCTTTTTACAAGAGATTCATAAATCTACGACAACTGCAGATGATCTTAAATCAACTGATTTTCCTAATGTGTTTTGTGCCTGCTATAACTCAAGACAAAGAGGAGTGGCAATATTAATAAACAAAAATGTTAACTTTAAAATACTAGACACAGTCACAGATCCAGAGGGTAGATATTTAATAATAAAACTTTATATAAATAACTATAAGTTGTGTATTGTTAGCATATATGCCCCAAATGTTGATGACACCTCTTTTTTTCATGATTTTTTCTCAGCACTTTCTGATCACTTGGATTGCTCACTTATACTTGGAGGTGACCTCAACTTTGGTCTAAATGAAGAATTAGACAGATGTAGTAGAGCAGGAACTCAGCGTAGTTGGCAGTCCATAAATATAGTTAAACAGTACATGAGTGATTATGGACTTTGTGATGCATGGCGATCTCCACCTGAATCGTAGAGAATATACTTTCTTCTCTTCTGTCCATCACTCTTACTCTCGTCTGGATTATTTTTTAGTCAGCAGCTCATTGTTGACGGACATCTCAGACACTGAGATTCACCCTATAGCTGTCAGTGATCATGCTCCTGTCTGTTTAAATCTAGCAAACAGAAAAGAAATCCCTAAAAGTATAAACTGGAGATTTAATACATCACTGCTTGAAGATGTAGATTTTATCAAATATTTTACAGAAGAGTGGGCTTCATATCTGGAGTATAATGACGTGCCTGGAACTTCAGCATCTATTCTCTGGGAGGCAGGTAAAGCTGTAATGAGAGGTAAAATAATTTCATTCTCATCACAAAAGAAGAAAAAAGAAAATAAACATATTCAGGAACTAGAAGAAACCATTAAATCGTTAGAAGCCTCCCAAGATGAAGAAATGCTGGAGAAAATGCGTAAAGCAAAATTGGAATTAAAAGAACGTATTAACAAAAAAACTCAATTCTTAATACAACGACTTAGAATCGAAAATTTTGAACAGAGCAATAAGTCAGGTAGCTTTCTAGCTAAACAGCTCAAAATAAATAAGGAAAAAACAACTATAGTTGGTGTTAAAGACTCGACTGGGAATACAGTTTACGATCCTGAAAGAATTAACAGCATTTTCAGAGATTTTTATAAAGACTTGTATTCGCCCCAGATAAACCCATCAGATAATGAAATTAATGAATTCCTGGATAAAATAACACTTCCTAAACTATCAGATAGTCAAACAATGGAGCTGGATTCACCACTGACACCAGTGGAACTCCAGGAAGCCCTCAAAAGCATGTCCAATAAAAAGGCTCCAGGTCCAGATGGATTCCCAGCAGAATTCTATAAAGAATTCTGGAATATCCTGGCACCACTATTTCACAAAATGCTACAAGAAACTGAGAAAAGTAACAGTCTTCCAAAAAATATAAATTCTGCCAACATTAGTCTCCTGTTAAAACCAGGCAAAGATCCTGTATTACCTACCAGTTATCGTCCAATATCTCTTATCAACGTTGATCTTAAAATAATTTGTAAAGCCCTCTCAAAAAGATTAGAAAAGGTAACTCCTCTAATAATACATCCAGACCAAACTGGTTTTATAAAAGGGAGACATTCATCCACAAATTCACGCAGATTATTTAATTTAATAGATTATTCTTACAGTAAAAATATTGAAACTGCAATATTCTCTCTAGATGCAGAAAAAGCCTTCGATAGAGTTAACTGGAAATTTTTATTTGCAGCCTTACATAAATTTGGTTTTGGAAATTATTTCATAAACTGGTTAAAAATATTATACAGTTCTCCTTCAGCATGCATTAGGACAAACAATCAAATATCTGCTAGTTTTGCTCTGCAAAGGGGAACCAGGCAGGGATGTCCACTCTCCCCCTCACTGTTTGCTATTTTCATCGAACCGCTAGCCGCAGCAATCAGGCAAACTACAGATATTAAAGGCATAAAATGCAAAAACATAGAGCACAAAATCAGTCTATATGCTGATGATGTGCTGCTCTTCCTCCGGCATTCACAAACCTCCATCTCTCAGGTTATTGGACTGATAAACTCCTTCTCAAAAGTGTCAGATTACTCAATAAACTGGCTAAAATACACAGTTCTACCAATTAATTGCTCTTTCAACAATTCACTTACTATACAACTGCAATCGGGGAATATTACATATTTGGGTATCAAAGTTTCGCCTAAATTAGCAGATTTAACAAAACTAAACCACACCCCACTTTTAAAGAAAATTGAGGATGATCTGGCTAGATGGAAATCTTTACCCATATCTCTCATGGGAAGGATCGCATCAATAAAAATTATGGTTTTGCCTAGAATAAATTATTTGTTCTCAATGATCCCAAATAAACCATCATCTGACTGGTTTAGATCCCTGGACTCCTCTATTTCTAAATTTCTGTGGAAAGATAAACGCCCTCGTATTAGATTAAAAACACTACAGAAATCCAAAGATAAAGGAGGACTAGAATTACCCAACTTTTATTATTATTTTCTAGCCAACAGGCTAGAATACATCTCAAAATGGATAAAACACACACCCCTTGATGAACCCTGGCTAGACGTAGAACAGACACTTTGCAATAATATAATGATCTCAGACCTTCCATTCATTAGCTCAAACATAAAACGACAGGAATGCTTTAAAAGCATCAATATCAGCTCCTCTCTGACAGCTTGGTGGGAGTTTCTTAAAATGACAGAGTCTTCACTAATCCCATGTAAACGTACACCCATCTGGAACAACCCTGACATCCTACAACAGAATAAGATGATAAACTTCCCAGGTTGGAGGTGTAAAGGAATTGAATATTTGGAACATATATATGAAGAAGTGGACTACATCCCATTTAACAGATTAATTACACAATATGGGATTGACAAGAATAAATTTTTAGAATATCAACAAATTAAATCTATAACCAAAAATAAATTTAACCTTAATAACACTAGGATTGAAATGTCTACAAGTGTATTAGAATTCCTTAATCTTAACCCTCCCAAATTACTATCTAAGGTTTATCAGAAACTCAGTAAAATAGATGAATCTATATCTCTTCCCATTGTAAAATGGGAGACAGACTTGTCAGTTAATTTTGACCAAAACTTTTGGTCGCAGATCTGTCTGAGAACTTTTAAGATGACTAAAAACTCGAATTTACAACTAATACAATACAAAATCCTTCATAGAGTACACTATACAGGTCAACGGATGTTCAAGATGGGTTTCGCATCATCTAATATTTGCTCACAGTGTACAGACAATATTCCGGACAATTAGATCCACGCATTTTGGTTCTGTCCACCTGTTCAGAGGTTTTGGTGCTAGATATGTGAAGACTTATCAAAGTGTCTGAGATGTAATATTCCACTCTCTCCATCAGTTTGCTTATTGGGCCACTTAGATGATGTCACCTTGGAGACAAAATCAATTCATATTATTCTCACTGCCCTATGTATAGCAAAAAAAACTATACTCATGAATTGGAAAAATAAAAATACACTTAGTATTAAACAGTATAAAGACCTTCTGTTAGATTACATCAGTCTTGAGAGAGCCTGTACCCCCACATCGGACTATTCTCTCTGGACTTCTTTAATCGGCTCCAACACGTAGTGGAGGTGGGTGGTCCCCTTTGATTCTGTCCCGTGGGGCATGGTGGTCGGTGTGGGTGGGGTGTCGGGGCTGGGGGCGTGGGGGGGGTCATGGGCCTGGAGCGGTGGCGCCCGACTGGGGAGGTGGCTCTGGTGGTTCTGGGTGATGGCCTGTGCTGGCTGCATGCGGGCTTCTGGGCGGTCTGTACCGGCGGACATGGGTCACTGGCCTGGTGACCTGGCTGTCCCTGGGTGGGTCTGGGGTGGACGCGGGCGCGAGTTCTGGGGTGGTATCGCTCCTGGGCAGGGTTCCTGGCTTGGTCCGGGGATCTCGGGCCTTGACAGGTATGTTGCCGGGGTCTTGGGCCGGCGGGTGCGCCGGCGCCCGGCCCTGGCCTTGGGGCCTTCGGTGCGTTGGTGGGCTTTGGGGCCTGTGCCGTGGGGGGGGTGGGACTGTTGATGGGGGAGGGGGGGGTCTGAGGGAGGGGACCGGCGGGCTCAACCTGGGCGTCTTCTTGCCTGGCGGTGGCCGCGGCGTGGTGCTTGGCTGGGGGGCTGGGCTGTGGGGGGCGGTGACTGGGGTGGGGTATATTGGGGGCTCTCGTGTGGGGGGCTCTGTGCTGTGGGACCGGGGGAATCTGGGCTCGCTGGGTGTGTGCCCTCACTTGCATGGGGCGCTCTCGCTGTGGGTGTTGTTATGGGTGGACTGGTCTTTTGCTTTTTTGGGGTGGGGGGGCGCTCTTGGTCGCTGTGGTGCTCTATCTCTGACTGTTTGGGCACTCCTGGCTGATTGTCCCAGTTGGTGTTTGGTGGCTTCTCTGGTTGGGGGGCTGGGTGTTGGGCTAGGAATTGGGTTGGGGCGTCTGGACGGTTTCGGGATGGGTCTGGGTTGCTGGCCCTGGTTCTGGTTGGTCCTCGGGGGCTATGTGCCGGTCCGTGGCCTTGATCCCTGGTGGTGCAGCTGCCACCTTCTCCTAGGTATCTCTGTTAGAGCCTCTGTCCCCTGGTGGATCTCGGAGAGTGGGGGTGCCTATTGGGGTCAGTGGGGGAGCTGGTCCCCTGGGGGGGCATTGCCACCTCAGTTCACCTCCCCATCCCGACGTCCTCCTCCGCCCACTCCACCACACCACCACTCAAACAGGGTTTTGGGGTTCAGGTGCACTACTGAGCTACTGGGAGAATCAGCCATCTCCGTGGCTGGTGGGGTCCTGGGCCCTAATTTTAATATACAACCTAGACACTCACTTATAACACTCTCACGACACATGCATATATAGGTTCTGGAGTGGGCACATGATCGCACTTAGGTGGTGGAATGTACTACCCTTTCCACCTCCCCGGACCTGTGCCCACTCTCATATGTAGCATGTAGACATTTAGGGTTCTGGGCGGAGATGAGGGGTGAACGGGCGCCGCCTGCTCTCTGGGCAAGAGGTGGGTCTGTGCCGGTCGCCACCTCATCCCCCCATTTTAAACGCACTGTATAACAACATGCATCAACACCATATTCGAGTGGGAGGAGGAAGTGGGTCTGTTCATAATTTATTTATGCATATATAGATTTATTTATTTATTTATTTATTTTTTTCCCCCTTTCACAAACACCTCCTTTCTCCGTGTGACACTAGGGGTCGGGGATGGGGGGGGGGGGGGGGGGGGCACATTGTTGGGGTCTGGGCTGTGGATGGGCTTTGGGCCTTGGGGGCGGTCAGTGATGGGGCCGGTGCTTCGGTTCCTCCTGGGCTGTTCCGATTCTTTTAATCTAGGTTCCTGGTTGCAATGGCCGGCACTTTGACCAGGGTGGCTGCCGGCTTTCGGCGGGGGGTCGGCTATGGTAGTGTACGTGTGGTCATTGGTGGTGTAGGGCGGCGGTTGGGGGCGTGGCTTCGCCTCATCGGGGCACTGGCTGGTCTTCCTGTGTGGCATTTGCGGTGGGGGTGCTGTGTGTGGGGGGGGTGCATGGGTGGCGTGCTGGGGCGTCTCCGGGCCTATGGTGCGGAGCTCTTGATGTGAGAGCCGGCCCTCCTCAGCTGCGGCTCCCTGGCCCTTGGGCTGGGGCCGGCCTGTAGTCGCTGTCAGGTAGATGGTGCATGCATTCGGCCCGACAGAGATTCAGTCGGGCTATCTGTGTGTGCCTGTTGGTTGCTCAGGTTGGGTTTTTGGTGGTCCCCCCTCTCTTGGATCAATTTGGGCCACACGTTTGGTGTGGGGCCCACTCCCCCCGGTCGTGCCCCCCTTTGGCGGGGGACCCCCTTGCCGCCGGTGCATTGATGGCTCTCTGTGTCTGGGCTGGGTGGTGGGGTGCACGTCGGTCCGCCCTGGTTGCTGCCTGGCGGGGCCTGGGTGCCCTGGCTCTGTCGGGGCTCTGCTGGGGGGTGGTATGGCCTCGGGGCTTGGGGCTCGGTGTCCATGGCCGGATCTACCTGGGGGGGGCATGGGTCGCCGGCCGGACCTGTGGGCTCGTCGCTGCAGCTTCCTGGAGGCTCTGCATTGTAGTGGCTGGGGTCACCCGGTTCTTTCCTCTGCTCCTCTCTGGGGGGGTGCGGTTCTCCCTGTTGGGAGACTCTTAGGGCTCCGGGCCTGTGGGCCGCTGTGTGTCTGTGGCTCCGGTCCTCCCTATGTTGCCATTGTGTCCTGGGGGGGCGGGTCTGTGGGCCCCCGCGTCCACTATTGGGCATTCTTTTGGAGAAATCTGGTGGTGGCGGGCGTGCTTGCGCGGGTGTTTGGATTCAGGTGCTTTGACAGATGCACGCTAGGTTGGGTAGTGGTGGAAGCTAGATGATTCCTTGTGCGATGTCGAATGTTTTATGGTGATATTGTGGGTGGCATTGTGCTGTGCATGTTGTTTTGTCGTGGTGGTCTCTCGTCTTATCTATTTCTCTTTTATTATTTATTTATTCTTCTTTCTTCTCTTTCTTTAAAAAAAAAATGATGATAAGTTCATTGAAACACTTCACAATGTTTCTACACTTAAACTGAGCTCACAAAAAAAATAAATAAATAAATAAATAAATAAATAAATTTAAAAAAGGTGGAGACGGTGTCAGTACATGTACTAATGTAACCCAGAACTGAGGATGCGTAATGGTCCAGATAAAGCGATCCTCCATTTTCAGCAGCTTCTCTGAAAACCTGCCAGTCTGTTTGTTCAAAACAATCTCTCAGTATGGGACTACTGTCCTGGATCCAAGATTTAATTTCCTTTTGAACCAGTCTGGAGAGTCTCAGTGGGGGAAGGTATCTAGCTTGTGAGGTATTAGCTTGTGATATTCTGTATGTAAATTATTTCCTGCTGTTCAATTATGACCAATGCTAAGGATGTTGTCCACTCTAGTGGCTGCCCAGTTAAGTGTGTAAGCTGGAATGTGAAATCCCTTAATGGTCCAATACAATTCTGGAGCATTACTGTATGTCACACCTAAAATAGCTGAACTGTTGATATTGCCTTTTTATAGGAGACCCATGTGCGTTCTGCAAAGAGTGGAAAGTTTGTTCAAAAGTGGTCTGGTCAGGTGTTTCAATACAATTAGCTATTATAGTGGGTAAGCTGGTGCAATTTACAGCTTTGAGTGTGCATACTGATACTGCCAGGCGCTATGTTATAGTGGTGGGGAAGTTGTACACGTTACCAGTGATCTTGGCTTTGGTATATGCTCCCAAATGGAACAACTACATTTTTTAATAACCTTTCTTCAAATATACCGAATACGTAAGCACAGAACCATATATTTGGCAGTGACACAAATTGTGTGCTTTCATCTCTTTACTGTAATTTGATGGGGAAAACTACTCTGACTATGTCCGCTAAACTAATCAATTAATTCCTTGAATCATACGGCATGGCTGATGTGTGGCATTTCCATAACCCTACTTTAAGATCATACTCATTTTTCCCCCAAGTCCATAAGCTGTACTCCCGAATCTATTAATTTTTTCTTGATAAACGAATTTTGCCTTTGGTGAAGGAATGTGATTATGGGGCCATGGTCATTTCGGACCATGGTCCACTTATTATGAAACTGTTTATCCCAGTCACAAAATCTGTATTTTGTCCTTGGTGTTTCAACCCCTTACTTTTATCCATGGAAGACGTTATCAAATTTCTTACATCTGAAAATGAATTTTTCCTTGACATTAACCGAACACCACGAATGCCACTATGTACTGTCTGGGAGGCATTATAGGCCTACCTGAGGGGTCAAATAATTTCTTACTGTGCAAACAAAAAAAAAAAGAAGGGCTTGGTATGGCTAAGACAGTTAACGGATGAGATACTACAATTAGACAGAGAATATAGCCACTCCCCTCCGTGGGATCTAATTAAAAAAAGTTTGTTACTTCAAACGGAATTTAATACTTTGTCTACTCAGCAGGCAGAATATTTAATCTCTAAATCTAGACAGGGTTACTACGAACATGGTGAAAATGCTGGGCGTTTGTTCGCACATCAGCTGCGGTGACAGCCAGCTAACCAAACTATTAAAGCAATAACCAATGGATAGGGAGTTGCATGCCACGACAATACTGAAATTATTACACGTTTTAGTAAATTTTATCAGTCATTGTTTACAACTGTCATCAGCAAACATATCGGACATAGATAACTTTTTTGGAGATCTTGAGCTTCCTTCAATGAATCTTGATCTTGTTGGGGAGTTGGGGAGGGAGTTCTATGTAGCTGAGATAAACTCCACAATCAGCAATAAGCAAAACGCAGAATCCCCTGGACCAGATGGTTTCCATCTGAGTTGTTTTTAAGAAGTTTTCAAATCTACTCTCACACTTAAGATCTGGGTTTGAAGAGTCACTAGCTGCACAGACATTGCCATTGCCCATGCGTCAAACTGTAATCTCGCTGATACATAAGAAAGATAAAGACCCTCTAAATTGAGGCTCATATTGACATATTTTGCTTTTAAATACTGATGTTAAAATCCTTGCAAAGTCCTGGCAAAACGACTTGAGCAGGTGGTCCCCACGATCATCCCGCCTGGTCAGACAGGGTTTGTTAAAAACGTCAGGCTTTCTTCAATGTTAGGCGGCTGCTTGATGTGTTGTAAACTCCTAGTCTACCTGAACACACCTGTGACAAAGTCATTCTTTCATTAGATATGGAGAAAGCATTTGACTGGATGGAGTAGGGCTACCTCTTAGAGACTTTAAAGTTATTTAAATTCGGTCCCAAATTCATGTCATGGGTGAGGCTGATATATACCTCCCCAATGGCAGCGGTCGGCACCAAGTGTAACATATCTTCCTATTTCGAACTGCAGCTGGGTACGAGACAGGAGTGCCTGCTATTACCACTTCTAGTTGCGTTGGTAATTGAAACATTGGTTTTATGGCAGAACTCCATCATTAAGAGAATAATCGATTCTAAAGACCAATAAATTGATTTTAAAATGCATTCAAGTTTTATTTTTTTCCGCTCCTACTCCCGAGCGTTAAGTGTCTGCTCGGTCGCCGTAGAATTGGGCCGAGTAGGCCACTGTACAGCAAGCTAGTTAGCCAGCTCCTTTTATCTGAATGGAGACTGCTAGCATGGAGGAGGGGGACAGTGTGATTCCACCCGCTCCTTCGTCTTTAAAAATAATTTCAGATCCTACAATGTTCCGGGGGAAGACAGAGCTTAACAAGAGCACGGTTGTTTACAAGAAGTGTAAAATAAAATTGCGGTACAGTATTTTGGAAATACAATACAATGCACAGAAGATGAAAGCAAAGCAGCCAACCAGCGAATTCTGCAACAAACTTCCAGGCTTCCCCAAAGGCTGTGAAGATTTCCCACTTCATCTCTTGCTATATCACAAAAGATTTACGAGCTCAGTGAAAGGTGAGGGGTTTAGTTTTATTTTTAATACATTGGACCAAACTTTAGTTATTCCTTCACATAGTTTTTTTTTTGTGATAAGCGGCTCCACAACTTCACCATGAAACAACGAATGGGAGAAGCTCTGATGCAGCTTCAGTTCAAAGGTAACTGCTTTTTTTTCATATTATACTAAAACTTAAATAGACAAGTTATACAATAAACTTAATGTAATTTGTCTTTTTAACAGATTGAAGAGGCCAGATGAGACACATCGCCTGGAGCCAGTTCTAAATGATACAATTTAGATGGTTTATCAATTACAGTTCAGTACAGCACAGGTTTTGAAATTTGATTAAAGATTTACCAAATATGAATCAATATGGTTAATGAAGTCTGTATAATTCATATTAGGTTAAGTTTAGAAAATATAACAAATGTTAGAGCAATATGGTAAAAAAAAAGCTAAAGTCTGTATTTTATTTTGAGTTAAAGGTTAATATACTATGGTAGGCTGAAGTCTGTTTACTTTTGTATTTATATATTTTGAATTATTGTCTGTGATGGACTTGAGACCTGTCCAGGTGTCTCCCGTGACCCATAAAGGAAGAAGTGGGTAAAGATGATGGATGGATGAATTATTTGTTCCTAGATTTTTATTTTATTTTTTGAAAAATCCAAGCAACTAAGATAACCTAATACTGGTAATTTTAGTTACAGAATTTTATGCACTCCTGTATTTTTTCTTTTTTGTATGAATATAAAATGATGCAAAAAGATTTGATACAGTAAAGAACCTAAAATTATTGTTTTAAATAAATGTTCTATTTGATTACATTGTTGTTTGATCTTTTCAGCTTGTCAGTTACATAATGCAAACAAAATTTGACCATTTCAATAGAAAAATTGCTTCTGAATCAAAAATCGTTTCTGAATCGAAAAATCGATTTTGAATCGAATCGTGACAAAAAAATAAATAAAATAAAATAAAAAAATAAAAATCGGAATCGAATCGAATTGCCAAACACAGAGATTTGCACCCCTACTTACCAGTATCTCTAAATTACTTACTTTGCTTCAAAAATTCTGGAAAATACATGGCTATAAGGTTAATCTTTAAAAGAACGAGCTTATGCCTGTGACCTCTGAAGAAAAAAAAATCTTGGACACCGAATCCTTTAAAATTAATTAAAAAAAAAACAATTAAGTACCTTGGGATCTGGGTAACTCGAGATCATAAGAACCTCTATAAAACCAACTATCTACCTCTCATGGCACACCTTAAACAGGACATTACTAGATGGCAATCCCCTCCGCACACTCTAGGAGGCAGAATAAACTCTGTAAAAATGAATATCCTACCTAAATTCCTATGCCTGTTTCAGAATCTGCCAATCTTCCTTACTAAAATCCTTCTTTACCAATCTGAACAGCTAGATATCAGTGTTAATTTGGAATAAAAAGCCTCCATGGATTGCCAAGAGGGTCTCACATCTGCCCTGCAGACTTGGAGGCATGTTGCTTCCTAACGTTAAGCATTATTATTGGACAGCTAATATCAGAACCCTTTTATTTTGGTTGGGTAGGGACAACACTTCTCCTAGTTGGGCTGCCTTGGAAAGGGTCTCAATCAGATGCAGTTTCCCTTCTGCACTACTCTGTTCTTGGCTGCCCTTTAAACAATCAATATTAGTATATTAGTAAACTGTGTTTCCCACATTAAGGCGTGGTTAGCTAACAACTACCTTCAGTTAAATTCTAACAAGACGGAAACCCTGATCATTGCCCCTGAACAGAAAGTTCCTTGGATCAAACAACACCTCGGTTCTCTGGGCTCTTCTTCTCAGCCGAACCTCAGAAACTTCGGTGTTCTGTTCGACCAGTCCATGTCTTTGGACAAACATTCAAAGCTTCTGGTAAAAAACTGCTTTTATCATCTGAGAAACATTTCTAAACTGAGGGCACTTTTATCCAGATCTGACCTGGAGATGATTATTCATGCTTTTATTTCTTCTCGTTTAGATTATTGTAATTCCCTTTTTACTTGTTTTAACAAAACTGCCGTCGCTCGTTTCCAGTTGGTCCAGAACTCTACTGCAAGGCTTTTAACAGGAACTAATAGAAGGGCTCACATTACACCAGTTTTATCTTCTCTTCATTGGCTGCCTGTTGAATTTAGAATTAATTTTAAAATCTTAGTTTTGACTTTTAGAGCTTTAAATGGTCAGGCCCCCCAGTACATCACTGAAATGTTGATTCCTTATTCTCCAGCCCGCACCCTTCGGTCTTCAGCGCTGAACCTTCTTAAGGTTCCTAAGACCCGGTTTAAAACTCGGGGTGACCTGTCCTTTCAGGCCGTAGCCCCCCGGCTGTGGAATGCCCTGCCACTGTCTCTTTGTGTGACCGTCTCTGTTGATCCTTTTAAAACGCAGCTTAAGACATTTTTATTTCGACAAGCTTTCAGTTAAATGTTTTACCGTTTTTACCAGCTGTTTTTACTGTTTTTATTAATGAGCTGTTATTACTTTTGTTTTATTTTAAGCCTTTATTTCTTTATTGTTGTACAGCACTTTGTGATTGTATCTATGATAAGTGCTATATAAATAAAGTTTACTTACTTACTTACTTACAATATCAACTTATACTTCTAATCCAATTGTGATCTAGGCAGTTAAAATTTGGAATCGATTCAGGAAGGCATTCAATTCTACAGAGTTACTGTTTTTGGCACTTGTGTCAAATAATCATATATTTACTCCCTCAGTAGCTGATATAGCTTTTGACCCCTGGGTCTTGAAGAGGGTGCATTCACTGTGTGACCTCTATATTGATGGTAGATTTACCTATTTTGAACAGCTGGTGCAAAAGTTTAATATTCACAAGTCAGTTTTTTTAGATATCTGCAGCTAAGCTATATAATTTCCCTCTGGGATTAATAAAGTATTTTTGAATTGAATTGAATTGAAGACATTTTGTGAGATCTAACTCTGATTGTTTTCCTTTGTATGCCTCTAAACATTTTGTGGCTAAGATTCTGGAATGAAGTCTGATACCAAGGGGGCCCTCAGCAAGATTTATACACTGCTCGGTTCATACCATGAGTCCAGTCTGGACCCCCTTTAACTGAAATGGGAAACGGACTTGGAAGAATCCATATCAGATGCAATCTGGAAAAGGATCATTAAGAACATTTACTCATCTTCAGTCTGTCTGAGACACGCTGTAATTCAATTCAAGATAGTGCACTGGCTGCACTGGACCAAAGACAAGTTGTCCAAGATCAAAGCCAACCTGGACCCTGCATGCAATCGTTGCAAACAAACTCCAGCTACACTCTTGCATACATTCTGGATCTGTCACAAACTGCAGACCGTTTGGCAATCTATTTTTGACACCGTTTCTGAACTATGTGGTAAAACTGTACACCCATAACTAGGGGTGCAGAAAAAATTTGATTTTTTGATGAATCTAGATTCTTTGTCCTGGCGATTCTGAATCGTTTCTAAAGGTTCATAAATCGATTTTAAAATGCATTTAAGTTTTTTTTTTTCCTGCTCCTACTCCCCGTTCGGCTGCTGTAGAACTGAGCCGTGTAGGCCACCGTACAGAAAGCTAGTTAGCCAGCTACCTTTATCTGAATGGAGCCTGCTAGCATGGAGGAGAGGGATAGCGTGATTCAACTCGCTGCTTCGTCTTTAAAAATCATTCAGATCCTGCAATGTTCTAGGGAAGACGGAGCTTTACAAGAGCACAGTTGTTACAAGAAGCGTAAAATAAAATTGCAG
The DNA here is from genome assembly GCF_014905685.2 of Nematolebias whitei. NCBI lineage: Eukaryota > Metazoa > Chordata > Actinopteri > Cyprinodontiformes > Rivulidae > Nematolebias > Nematolebias whitei. The sequence goes on along the minus strand of NC_056506.1, from coordinate 10,980,330 downwards.
TACAGTATTTTGGAAATAAGACAAAATTCACGGAAGATGAAAGCGAAGCAGCTGACCAGCGAACACTGCAACAACTTTCAGTCTTCCCCAAAGGCTGCGAAGATTTCGCTCTCCATCTCCTGCTATATTACAAAGGATTTATGAGCAGACAGCTTAGTGAAAGGTGAGGGGTTTAGGTTTATTTTACGATGGATCCAATGTACGTTATTCCTTCACGTAGCTTCTTTTTTTTTTTGCGATAAAGCAGCACCACAACTTCACCATGAAACAACAAATGGGAGAAGCTCTGATGCAGCTGCAGCTCAAAGGTAACTGTTATTTCCTCATATTGTACTAAAATTTATAGACAAGTTGTACAACACACTTTATGCAATTTGTCTTTTTAAACAGGTGGAAGAGGACAGATGAGACATCACCTGGAGCCAGTTCTAAATGATACAATTTATGGTTTATAAATTATAGTTCAGACGTTTTTGTGCAGGTCTCCACAGGTTTTGAAATTTGCTATTTGATTTACTAAATATACCATACCATACCATACCATACCATACCATACCATACCACTTTATTTATAAAGCACTTAAAACAGCTACAAGGCCAACCAAAGTGCCGTACAGACAAAACAACAGGTAACACACAAAGCAAAATACAAAATGAGGTAAATCAGAATATAGACAAAAAACGATGCAGATAATGACGACAAACCAGTATGGAACATACAGGATCAAAACACAGATCATCTTCTGTTGAAAGCTATTGAATAGTAGTGAGTTTTTAAACGGGACTTGAAAACCGAGAGGGAGGAGGCCTGTCTGACAAGCAGAGGTAACTCGTTCCAGAGTCTTGGTCCTGCTACAGAGAAGGCCCTGTCACCTCTGCGCTTAAGACGAGTTCCTGGAACTGTGAGGAGCAACTGGTCCGCTGACCTCAGGGAGCGTGGTGGGACATACGGTTGTAGCAAATCAGAGAGATTGGGGTGGGGGGGGGGGGTCGCGACACTGTTCAGTGATTTGTAGACATACATGAGTATTTTGAACTGGATTCGAAAGTGAACCGGTAACCAGTGCAGTGAGGCCAAAACTGGTGTAATGTGCTCTCTTTTGCCTGTACTGGTTAAAAAGCGGGCTGCTGCATTCTGGACCAGTTGTAGTCGTGCAATGGAGGTCTGACTGATACTAAACAGGAGTGAATTGCAGTAATCAAGCCTAGATGTAATGAATGCATGTATTACTGTCTCCAGGTTATTTTTGGACAATATGGGCTTCAGTTTAGACAGCCGCCTCAGTTGGAAGAAGCATGATTTAACGATCATGTTTACATGATTGTTAAGCTTCAGGGAAGGAAATATGAATCAATATGGTTAAGACTGAAGTCTGTATATTTCATATTAGGTTAATTTTTGAAAATATAACAAATGTTAGAGCAATATGGTTAAAACATAACTGTGAAGTCTGTATTTTATGTTGAGTTAATGGAAATGTACTATGGTAGGCTGAAGTCTGTTTACTTTGATATTTATATATTTTGAATTATTTGTCTGTGATGGACTGGAGACCTGTCCAGGTGTCCCCTGCCTCTCACACAGTGATGGCTGGATATGGGCACCAGTGATACCAGTGACTTGTAAAGGAATAAGTGGGTAAAGATGATGGATGGATGAATTATTTGTTCCTAGATTTTTTATTTTATTGATATTATTATTTATTAGTTCATATCTTAGATGTTATTACTGTTTTTCTTATACATTTTATTGTTGGATGTAACTGGGACCCTGTGTACATAATTTCGCCCCACCACATGTACCACATGAGGTGCGAATGACGATAAAGATTTTCTGACTCTGATTATTATTATTTTTAATTCAGGCAACTAAACTAACCTAATACTGGTAATTTAAGTTACAGAATTTTATGCACTCCTATTTTTTCCTATTTTTGGTAGAAATATAAAATGAATCAAAAAGATTTGATACAGTAAGGAACCTAAAATTATTGTTTTAAATAAATGTTCTATTTGTTTACATTGTTGTTTAATCTTTTTAGCTTGTCAGTTACATATATAATTGAAACAAAATTTATAAACATTTCAATAGCAAAATTGTTTCTGAATCGAAAATAGTTTCCGAATCGAAAAATCAATTTTGAATCGTATCGTGACACCAAAAATCGGAATCGAATCGGATTGCCAGACACTGAGAGATTCACACCCCTACCCATCACCACTCATCTCAATGTTCAGGGTGGTCCCTGTGGATATGTCCTTCAGCAAATGCGAGAAGGATCTTCTGGCTGTCCTGGCCAGAAGAGAGCCGGACTCTCTTCTAAATTATATAAGGGAGGTGATGCACCATATCCATCTGGAAAAAAATCAGATAAATCCTGAAGGGTTCTGTAGGAAGATTCTGGGACACCTGGCAGCACTTTGTGTCATTTGTTGACAACTTGTCAATGCGTGTGTAGTTTATTTATGTATGTGTGACTGGTCTGGTGTGGGACGGGATTTTGTTCTGTGTTCTTTTGTTTTGTTAGGGGTAGGCTCCTGAGTTAGTGGGGATGCTGTCTGCTCTGTGGTACAGAGTCCTGATGAATCCTACCTTGTGCTCCAGAGGGGGATGGGGTCAAACTGCAAATACTGGTCTGTGTGAGTGGGTTTGTGGTACATCTCAGTTTTCAAATGTCCTCCATCAAAAACTGAGACCTCACAGTCCAAGATAGCCAACCTGCCATCTTCTAGATCTTCTCGTGTGAACTTTATATATTTATCCACAGAGATGATGTGATCAGTGAAATGTTGGACTTCCTGAGATTTAATTTTAACCCAGGTGTCATCAACATACCTGAACCAATGACTTGGTGGTGTCCCTGAAAAAGACACCAAGGCTCTCTTTTCTACCTCCTCCATGTACAGGTTTGCAACAAAAGGAGAAACTGGAGACCCTATAGCACACCCATGTTTCTGCTCATAATACTGCCTCCCATATGTGAAGAAGGTTGGTTTTAGGCACAGTTTCAAGAGTTGACACAGTTGCTCTGTGGAAAGTGTGGTCCTGCTGTTCAGTCTGATGTCTGATTTTAACCTTAAACAGACCACCTATACTGCCTCATTAGAGATGTCATTTCTAACCTGAACCTAGAGCCCGGCCTCACCTGACCCAGATTTGGACCAGGCCAGGCCATAATAATGTGTTTAATGTGTGGGCCAGGTCGGTGTCGGGCTTTTTATTGCATCAGAGACAAGCATGGCTGACGATCCAATATATGCAAACATGGCTTGCCATACTATCACCAGCCGCACGCAGCCATTTGATCACGTGCTGACAGGACAGTTGAAAGAAGTAAAAGTTCAGTTAAGCTTCAGATGGACTACTGTCAGTGATCCATCAGCCCAAATGGATGTTTATTGAGCCGCTGCACTCAGCGGACACGCGCAGCCGATGACCCAAACAGGTGAGATCATAAAATATCTGACATGTCAGAGCATGATGCAGACAGAAGCAGAGGAAGCATTTAATGCGCTTTGACGGCTCCTCAGCTCCGATCTTCTGCCCGCTTTACTCAGCTGCGCGGGTCCGCCAACTATTAATAATAGTCGGTGGTATAAGAAGTCAAAGCTTAATTAAAAATGTTGGGGGGGGGGGCGGGGGGTTTCGGCTACGGACCTGTAATTACGGTTAATTTGTCGGATTGGGTGGGGTTCGGAGATGATTGCTGTGGGCTGGAGCCGGGTTGGTTCGGATTATTTGGACCCGAGTGAAACTCTATGCCTAATCAACATGAATGCACATAAAGAGCGATGTGACATAAAAAGAGACTATAGATTCATCAGTCTCCATAATGACATCCCTCACCTTATCCACAAAGTCCATTGGTGTTCTGCATGTAGTGAAATGTGGGGGACAGCTTAACTGTCGCTTCACTACTAAAAATTTAAATACAACGGGTTCTTTCTTTTTCAAGTTAAATTAATGCCATGTGACCAAGATAACTGTGTTCATTGTTTAATCAGTGACATGAGACGCCATTTTCTTTGACCCATCAGAATAAATGCGGCCATTTATTTAACAGAATCAAAATTTAACATCAAATATGTACACATAGATTTGCTGATCTCGTTCTGATTAATAAAACTTGGCACGCTTTACTAACAAGACAACAGAACATTTCTGAAGGCATATAGATTGATTTACTGGCGAAAAGATTTACAAGAGGAGAGATTTAGAGGAAGATGGATGAAGGAAAGATGTATGTTTTGTTGACCAGAATTAGCACGCTTCTTTCAATACCAGCTCAAACCCCCGGTACACTCGGTGCGTGACGACTTGTTACCTTTGCAGAAGATAAATCAACACTGGTACAGGGTCCATTTCAATGCTACCTTTCCAGCGTCTCCGGTTAAAGCGGCTGGTCATTGTCAGAAGTTGTGTGGTTTACTCCGGTAAACAGAACAAGCTCCCTTCGAAGTTGTAGGAGTTACGACCGGGTGAGTTCACAGCGAGGCGCTGTGACTCCGTCAGAGATCCCACTCAGAAGTTGAATACTCCCAGAAGACTCCATGAAAGACCCAAGAAGACTCCGGTCAAAGACTGAAGAGTCAAGAAGACTGAGTTCGACTCAGATCAAAGACCGACTAGTTCCAGGAAGTGTTGACTTTTAAAGAGTCCTCACTTCCGGTCACTAAGTACTACCTGATTGGTTGAAACAACCAACAGGGGGTGATCCTAGTGATGTCAGAGGGTTATTAAAAGTCAAGAAAGGCTGCAGGAATGTTTAGGAACGTTTAGTACAGACAGAGAAATGTTTTGAAGAAGTGAGAGGAAGCAGGTGCCAGTTGCTTCTTTTTTCACCGTCTGCTAGGTTTAAAACAAGACAGTTCGTTCTAATAACTCGTTCTCTGACTGTCTCTGACTTTCGACCGACATCACTGACTTCTCATTCAGACAGAAGATCAAAATGCATAATTACTTTGTAAATAGACATTTAACTTGATTTCTAATTTAAATGAGGTTTAAAAATCATCAATACTGTTTCACAGTTGATTTAAATGAGTGGTTTACTTTCAACATTAGAAATGGTATGAACTAAACACACTTTTGATTATCAAGATATTGTAAAATAGTAATAATAATATAAAAAGAAGAGTGTTTTTTCAATTGATTAAATCAGGATACAATTAAACAGTCTCTGGATGAGCTAATTTGTATTTCTGGATTCAAATCAATTAAATAACAGTTCCTGTCCCATGAAGGTCTTTAGAGACAGGTTGAGGTCGAGGCCTAGTTCACTACAGTCCCCCCTTTGGAAATCATCGCCTGTCCATGGGGATGAATTCCAACATGAACTTACGCCTCCGAATGTCCTTGATCTTGATGTAATCCAGCAAGAGGAAAACAAAAGTCAAAGAAGGTGATCCCACAACGGTTTAGGTAATTCCACAATGTTGTTGGTAATTCCATTATGTTGTTGGTAATTCCATTGCAGCAATGCTTTAACCCCTTGGAAACAAAGTCTGTAATCCATTGGAAAAAGTCATATAATCCACAACGATAAATCCACAACGATTGGAGGTGTTGATTGATCAGCATGCAGAGGGGTTCCCTCGATTGAACTGCAGAGGCGACCACTGGATGGAGTTTGGAGACCCACGTTGGAGCTGTAGTTCCCTTCAGCGAAGGCTGCTGCTGGTGGTTCCCAGTGGGTGCCATTCTGGTTCTACGTGTTATGCATTTATGTAGTTTTAGTTGGGCTTATGAGTGGGATTTTACATAAGACCTTAACCTATATGCACATGGTGTGTAAGCTATCATGGTTTAGATCAGCTACAGTTACTAATTAAAGGGTGGGTCATGCTGAAAAATGATATATAGGGATTTATACCTATAGAAGGGCATTCCAAACTATTTTTCCATTCCTAACTTGGTTTAGGTTAGATTTACATGGCAAAATATATCTAAACAAGTTAAATCTGGTCCTCTGGACATTCAAAAAAACAAAACAAAGCAAATCAACAAAAAAATGTAGAAACGTTTCGTCTCTCATCCGAGAGACTTCCTCAGTCTGAGGTGCTGTTTTCAGCTCAGTCTCTTAAATAGCACCGTCTCAGAGTGGATCAACCAGTTTTGCTGCTGACAACCAAAACCAGCTGATCACATGCTCAAGAAGGACCATCAGCCAAACAATGGATCATTAGCACACTGATGGCTGTTTACTATTCACAGAGGGCTGAGTGATACTAGCAATCACAGCATTGTAAGAGGGGGACAGTTGAACCCGGAGGCCTCCACCCCTGTTTAACGATGGACGATTTCTTTTCACAAAGATGGCCTCCTTTACTCCTCTCTCAAACCATCGTTCCTCTCTGTCCAGGATGTGAACATCTTCATCCCTGAAAGAGTGACCGCTGGCCTGGAGATGAGTGTAGACCGCAGAGTCCTGGCCTGATGATGTTGATCTTCTGTGCTGGGCCATCCTTTTGGCCAGTGGCTGTTTTGTTTCCCCGATGTAAGACTGATCACAGCCCTCCTGACACTGAACAGGAGGGCTGAGTTCGACTCAGATCAAAGACCGACTAGTTCCAGGAAGTGTTGACTTCCAGTCCCCCAGCTCTGTTTGTGCTGGGGGACTGGATCTTTGGGATGAACCAGTCTTTGCCGTAATGTATTTTGGGGTTTAAAAGCCACTGGGACGTTGTGTTTAGAAAATAAACGTCTCAGTTTCTCTGATACTCTCTCAACATATGGAATGACCACTGGTCTGGGTCTGGGTTCATCCTTTTCACCTGTTGGCTGACTGGAGTCCTGTTTGGGTTTCTTCTCTGCTTTCAGGAAGGCCCAGTTAGGATATCCACATTGCTCTAGAGACTGTCTTTTGTGGGATTTCTCCTTCTGCCTGGCTCATGAGCTAGTGGGGACGCTGTCTGCTCTGTGATACAGAGTCCTGATGACTCATAACTTGTGCTCCAAAGGGTGATGGGAGTCAAACTGCAAATACTGGTCTGTGTGGGTGGGTTTGCGGTACACCTCAGTTTGCAAATGTCTTCTATCAGAGACTGAGACCTCACAGTCCAAGAAAGCCAACCTGCCATTTTTTACATCTTCTCGTGTGAACTTGATGTATTTATCCACAGAGTTGATGTGGTCAGTAAAATGTTGGACTTCCTGAGATTTGATTTTAACCCAGGTGTCGTCAACATACCTGAACCAATGACTTGGTGGTGTCCCTGAAAAGGACGTCAAGGCTCTCTTTTCTTTGCAGTCAAATTCTCAGGGGTGGGTAGGTAGGACCCCCCCCCCGTCCGTGAAATTAAAGTCTGACACTAAACTGGTCCGTGGCGCAATAAAGGTTGGGGACCACTGGTGTAAAGCACGCCACCACTGGACTCTAGAGCAGTGGAGGGACATTCTCTGGAGTGATGAATCGCGCTTCTCCATCTGGCAATCTGATGTACGAGTCTGGGTTTGGCAGTTGTCAGGAGAATGGCACTTGTCTGACTGCATTGTGCCAAGTGTAAAGGTTGGTGGAGGGGGGGATTAAGGTGTGGGGTTGTTTTTCAGGAGCTGGGCTTGGCCCCTTAGTTCCAGTGAAAGGAACTCTGACTGCTTCAGCATACCAAGACATTTTGGACAATTCCATGCCCCCAACTTTGTGGGAACAGTTTGCAGCTGGCCCCTTCCTCTTCCAACATGACTGTGCACAAGTGCACAAAGCAAGGTCCATAAAGACATGCATGGCAGAGTCTGATGTGGATGAACTTGACTGGCCTGCACAGAGTCCTGACCTCAACCCGATAGAACACCTTTGGGATGAATTAGAGTGGAGACTGAGAGCCGGGCCTTCTCGTGCCCATAAACACACTTCTAAACCTTGTGGACAGTCTTCCCAGAAGAGCTGAAGCTGTTCTAGCTGCAAAGGGTGGACCAACGTCATACTGAACCCTATGGATAAGGAATGGGATGTCATTTAAGCTCATATGTGAGTCAAGGCAGGTGAGCGAATACTTTTGGCAATGTAGTATATATATATATATATTCCCCCCCACTAAAGTCCCCAAAAATGTTCCATGGACCAGGAACGCAAACTAGAAAATTTTTGGATGTTTGCTTTTCTAAACAGGAATAGGTCAAATTTTGTACATCTGTTTGGTTCACAAAGAAAGACATAAAGAGAGATGTGCACCTCAAATTGTGCTGCCAAACAAATGTCTCTCTCTCTCTGCCCACTGTTGAAACAGGATGTAGTTTTTTTACACTTACTTAGGGTTCCCAGAGATCTGAAGCCTTCCCGCACATTCTGAGTAAACATTGGAATTACTGGCTGAAAAGAAATAAAAAAACAAAAGTTTAGAGAAGATGCCTTCAAACCAGTCAACAATACATATAAATGACACTGAATCAAGAATCAAGTTCAAGTCTGTTACTTAACACCTCAGTCTCATAGCAGAAGTTCCCAACCCTGGTATACAAGACCCACTATCCAGCAAGTTAAAGATTTTTCTTTCCTTCAGGTTTAAAAATCTAATAATTATCAGGATTAGAATGACATTCCAAGAAAGTAATTCATTAATATGAATCAGGTGTGTTATGACACTTTGCCACTGTCTCTACACTCATCAGTTCTGCACAGCACCACATTATTTAAGGGCCTGCCCACTGCCAGTACCAACTCAGCTCGGTTTAGATTAGATTAGATTAGATAAAACTTTATTGATCTCTTGGGAAGTTTCCTTCAGGGAAATTAAAATTTCAGCAGCATCGTACAGGTTTTAAAAAAAGGAGCAGTTAGCAAGTATAAATAATGCAAAATAAAATACAGTAAATATTAAAATAATATACACACATACATACAGATTTAACAGTAAATATTACTATATAGCCAGTTAATGGCTATTTAAAGATGATGGCTGCTGCTCCTTCCTATCCTCTATCCTACTGTTATCTCTGCTCCCCCCAATGAGAAGTTATACAGTCTGATGGCATGCGAAACAAATAAGTTTTTCTGTCTTTAAGTCCTGCACTTGGGAAGGAGCAGTCTGTCACTGAACAGGCTCCACTGGTTGCTGATGATGGTGTGCAGAGAATAACTGACATCTACAATATTCAGTAGTTTGTCCAGAGTTCTCTTTTCTGCCACCATCACTATAAGCCACTTTGCCATTGTTGTGTGACTCTACTCGGCTCTCGTCTTCTCATTTTATCTCAGGTAGAGGTGATTTGCCACTACAGTGGAGACTGACCTGCTTCCCTGTTCTGTGGGAAGGATCGTCACTGGTCTGTTCAAGCCACTCCACCTGTTGTGGTATTTAATCGCCCTATTATAGGACTTCAATTTTTTTAGCTTATCCCAGGATTGCTTATAAGTCCGAGTGTAGCCAAGGTGTGCCATCATCTTCAACATATCTGTAAATGTGCTCATTTCTTGTGGCTCCATTCGAAAAGAGGAAAGTTAAGATGTAAGATAAGATAAAATAGAACTTTATTGATCCCGCAGGAAATTGTTGTGCCAGAGTTTCAATACAAAGGAACATACACAAGGAATCAGTCAGAGTCAGAGTTTCTTTATTGTCATTCGCACCTCATGTGGTACATGTGGTGGAGCGAAATTATGTACACAGGGTCCCAGTTACATCCAACAATAAAATGTATAAGAAAAACAGTAATAACATCTAAGATATGAACTAAGAAAAACATCAACTAAATATACACTAAGCACTCATAACATAAAACATTGAACATCAGCACAAACATGAACATGAGTCTGTGAGCAGATGTGCACGCATGAACACATCAACATTGAAACAGATCAGCAGCAACATGATATGGTTTTTCACAGTGATTATTCTAGTTAGAGATTCATGAGTCTAACAGCCTCAGGGTAGAAGCTGTTCCTCAGTCTAGTGGTTCTACACTTAATGCTCCTTAACCTCCTTCCTGAGGGGAGTGGGGCAAAAAGTGTGTGTGCTGGGTGAGTTGGGTACTTCATGATGCAGGTGGCCCTCTTCCTGCATCTGGAGGTGTAGATGTCTGTGATGGTGGGGAGGCTGATTCCAACAGATTTCTGTGCAGCCTTCACCACTCTCTGCAAAGCTTTTCTTTCTGCAGCTGTGCAGCCTCAATGCCACACATTGATGCTCGAGCACAGGATGCTCTCCACTGCACACCTGTAGAAGGAGGTGAGGACTGAGCTTCCCAGACCAGCTCGCCTCAGCCGTCTGAGGAAGTAGAGTCTCTGATGAGCTTTCTTGATCAGGCTGGTGGTGTTGTTGCTCCAGCTGAGGTTGTCATTCATGTGTACACCCAAGTACTTGTAGCTGGAGACCACTTCCACCGCAGATCCTCTTATGTTCAGGGGGGTGTAGGTGTTTTTGTTCCTTCTGAAGTCCACAATCATCTCCTTTGTCTTCTTCACATTGATGTGAAGGTTATTCTCTCTGCACCAGCTCTCCAGGTGTTCCACCTCTTGCCTGTAGCTGGACTCATCATTGTTTGTGATGCATCCCACCACCGCTGTATCATCTGCAAACTTTACAATGTGACAGCCTGGATGGGTAGCTGCACAATCATATGTGAGCAGAGTAAACAGGAGGGGGCTCAACACACATCCCTAAGGAGAGCCAGTGCTGAGGGTTATGGTGGAGGAGGAGAGGTTGTGGATCCTCACTAACTGTGGTCTGTTTGTTAAAAAGTCTAGTACCCAGTTGCAGATGGAGGGGCTTAGTCCTAGTGTGGATAGTTTGTCCATCAGGGTTTGGGGGATCATGGTGTTGAAGGCGGATGTGAAGTCCACAAAGAGCATACAGACGTAAGAGTTTTTCTGCTCCAGGTGGTTGAGCGCAGTGTGGACCACAGAGGAGATGGCATCCTCTGTTGATCGGTTCTCACGGTATGCATACTGATGAGGGTCCTCGTTGATGTTGATGGTTGTTTTGATGTGAGTCATGACCAGTTTTTCAAAGCATTTAGCGACTATTGGGGTGAGGGCCACTGGCCGATAGTCATTCAGACCAGTCACTGTAGAGCTTTTTGGGACTGGGATGATGGTGGCAGTCTTCAGGCAGGTGGGAACTGTCTCCAGGGTAAGTGAGGTGTTAAAGATGTCTGCCAGCACCTCACAGAGCTGATCAGCACATTCCTTCAACACTTTTCCGGGGATGTTGTCTGGGCCAGTTGCTTTGTGCGGATTAATCCTCCTGAAGGTACTCCTTACTTCCGCTGAGGTCACGCTGAGATGCTCTTCATCCGGTGGTGAGGTGAGTCTGGTGCTGGGTGGTCTGTTCGGGTCTTCAAAGCGTGCATAGAACTTGTTGAGGGCATCAGGCAGAGATGGGTCTTTGGGGCATTGTTCACTCCTTCCTTTATAATCTGTTATGCACTTAATGCCCCTCCACATGCTCCGAGGGTCTTGTGAGATGAATTGACCCTCGATCCTCTTTGCATATGTGGCCTTGGCCCTCTTAATACCAGCAACCAGCTCTTTTCTTGTCCTACTCAGCTCCTCTGAGTTTCCAGACCTGAAGGCAGTGTTCCTGGCTTCCAGCAGGGTACGCACCTCTGCATTCAGCCAAGGTTTTCTGTTTGGGTAGCTTTTAACATTTCTGATAGTGGAGACGGTGTCAGTACATGTACTAATGTAACCCAGAACTGAGGATGTGTATTGGTCAAGATCAAGCGAACCTCAATTTTCAGCAGCTTCTCTGAAAACCAGCCAGTCTGTTCGATCAAAACAATCTCTCAGTATGGGGCCACTGTCCTGGATCCAGCATTTAACTTCCTTTTGTAGCGGTCTGGAGCGTCTCAGCGGGGGCATGTAAGCAGGAGCCAGGAGGATTGAGATGTGGTCTGACAGTCCTAGGTGGGGGCGGAGTTCGGCTTTGTATGCATCTTTTACGTTCGTGTAAACACGGTCCAGCGTGCGGTCTCCACGTGTCGGAATCGTCACATGCTGATTAAAGCTTGGGAGACACTCCTTTAGATTCACGTGGTTAAAGTCTCCGGCTACCACGTAAAGAGCCTCAGGGTGTTTGTTCTGCAGCGAGCTGATGATATCATGAAGTTCCTGCAGTGATTCATTAGCATTAGCGTCCGGAGGAATGTAGACGACAGAGATGAAAGTCACAGTGAACTCTCGGGGTAGATAATGTGGCCGACATTTCACTGTTATTTGCTCCAAAGCCTTCGAGCATGAGCTATTCACAACAGTACAGTTCGTGGACCAACTTTTACTCACGTAAATGCATACTCCGCCTCCCCGTGATTTCCCCGTTAGCTCGCTGCAGCGGTCCGCTCGAAAAAAAAAGTCTGTCATCCAGCTGGAAGACTGTGTCCGGCGTTTCGCTTGTAATCCACGTTTCCGTGAGGCAAAGCACTGCACACTTCTTCATCTCTTCTGAGGCGCCCGCTCTCAGACGAAGTAAATCCATCTTGTTGTCCAACGAGCGGACATTCGACAGAAAGAGAGACGGCATGGGGAGTTTGCCGGCTTTAGCGTTAGCTCGTAGCCTCACCATAACCCCCGCCCGGCATCCTCTCCTCTTAAGCCGGGAGCAGCGCTTCCTCTTCTGCCCGCTGGAACGCCTCTGCTGCAGCTTCCAGGTAGATGACTTTAAGATCTGCATTCTGCCGAGCGTAGCTTTGAGTTTGTTGCTGATTTCTGCTATATTTCGTGGCAAATCCGCTTCTATTCTCATCACACAATATATTAAAAAATAACAGAGAATATAAAAATATCAGAGAATATAAAAATATCAACAATTAAGGTCTACAACAGGTCATGTGCAGACAGAAACACAAAAGTGTTTATTGTAGTGGAGGATTATTTTATTGTCTTATGTGTAGAAAGTAGAAAGATATAGTTTGCAGTTTGGGTCATCCAGTGAAGTAGCTCTACTGGCCCATCAACGGCTACTGTTTGCTTACGTCAAAGTTGTTACATCGGTGCAGTCTGCTTGGAACTCAAACAAATAAACCAGGCTACGTGGGCATGGGTATCAGCAGTGGGTAGGCCCTAACTAGTGTGGTGTGGTGCAGTCACCAACTGTCACTCCAACTACCTTCATGTCCTCTCTAACTGCATCCATATATCTCCTCTTTGGCCTTCCTATTTGTCTTTTTCCTGGCAGCTGCATTTCTAACATCCTTCTACCAATATACCAACGGTCCTTCCTCTTGACATGTCCAAACCATCTCAGTCTGGCCTCCCTAACTTTATCTCTTTATTAAAGGGGCAGATATAATAAGATTTTTTCTTCTTTCTGCTGCCTTTCATTTTAAATCTCTTGTATCTTTTTTATATTGTTATGGAATTGTTTGGTACTTTTTTTAAATGAATAAACTTTATACCATACCATACCATCTCCCAGTTGTTCAACCTGTGCTGTACCTCTGATTATCTCATTCCTAATCTTATCCAGCCTTGTCACTCCAAAGGAGAACCTTAGCATCTTCATTTCTGCCACTTCCAGTTCTTTCTCCTGTCTTTTTGTCAATGCCACTGTCTCCAGACCATACAATATAGCTAGTCTCACCACTGTCTTGTAAACTTTTCCTTTGACATTTGCTGACACCCTTTTGTCACAAATCACTCCTGAAACTTTTCTCCATCCACTCCATCCTGCCTGGACCCTCTTTTTCACTTCTTTACCATATTTCCCATTTCCCTGGACAATGAACCCCAAGTACTTGAAGTCCTGCACCTTTGTGACCTCTGCTCCTTGTAGCCTCACTGTTCCACCAGCCTCCCTCTCATTTAAACACATGTACTCTGTCTTACTACGGCTGACTTTCATTCCTCTTCTTTCAAGTGCATACCTCCACGTCTCCAAGTTCTCTTACACATGTTCCCTGTTCTCACCACAGATCACAATGTCATCTGCAAACATCATCATCCATGGGGATTCTTGCCTGACCTCATCTGTTAGTCGGTCCATCACCAGAGCAAACAAGGGGCTCAGAGCCGATCCTTGATGCAATCCCACCTCCACTTTGAAGCTATCTGTCACTCCTACAGCACATCTCACCACTGTGCTGCTGTCCTCATGCATGTCTTGTACCAGTCTAACGTACTTTTCTGCCTCTCCAGATTTCCTCATGCAATACCACACCTCCTCCCTCGGCACTCTGTCATATGCTTTTTCTAAAACAAAGACACAATGGAGTTCTTTCTGACCCTCTCTGTACTTCTCCATCAGCATTCTCAAAGCAAAGATGGCATCTGTGGTGCTCTTTTTTGGCACAAACCCATACTGCTGCTCACAGATAGTCACCTCTCATCTAAGTCTTGCTTCCACATCTCTCTCCCAGATCTTCATCGTGTGACTCATCAACTTAATTCCCCTGTAGTTGCTACAACTCTGTACATCACCCTTGTTCTTAAAAATGGGCACCAGCACACTCCTTCTCCATTCCTGAGGTATTTTCTCACCCTCAAATATGCCATTGAATATTTCAGTCAAAAACCTCACTGCCATCTCTCCAAGACATTTCCAAACCTCCACTGGTATGTCATCAGGTCCTACTGCCTTCCCCTTCTTCGTTCTTTTCAGAGCTTTCCGGACTTCACCCTCACTAATCTTTCCCACTTCCTGGTCCACAGTTTCTATGACCTCTACTCTTCTTTCTCTTTCAGTCTCTTCATTCATTAGCTCCTCAAAGTACTCCTTCCATCTTCCTGTCACACTCTCCTCACTTGAACATTACCATTCCTATCCTTAATAAGCCTAACCTGCTGCACATCCTTTCCAGCCTGATCCCTCTGTCTTGCCAATCGGTACAAGTCCTTCTCGCCCTCGTGTCCAGTCTCCCATACAACTCATCATACTCCCTCTGCTTTGCCTTAGCTACTTCCCTCTTTGCTCTACGTCTCATCTAATTTTATTCCTGTCTCCTCTCTTCAGTCCTCTCACTGTCACATTTCTTCTTGGCTAATCTCTTTCTTTGAACGGCATCCTGCACTTCACTATTCTACCATCAGGTTTCCTTATCATCCATTCTCTGCCCTGATGACGCAACAAGTACCTTCCTACCTGTCTCTCTAATTACATTTGCTGTAGTAGCCCAGTCATTTGGAAGCTTTTTCTTACTACCCAGAGCCTTTAACAGCTCCTCTCTGAGTTTCTCACAACATTCTTCCTTCTTCATCTTCCACCATTTGGTGGTCTTCTCTGATTTTACTCTTTTTCTCTTCTTCACAACAACGTCATTCTACACACAACCATCCGATGCCGTCTGGCCACACTCTCCCCTGCCACAACCTTACAGTCTCCAATCTCCCTCAGGTTTCCTTTTCTACACAGAATGTAGTCGATCTGCGTACTCCTTCCTCCACTCTTATAGGTCACTTTATGTTCCTCCCTCTTTTGGAAATAGGTATTGACTATAGCCATTTCCATTCTCGGCAAAATCCACCATAATCTGTCCTTCCTGGTTTCTTTCCTTGACACCAAACCTATCCATCACTTCCTCATCCCCTCTGTTTCCTTGACCAACAAGTCCATTCAGGTCTGCTCCGATCACTACTCTCTCCTCCTTGGGAATACTCTCTATCACTTCATCCAGATCTTTCCAAAATGTATCTTTCTCCTCCTCACCACATCCAACCTGTGGAGTATAACCACTAATGATGTTTAGCATCAGACCTTCTACTTCTACCTTCAGGCACATCACCCTATCTGAAACTCTCTTCACCTCTACTACATTATTTGCCAACTCCTCCTTTAGGACCACCCCTACGCCATTTCTCTTTCTATCCACACCATGGTAAAACAGTTTGAACCCTGCTCCAATGCTGCGGGCCTTGCTGCCCTTCCACTTGGTCTCTTGGACACATAAAACATCTACCTTCCTTCTCTGCATCATGTCAGCCAGCTCTCTACCTTTGCCTGTCATTGTCTCCACATTTGGAGTTGCAACCCTCAGTCCTACATTCTTCACTTTCCTCTTCTCCCTCTGTCTCCTGACACGTTTCCCTCCTCGTGGTCTTCGACTAACAGTAGCACAATTTCCGCCGGCACCCTGTTTGTCAACATCACCGGTGGCGGTCGTTGTTAACCCGGGCCTCGACCGATCTGGTATGGATTCACTTTGATGAACTCGCATTATTGTTTTGGCAAAAGTGTTTTACATCGGATGCCATTCCTGACACAACCCTCACCATTTACCCGGGCTTGGGACTGGCACAAGAAATACACTGGCTTGTGCTCCCTAGTGGTTGTTTTTTTTCTTTCCTTAAAGTAATAACAAAAATATATTTCTAAGTCAAAGCTTTGTCCCAATTGTCACACAGCTTAACAAAGCTATAACTGTACAAATTAAATGTCTCAATATTATAATTTTTTGTCCTGAATAAAACCAAAAACACAGCTGTGCACTTAAAATTTAAACAGAAAACATACAAAGCAAACATAATTTCATTGTACTGTTAACCTTGTGTTAACCTTGCGTATGACAAACAAACACAACCTGAACCAGAACCCGAAAGGCTGACTTGCTCTTTGGTCTGGTGGCCTGCTGATAAGATGTGAAAAATGACGATAGCTGCTACAAAGGAGCGATTTGGTGTTCTCCAGGAAATGAACATGGCATGGTATGAAGTTGTCTTCTCATTAAAAAACATGTAGACAAATATCCTTATACAAATTTATATCCTTATACAAATATACAAATTTCATCTTTAAAATCCAATGACAGCGTCTGACTGAAACAAGAAAACATTTTAACAGTTTGTGTAATTTCTATTAAATCATCTATAAACAAAACAATTTGAAAGTCCATCTCACAAATAAACTTCAGATACTGTTTTATTCACTCAAAACAGCTTTATTTTAACATTAGGTTGTTTCACACAAACCTTTATTAACAAAGCTGTTAGAAAGCCCACATTGTTATGTAGTTAGCTCGTTTACTGAGCTTGGTTCTGTTTGATTATGGCTGGTTCATTTCTGAATTTAATAGTTCCTATGCTCTTGAATGCACCGTGGCTGTGACGCTGGTGAACGCACCGCTCTGTGTAAACAAAGTCCAGAACGTGTGTCAGTCAGAGTTTTTTTTTTCCTCTACTAACACAGATGAAGCCTTGCAGCTTTGCTGAGCCTTGGGCTTCTGTTTGTGCTTTTATGCTATGTGTAAATATCAGAAGAAACACAGCAAATAAATCACCCTAAATTGGATATTTGCCTCCATACTTTTTAATGAGAAGACAACTTCATACCGTGCTAACCAGTTCAATTCAGCTGGAAGGAATTGACTTTCTTGCAAAGTGTGACTTTGAAGTGACTAAGATTCCAGTTAAATTATCAAACTTCCTCAAACAAGTTCTTCAGTTCTGGAAAATGACATTTCACCATAATTTCTCACCTCATGAATCAACTTTGTGGAATAATAGAGCAATTACAGGGGGCAGAAAATCAATATTTAGAAAAGACTGGTATGAAAAAGGCATTATTTTTGTAACAGATATCTTGGATTGTAATGGAGATCTTTTAAATTTCTCATCTTTCGTTAGAAAATATAACCATAGCTGCTGCCATAAAGATTTTATGAAGGTATGTAAAGCAATCCCTTTAGCCTTGATTCAGTTTAATTAAAAGTATCATTATATATTCAAAGGTGACCGTTTCGATGCCCACATTAAAACTAAATGACTGTAGTTTCTTGATCTCAAATGTAATAACAAGATTATCAATGAATGCATGCAACAAAGGATTTACTATGATTATAACAAAGATTCATTCCAAAAACCTCCCAATTTAAATCATAAAACCATAATGACTTCTGCTCATTCGAAATTTGTCAAATGGCCTATATCTCCTGAAGTGAAAGAAAACCATTTTAAAATAATAAATAAGATATATCCAGTAGCCATGTTTCTGCACAGAAGATTTAAATTTGGGGTTGATTTGTGTGCCTTTTGTAAATCTGAAGATGAATCCCTTGAACATTTGTTTTTTTTCATGACAATACTCACAAAGTTTTTGGAGTGATATTACAAACTGGATTAATCTAAAACTTAACATTCCTCCCTTTGATGCTGATGCCATTTTATTTTATATGGACAATTTAAGCTTAGCTTACTCTGATGCCATAAATATAGTCATCCTTATAGCAAAGTACCACGTTCATTGTAGTAAGTGAAGAATAATAAGCCCTCCTTCCCGTGTTTTATGAACGAATTCAAGTTGTACTATTCTTCAATAAGTAGATTAAAAAACTGGAAAACTGCAAGAACCATCTCACAACAGATATCTAAAATCTTGTTGTTTTA
>NC_056506.1:10960077-10961982 GCF_014905685.2 Nematolebias whitei | reverse complement strand
AAACTGTAGTTATGACACCCTTCACAAGTGTTTGTATATATCTTTCTATTTTGAAGTGTTCTGTAGTTCTGTGTTTATTAGTTAAAAAAAAAAAAAAAAAACAGTAAAATTTCCTGGAGAACACCAAACTTCTCCTTTGTAGCAGCTACAGTAAATTTTCACACCTTATCAGGAATATAAAGTGACTCTCCCACTGTGAGTCAACAAAGACCTATCTGCATAAACTTCTTCAAGCTGGAGCAAGCAACCGGGGAGAGGCGGGTTTGTATTCAGTGAGGGAGAGAGAAGGAGGGGTGGCATGAAGGCTGCAGCCTGCAGATTGGAGAAAAAACTGGCAGATTTATAACTTTATGTAGAGTAAAAAGGTGTTTTATATCGATATAGTCTCATTTTATATTGCATTTTAAATTATCTTGATATTTTTACAATATCGCTATATCACCCAGCCCTAGTCCAGATGTTGTGGAAGGACCTGAAGTGAGCAGTTAATGCGAGGAAACCACCAACATCCCAGAGTTAAAACTGTTCCATACAGAAAACTGTTTTAGGTCACATTTATGCAGAAATATAGAAAATTCTAAAGAGTTCACAAACTTTAATCACCACTGTATAATGCAAAAGACTGGTGTGGTAGTAACTGGGCCTGATCCCCAACTTATAGTCTGAGCCATAAATGATAGCCTAAAATCTGGGCTTAAAACTTTGCTTTTATAATAAATTTTGTTAGCAAACAATCTCATGAAGCATTGGTCAGATTCTAAAAAACTTTAAGAAAGTAAAGGTTTGGTATTATTTTACAACTAATTAACATTTAGACTCAACCCAATTTAAGATGGTTGCCACAGCCAATAAACGTTAAAAAACTCAAAACTAGATGCACTTCAGCTCTGTTTTATGTAGGACTATACGGTGTGATCGACTCTGAGCTACAATCACACACAATTTTATTTCACTCCCCATAAAATTGAATTATACACTGCCTGGCCAAAAAAAGCTGCCACCAAAAAAAAAAAGGTCACACACTAATATTTTGTTGGACACCTTTAGCTTTGATTACGGCATGCATTCACTGTGACATTGTTTCAATAAGCTTCTGCAATGTCACAAGATCTATTTCCATCCAGTGTTGCATTAATTTTTCACCAAGATCTTGCATTGATGATGGCAGGTTCTGACCACCGCGCAAAACTTTCTCCAACATATCCCAAAGATTCTCAATGAGGTTAAGGTCTGGACTCTGTGGTGGCCATTCCATGTGTGAAAATGATGTCTCATGCTCCAAGAACCACTCTTTCACAATTCAAGCCCAATGAATCTTGGCATTGTCATCTTGGAATATGCATGTGCCATCAGGGAAGAAAATAATCCATTGATGGAATAACCTGGTCATTCAGTCATCCTGATGCATGCTCAATAATCCAGGTAGAAAAATCTAAAAAAGTTAAATCTGGTCCTCTGGACATTCAAAACAAAACAAAACAAGGGTGGGTCATGCTGAAAAATGATAAATAGGGATTTATACCTATAGAAGGGCATTCCAAACTATTTTTCCATTCCTAACTTGGTTTAGGTTAGATTTACATGGCAAAATATATCTAAACAAGTTAAATCTGGTCCTCTGGACATTCAAAAAAACAAAACAAAGCAAATCAACAAAAAAAAATGTAGAAACGTTTCGTCTCTCATCCGAGAGACTTCCTCAGTCTGAGGTGCTGTTTTCAGCTCAGTCTCTTAAATAGCACCGTCTCAGAGTGGATCAACCAGTTTTGCTGCTGACAACCAAAACCAGCTGATCACATGCTCAAGAAGGACCATCAGCCAAACAATGGATCATTAGCACACTGATGGCTGTTTACTATTCACAGAGGGCTGAGTGATACTAGCAATCACAGCATTGTAAGAGGG
>NC_056506.1:10916629-10959677 GCF_014905685.2 Nematolebias whitei | reverse complement strand
CCCTCTTACAATGCTGTGATTGCTAGTATCACTCAGCCCTCTGTGAACAGTAAACAGCCATCAGTGTGCTAATGATCCATTGTTAGGCTGATGGTCCTTCTTGAGCATGTGATCAGCTGGTTTTGGTTGTCAGCAGCAAAACTGGTTGAGCCACTCTGAGACGGTGCTATTTAAGAGACTGAGCTGAATACAGCTCCTCAGACTGAGGAAGTCTCTCGGATGAGAGACGAAATGTTTCTACATTTTTTTGTTGATTTGCTTTGTTTTGTTTTGTTTTGAATGTCCAGAGGACCAGATTTAACTTTTTTAGACTGGTCATTCAGTATTTTTAAGTAGGCAGCTGACCTTATTCTTTGAGCACATACTGTTGCTGAACCTAGACCTGACCAACTGCAGCAACCCCACATCATAGCACTGGGGCAGTGCTATGATGTGGGGTTGCTTGTACAGTAGGCACTAGGCATGATGGGTGCATCGCTTCACCTGCCTCTATTCTTACCCTGATGCGCCCATCAGTCTGGAACAGGGTAAAGCTGGACTCATCAGACCATATGACCTTCTTCCATTGCTCCAAAGTCCAATCTTTATGCTCCCTAGCAAATTGAAGCCCTTTTTTCCAGTTAGCCTCACTGATGAGTGATTTTCTTAAGTCTACACAGCTGTTCAGTTCTATTTCGTATAGGCTTCGCCCTTTAAGGCTGTCGCTGATGGGTTTATCCAGATATGCGAAGCATTGCACTGAAAAATTTAGTCCACGCCCACCTGCTGTGTGGGCCCCACCCGGTCTATATAAATTACGTTAAGAGCGGGTAACCGGCCCCTATTTTTCTTCAGCGAGCTAATAGCACTGTCAGAAGAACGAAGAAGGAAAGTTGTGTAGATGACCAAGCTTTGTTAAGAATGCTTGGCCCGTCACGTCGACCTCCGGTCGTCCCGGTGAGCTCTCCTCCCCGAGGAGAAGCTGACGAGCAGTCTTGTTTCAAGGTAAGCGCCGAGGAGAATTTCTCAGTGACAGGTTGCTACACACTGGACAACGCCATCTTGTAATTTTCCTCTTATCGCCGACCCTCGGAGCGAATCGGATGGTTCCTCTGGGACAGGCGGCGTTCAGCTGCAGCCCCGATGCTCATTCCCTCCTGGAGAGCGTAGTGACGGTGGAGGGGGGCTGAGCGAATGCTCACCTCATCCCACCTCGTTTCGCATTGGCGATCACACCGCTCCCAGCCGACGGCACCCTCTGGGGTTGACCGGCGTAATACAGGAGGCTGCTGACATTAAGGGACCCTTTTTTACATCCCGCGCCTTTCCCGCCAGTTCGGATGATCTGGCGGGAAGGTTTTTTTCTAGGCTCCATTCCGGCTCACCGTCCTGATCCCATCTGGCCTCGGTTTCCCAACAGGACGTCCTACGAGGACGAGGCCACAGCCGGCTTTCCTGGTAGATTGGGGGGCCGGTCTCCACAGTCCGCACCCATCTCCAGAGCAGGGGTTTCACCAAGCAGAAATTCCCTCAGTGCCCCCTGGAGCCAAGCCTGACGGAAGCTTAATCGGAGCAAGATGTCCAGGTGGACCAGCGTCCCACGCCTCCAGTTAGCGTAACCCAGACGGTGACACCGCTCTCCAACTGAGCTCACCAGCATGCGTTCCAGACGGCCGCAGCGAACAACACATTACGCTATTGGCGTACACGTTCAGAGGCGGGAAGAGACGTACGCTCCGTCTGTAGGGCAGCTGACGTCATCCCCAACTGGTACGCCTCTTTGCTGTCTGCTGGCCCGCATCGCAGCCGGAGGATAGAGTTTTCAGCGTTTCCCTAAGACCACCAACAGATGGGGCTCTAGGACAACAAATGGCAGAGCAAATGACGGTTTTGGCAGAGGATGTGTGTGGAGGTGACACGAGTTTAGAGTAAACATCATTTAATGATGAAAGTGTCTATTTTTAGCCAGTCTGTCAGCTCGGATGACTTGACAGCGGCTCCCTCTCACATCCTCCACACGAAATGAGCCGGTGGCAAGACGTTCCACGGCCGTCTCGCTGAGCTTCACCGCAGCCCCGCCCGTCAGAGACCGGCCCTTTTCATCCCAGCAACAGAGTGTCCAACGTTTTCCCAGAGATCCCCAGCAGACGGCGCCCTGGGCCAACAAATCCCAGAGCTCATGGGGGAAAAGATTCAAAAAGACGGTCTGCGGAGGGTGTGTGTAAAGATGACACAATGTTGAATAAAACTTCATTCTATGATCAAGTGTCTGTGTTTAGCCAGTCTGTAAGCTTGTATGAACTCACAGCGGCTGCGCACACATCCTCCACAAAAACGAGCCGGTGTCCTTAAATAAAGGGTTTTCAAACTCACCCATGCTCCAGACATGACGAGACGCTCACAGAACACAACAGTGGTAAGCGAAACAACTCGTAGTCAACCCGAGATGCACGATCTTCACCCAAGCGGTGTCAAACGTGCACTCGCGCGACGCAAACAGCCTTCACCCAATGGCGTTGCGTTGATGATGGTGCACACACAGCTCCCCGGCGCTCACCGGTTCACAGCGGCATAAATGTGGGACCGCAGGTCGGGTCGGTGGAGGACCTTGCTCTCAGCGAGAGCAACACGCGCCGCACCAAAGCAAATGCGTGCCGCCGCGGTGGGGCCAGTCTTCACTCACCACTCATGAGCGCTCGGCCGCTCACGTCAGCACTAACGTGAGACAGCTGAGCGAACCCAGTGACCAATCTCGCCCCAGAGAGAGCGGCGCGCGTCCCACCAAAGGAGACGCAAGCTCCCACGGGGCTCGCAGCCTTCACTCAAACGGCACGGCGTAGATGAAGTCGCGTTCACTGCTTCTCAGCGCCCATCATCTTAAATGCAGGACCGCAAAGCGAGCCCAGCGCAGGACCCCGCTCGCAGCAGGAGCGACACACGTTTTTCACCGCAGTGGCGTCAAATGTGGGGGGCCAGCGGTGTCATCAGCTGTCACACGCTTCTCCTCAACACAAGGTGGACCCGCGGTCCGAACGCAGCACACAGGTGTGTTCAGAGCCTTTTCGAGAAGCCTCCCCTTGGGTCTCACGGAACACCTTCCCGCGACAAATGACGACAGTCGAGGCGGTGGACTGGATGACATCCGTACAAAACATGACGCATTTGCATTTCCTTTGGAAATCAAGGTCCCAGAGTCTGGAGGAAGAGAGGAGACACAGAATTCACATTGCTTGAGGTCCAGTGTCAAGTTTCCACAGTCACTGGGGTGTCATGTCATCTGCTGGTGTTGGTCCACTGTGTTTTATCAAGGGCAGGGTCAATGCAGCTAGCTATCAGGAGATTTTGGAGCACTTCATGCTTCCATCTGCTGAAAAGCTTTATGGAGATGAAGATTTCATTTTTCAGCATGACCTGGCACCTGCTCACAGTGCCAAAACCACTGGTAAATGGTTTACTGACCATGGTATTACTGTGCTCAATTGACCTGCCAACTCTCCTGAACTGAACCCCATAGAGAACCTGTGGGATATTGTGAAGAGAAAGTGGAGAGACGCAAGACCCAACCCTCTGGATGAGCTTAAGGCCGCTATCGAAGAATCCTGGGCCTCCATAACACCTCAGCAGTGCCACAGGCTGATTGCCTCCATGCCACGCTGCATTGAAGCAGTCATTCATGCAAAAGGATTCCCGACCAAGTAATGAGTGCATAACTGAACATGATTATTTGAAGGTTGGCGTTTTTTGTATTAAAAATTTGTATTTTGTATTGTCTTTCATTGGTGGGATGAAATATGCTAATTTTTTGGGACAGGCATTTTGGATTTTCATGAGCTATATGCCATAATCATCAGTATTAAAACAATTAAAGACCTGAAATATTTCAGTTGGAGTGCAATGAATCTGAAATATATGAAAGTTTCCTTTTTATCATTACATTATGGAAAATAATGACCTTTATCACAATATGCTAATTTTTAGAGAAGGACTTGTAGATGGCCAGGGTGTTAAGATAGGGTTACACGTTGCAGTTTGCAACCCGACCCCTCCCGTTCGGAGGAATTTTAGAGACGGTCCTGTCATCACCAGACTAGGTCTCATCCCTAAATGCAGAAGTCCAAGAACTTCTGGTAAAAAAAGGAATCTCCAGCATTCCCAACGGAGAGGAAAACACAGGGTTTTACTCACGTTACTTCCTGTTTCCCAAACGGACCGGAGGGATGAGACCCATTTTGGATCTGTCAGTTTTCATCAAGGCGATCATGGACAGACCGTTTCACATGTTGACAACCAGACAGCTGTTGGACAACATCCAGAGAAACGATTGGTTTGTTTTCCGTCGACCTGAAAAATGCTTGATTTCACATACCAAAACACAGGAAGTTCCTGCGTTTCTCCTTTCAAGGGATGAAGTATCAGTACAAAAGGCTGCCGTTTGGTTATTCCCTCGCACCTCGTACGTTCTCAAAGTGTGTGGAGACGGCCCTGCAATCGTTACACAAAGCAGGGATGAGAGTTTTGTTTTATCTGGACGACCTGCTGCTGCTGTCACGCTCCAGACAGGAAGCAGCGGGACAGGTCCAGGATCTGACATCACACCTGTTAAATCGGGGTTTCGCCATAAATTGGAAGAAAAGTTCGATTTTCCCAACCCAGACAATTGTTTATCTGGGAGTGGAGCTAAACTCAACCACCATGAGGGCTCGTTTATCACAAACGAGAATCGAAACACTCTGGAAGACCAGCTCCGCCATGTGAGACCTGGCAGAGTGGTAACAGCTGTTTCCGTCATGAAGCTGTTAGGGATGATGTCGTCCGCTCACACAGTGGTCCCACTGGGCTTACTACACGACACGCCTCCAGAGGTGGTTTGCGCGTCTGCGTGTGGATCCAGTAAAACAAAAGAGACGAATGATCACTGTTCCTCCCTCCGTGAGGGCAGATCTCCGACACTGGGGAAACACCCTGGTTCTGTCGGAGGGAGTCCCAGTCAGCAGACCCACCTCACACGTGTCAGTCTTCACAGACGTGGCACTGTCAGGCTGGGGGGGACATGCCTATCTCAAGCAGTAGGGGCGCTGTGGCCCCATCACACATCAGCCCACATAAATGTTTTGGAGTGTCGTACGGTGCTGAACGTGATTCAACATTTTGCGCCTGTGCTGTAGAATCAACACATTTTGATTCACACAGAGAATAAGGTGACTGCTGCGTACATAAACCGGCAGAGGGGTGTGCGCCCAGCCCAAATGTTACACATTGCGCAAAAACTACTGTGTTGGGCACACCAAAATCTGCTCTGCATCAGAGCAGTTTATATACCCTGTGTTCTGAACTAAGGGGCAGATGTGATGTCCAGGGGCGGTCCACGTCACGGGGACTGGACTCTCCATCCAGATCTGATGGCTCAGATGTGGCAGAAATTTGGCAAAGCAGCTGTGGACCTATTTGCGACACGAGAAAACGCTCAGTGTCAATTATGGTTTTCTCTGAGCCCGCTAGACGAACCACCGCTGGGGGTAGATGCGTTTGCCCACAGCCCATGGCTCAAAACACTTCTGTACGCGTTTCCTCCACCTCCTCTGATTTTACGGTTCCTGAACTGAGTTCAGGAGGAGGGATTGACAGCTCTCCTGGTGGCCCCCGAGCGCGTGAACGCACCATGGTTCCCAGTCCTGCAAAGCCTGCTGTCGGGGCGCCCGTGGAAACTGCCGTGGAGGGAGGTCGCTCTCTTCCAGGCAGGAGGAGTGATCAGAAGTTACCCATAAATAGGCCAGCACCTGTGGGTCTGACCGCTGAGCGGATCCGCTTAGAGAGGATGGGTCTCCCACAGGATGTTGTGCGCACAATTCAGGTATCACGTGCTGCATCTACCACAGCGCTGTACACATCAAAGCGAACAGCTTTTCAGCGTTGGTGTACAGAGAAGGGTGTAGAGGCCACCTTCATGTCCACTAGGTGGCATGCTGTCCTTTCTACAACAACTGATGGACAGGAACTTGGCGTTCAGCATGATTAAAACGTACGCCCTTAGCCATCTCTTCCTGCCACGAAGGGTTCGGAGACAGAACAGCTTTTAATCATCCGCTGATAAAGCGTTTTCTAAAAGGTGTACAGAGACGCAGGCCTGTTTCACGCCCACTTGTTCCACAGTGGGATTTAACGCTGCTCCTGCAGGCCCTGATCAAAGCTCCATTTGAACCTCTGGATCAGGTTCCACTTAAATTCTTGTTTCTTAAAACAGCCCTGCTGCTGGCTTTAACATCCGCTAAGAGGGTGAGTGATTTATCTGCCCTCTCTGTCGCACCGTCATGTCTCAGAATTCAGGCTGACGGCAGCTCAGCTGATTTAAGACCAAACCCAGCTTTTATGCCTAAAAACATCACAAGCTCTTTTAAATCAAGAGCGATATAGTTGGAGGGGTTTTTCTCCCCCCACAGATCAGAAGAAGTAGCGTCTTTCCATCTTCTCTGTCCGATGCGGGCGTTGACGTGTTACTGCAATGCGTCAAACTTAACATCTGTTTGTGCATTATAGAAATGCATCTGCAGGTCGCCCGTTATCCACCCAGCGCTTGTCACACTGGCTGTGTGAGGCCTTTTTCTGAAGCCTACAGAGCATCAGATTTAGAGCCTCCTGTCAACCTCAGAGCACGCTCGACCAGAGGTATCGCATCTTCGACTGCTTTGCATAATGGTATGACAATGCAGGACATTTGCACTGCGGCCGCGTGGTCAACACCTTGCTCATTCATTCACTTTTATCTACGTGATGTGACGGTCCGTTCCATGACACATTCTGTCCTTTGTGTTTACAGAATGAATATTGTTGTTTCATGGAACTCCGTTTTACTCACAACTGTCTGCATGCATTACAGTGTGAGATGTTGTTATCAGTCACAAGTTGTGGTTGTTATTTTGGTTCCATTGTTACTAATCAGTTCATTTGATTAATAATCAGCTCTCCTGTTATTATTAATCTGTTCATACTGTTCAGCCATAAACCGGTTGGTTCATGGCTCTTTTCAGCTTTTTTCCCTCCCCGTTGAAAGTTTTCCAGGGCGTTCATGCATTCAGAACGCACAGTTACACAACAAGCGTCTGTGCATGGCACACATGATTACGCAAAGCGTAATTACGCACATGGGGAGCTGAGTGACAAGACTTTTTTGGGCAAGCTTCTGCTTCATACGGTGTTCGATTGGACCCAGTGAGGCGAGGACAACATCCGCTTCGCCCTTAACCCATCAGCGACAGCCTTAAAGGGCAAAGCCTATACGAAATAGAACGTTGGTTACATACTGTAACCCCAGATTCTATGAGTATAGGCGTAGCCCTTTAAGCGTCTGGCCTCACTGGCTCCTAAATGGCTGAAGAAAAAGCTATTTGGGAGCCGATTACCTGCTCTTAACATAATTTATACGGACCGGGTGGGGCCCACACAGCAGGTGGGCGTGGACTAAATTTTTCAGTGCAATGCTTCGCATATCGGGATAAACCCATCATCGACAGCCTTAAAGGGCTACGCCTATACTCATAGAATCTGAGGTTACAGTACGTAACCAACGTTCTAATCCCTTGAGTTCCTTTTGCATTGTTCGTGTGGAAATGCTCTTACTTTCACTATTAAACACAGTCCTGAGTGCTACCGTTGTTTTTCTTGGATTTGATTTCACCAAACGTTTAAGTGATCACCGTTCACGATCATTCAGGATATTTTTCTGGCCACATTTCTTCCTCGAAGACGATGGGTCCCCACCATTCTTCCAGATTTTAATAATGCACTAGACAGTTCTTAACCCAATTTTAGTAGTTTCTGCAATCCCCTTAGATGGTTTCTCTGCTTGATGCATGCCAATGATTTGACCCTTCTCAAACAGACTGACATCTTTTCCACGATAACGCAATGTGTCTTTTGACATGGTTGTTTAAGAAATGAGAAGCAACTCATTGAACCAGTTGGGGTTAGATAACTTGTTCCCAGCTGAAAGATAATCACCCATGCAGTAATTAACCAATAGGAGGCTCATACCTATTTGCTTAGTTAAATCCAGGAGGCAACTTTTTTATTTTGGCCAGGCAGTGTATCTATTTAGAGGCTTTCTAAAGTCAGCAGGCTATAGTGGCAATTTTGAATTAGGTTGGCTCCTAACTCTATTCAGCTGAAGATGATCACCTAAAAGTTTAATTAAAATCCATCTCATTAGGGACGGCTGTGGCTGAGTGGTTAGAGCAGTCATGCTCCAATGCGAGAGTTGGGGGTTCGAATCCACCAGCAGTCACATGTCGAAGTGTCCCTGGGCAAGACACTGAGCCCCTCATAGCCTCTGATGTGTGTCCCATCGGTGTATGAATGTGATCTAAAGCACTGATTATATAGATATATACGCTATATAAGTACAAGCTGTATAAGCTATATAAGCAATGAACATTGGATGTGTTTCACAAAAGCTCTGTAGTAGTGATTATTAGATTTTAATGAATGCTTAAAGTCTGTCCATGCTTGCTGAAGTTACTCGTTAACAAATTATTTATTCTGATGCATGCTCAATAATCCAGGTAGAAAAATCTAAAGAAAGTTAAGTCTGGTCCTTTGGTTGATCCACTATGAGAAGGTGCTATTTATAAGACTGAGCTGAATACAGCACCTCAGACTGAGGAAGTCTTTCGGATGAAAGACGAAACGTTTCTGCATTTTTTTGTTTGTTTGTTTTGCTTTTTGTTTTTTGAATGTCCAGAGGACAAGACTTAACTTTGTTTAGATTTTTACATTATTTATTTGTTCTTTTAATAATTTTAAAATGTCTAATAAAATGCTTTCTATATTTTGCTGATTGATGAAGCTCAATGGGATGCTGCTGGTTTTTAGGGTTTTAAAAGAAACACAGTAACAATTTATAATAATAAAAAACTGAAACCACGCACCACTTGAGAATCAATCGCAACCTGAGCAAAACCTTTACGTTTGCCCCACAGAAGAGGGTAGGTCTCATCACTGAACAGAGCTTCCCGAACTCCTCCAGGAGAAATCCCCAGGAGGTGGCCATTCCTCAGAGCCCGTACACACTCCTCCTGAGGACCGTGGATCACACTGAACACCTCCAGCAAAAGCTTGAAGCCTGCAAAAAGATTATCAGTTTGTTACTAAAATACAGGTCTCTCTTGTCAATGAGTCATCCTGGCTCAGTGAGACTAACCAGAATAAATAAAGGTTGAATGAATGAAAACACTTTTTTTTTCAACTGCATACTAGTGCATTCTGGACAGCTAACACCAATGTCCTCTACAAGAAAGGGCAGAGCCAGAATCAGAATAAGCTTTATTATCAATGTACTGAAATACAGTGAAATTATGCTCGTGCAGTCGCCTGAAAGATGGGCGTAGTGCACATTGCTGCTGCTATAATAACGCAGCCCCTTACTGTTTATCAGAATACTTTTAGATAGAAAAGGTAAAAGCCATCAAGATAAAGATAGTAGCATTATAAAAAAAGATCTCCACATCTTATCTTATCAGGACATGATTTGAAACATCAAAAAAACTCTACCAGCAAGCACATTTATAAACACGATTACATATGCAATTGACGTCATGTTAGTATTTTTATCTAGACTGACCCTGGGTTTTTTGATCTACTCAGAGACGGAATTATAATGAAATTATGACCTGGTTCTGACTGGTTTAAACGGGGCCAGAAACTCTAAAAAGAGTCTCGCAGGGATTTAATATTCGTCAAGGAATAGAGTTTATATTTGATTTGTTATTTCTTTATTTGCTCGCTCATCACTAAGGGCGTCAGAAGCATCCGTAATGTGGGGGGAACACAATGATGTGTGTAGGTGTGTGTGCGCACGCGTGCACGTGTGTGCGCACGTAAAAAAGGCGTTCACTAGTGTACAAAAAAGCAGCATTTCACCTAGATTTCATTTAATTCCACACATTTAAAGCATGTTTCTCACCAAGTTTGTGTAAATTCATCTGTGGATTTTAAAAGATATTTTAACTTTAATACACTTTAATACAGAGCGTCAGATCGGCACTATTTGTCTTTATAGAGAAATAAAAAAACATCACCACTGGATGTTTTTTTACTTGTGTTCAACATTCCTCATCTAAATGGATGTTTCTCATGAAGCTTGAGGACAATAAGGTGTGGGGTTTTAAAGACATTTCAGCTTTAATGCACCTGAACACACCACGTCTCTTACATCTGCAGCGTCTTACAGCATCACAATTACTGCTGAGCTAAGATGCTACAGACGTAGCTCTCCTCTCAAGCATCGTCCTAACATGAATATTTGTTTATGATCAAACTCCCGGTCAACCACTGCCCGCACTAAGCTCGCTAAACTGGCGAGCGAGTAACACAGGTACCTCCACCTGTGCGTGTTTTCTTCCGAGGCAAGAGGCAAGAAGGGACGGTGGAGAGTTGGAGGTAACCAGGAAAACCTGGAATGCAGTTTTAGTGGCTTGAGTATTCTCCTATTAATCAAGTGGAATGGATTTGTTCACAAAGAAAGAGAAACTGCGCCGCCTGAACTAATATCTTATAGTAAAAGTGGGGGGATCCAAATGAACGTTTTTTTAATGTGGGGGGGGACTTGTCCCCTTCACATATAATGGTTGCGATGCCTATGCTCATCACGTAGAAAGTCTTCTTAAGCACCATCTCATTTTTTCCTTATACGTCAAACCAGATAAGATCCATTCAGATCACATTTAGCCACTCCTTCTCATACAGGTGATAGGTGGTGCTTCCCTTCTGCGAAAGAGGAGCCTAGGGCCTATAAATCTGTAATGACATGGGAGATCCGGCCCTTCCGGTTCCTGATCTTGCGTCGTGTACCGGACTGGCCAGAGCTGTAAACTGTAACCTTCTTCTGCCTTGATTGCAATACAATAAAACTGAATTTACATTTCCTTGATTTAGTAATAGTGTGAGTTGCCGCTTCTGAGGGGGATCCGAGCAAGGGGGGCAGCATGAGCTGGGGACGGACCTGGGGTCCGAAGAGGCCTGAGGCCCACAGCTAGCAACAGCTGGCTGCAGTGACCCGTGACCCGCATCCAGCTCCCGTTGTAACAGTCAAGACTTTGAGATTTGCCCATGAAGCACTTTCAGATAGGCCACAGTCCTGATGATGTTGTTGTTCAGCTGGCAGTTCTGATAAGCCTGCATGGGCCGGGGGGGGTGGGGGGCGAGGGTATTGCGATAGACTATGCTTCTTCCCTAGTTACTGATGTCCCAGGAGAAATTTGATACTCGGCTTGTATCCAAGGTCAAACAGGGGAGTCAGATTCAGATAAGGCACAATTGTTGATTTTCTCCAGGTAGACTGTTTTTTTTTTCTTTTCAGCCTTGAGTCCTGCTGGAACTTTTCCGGTCCAAAATGGGCAGATTTATGGGTATCCACTCTACTGATCCATGCTATGAGCCTTTTTCAAGGTTGATCCCAACATGTTGGCAAGTCCTAGAAGCCGCAGGTAGCCTGCGATTCTCACAAATCGCCTCCATCTCGTAAATCAGCTGATTTTTTTTTTTTTTCTGATGGCCTCCCTTCTCCCCTTACAGCCATCCCCTCCACACCATTATTATGAAATATTTATTCTAGTGACTATCTAGTGTAGGGTTTTTTTTTTTTTTTTTAATAGGATAGAAAGAAAGAAAAGACAAAGCAAGACTCCAAAATATAAGAAATATACACAAAGAGAGCACACGGCAAAACACCCGGCCACTGTCTGTTCACCTGCAAAGAACATGACAAAACACAGCAACAAAATACATATGTATAAAGAACTTAAAATATTCATTGCTTTGCAGTTAGTTTCCATAAATATATATGCCCATACCTACGCCTATATACATACATACATATACATGAATATACATTCATATACATATCTATATATCTACATATAAAGCCTACATAAGCATCCCTGCTTCTATTTGTGTGTGGTTGTAGTGAACTAAGCCTCAGGTCAAAACCTGGCCTTGAGGGCCTTCCTGGAACAAGAACTGTATTTCATTGATTTGAGTCCAGAAACACAAGATTAAGTTCATCCAGAGACTTTCTAAGTGTCTTGCACTGATCAATTGAAAGAACACTCTCTTTTCTATTATCATTACTATTTTACAAATGTTTTGATAATCAAAGTGTGTTTAGTTCAAACCATTTTCAAATGTTGAAGTGAACTACTCATTTTTAAATCCGCTGTGAAACAGTATTAGTGATTTTTATCCTCATTCAAAGTGGAAATCAAGTTAAGAATGTGTTACAGAGTAATGATTCAATTTCTTGATCTTCTGTCTGAAATGAGCAAGTTGTGTAAGTTGGTCAAAGGTCAAGTTTCGGTCAACTGCAAGTTTACTGAAAAAGAAATGTCATGTTTAACTTTTACAGAAAGATACTAGAGAAGTGACTCCACGAAGTCTGAGTTCTTCATAATATCTTCTGTCTGTTCTTAAACAATCTAATCTTTTTCCCTTGACTTTTAATAACCTCTTACATCACAAAAACACACCTCTGTCTGGTCAATCGACCAATCAGAAAACTTCCCAAATGGACCGGAAGTGACCTCTTTAAAAGGTTTAACACTTCCTAGTTCAGAGAGAGTGGGAAGAAGTTCTGGGAAGTTCTGAGAAGTTCTCAGTAGTTCTGAGAAGAACGCTGAGAAGAACGCTGAGAAGAACGCTGAGAGAATGCTGTGAGTTAGTTCCGAGAGCAGCAGAGTTCAGAATGCTGGAATGCAGAATGCTCAGGACATCTGCAACTAAGCTGGACGAGAGAAGTTCAGAGGAACTATGAAGTCTGTTCTGGATGATCTCACGACTCCGAACGGTTCCCTACCATCCTACGGAGACGCTGGACCGGTAGCGTTAACTGGAACTCCGTATCCGCTGATTCATCGTCAGAGAGGTAATGAGTCGAGTTTACTACCGAGCGTACCGAGGAAAGCTGGGTCCAGAAGGAGCGTGTTGTTCTGGTTATAACAGACAAATTCCCTCACCCATCTCTCTCAACTTAAACTTCAATTTCCATCTTTAAACTCTTCTTTTTGCTAGAAATCATTCCAGATATTTTCAGAAATGTCTGTTGTGAAGCAAGGTTTTCAACCATCGCCGTATGGTCTTCTAATTGTAAACTGATTAATTAACCTGTTGTTATTTTCAATTTTGCCAAATTAATGTAAAGGTTTGATGTTAAATTTTGATTCTGAAAATAAATGACCACGTTCATTTTGATGGGTCAAAGAAAATTAACGTCTCACGTTACGTTTTTAATAATTCAATGCACGACATTATTCAGTCCAGAAAAATGAATGAATCCGTTTAATTTATGAATATATCACAGAATATGTTCATCTACATGGTTGTGAACATGCATAAGCGTATAAGGCTTCTCTAATAGAACATTTAATAGTAACTGTGAAGCAGCAGAGACCCGACCCCCAAGACCAGAGGCAGACGAACAAAGGGGGGATCAGAGCCCAAGACCCCAGGAGGGACCCCGACCACGGAGCCCCCAGGGCCACCTACACAGGACGAACCACTCGCCCACCCCCCAGATCGGACCACAGGGGAGAGCCGGAAGAACCCCACCAGCGACCACATACAGTGACCCCCCGGGGCCAACAGCGACAAACTCATAGGCCCCGCCGGAACCCGCCGTACCGATGCAGGTCCAGGCCCGGGCACGGAGGCCCGGGCACGGAGGCCCGGGCACCGAGGACCCACACCACCCAGGCCAAGGCCTGACAGGGCCAGAGGACCCGAGCCCCACCAGGCAAACACCAGGCCGAGCCGACACACGCCCAAGCGCCCAGCCCCCGACTCCAAGGGCCCCAAGCGCACCGGCAGGCAAGGGCACACCCCACCAGGGGGCCGCGCGATAGGGGCGCGATGCCAAGCGCCCGCAGTTGTATCAAAGAGGGGGCAGTCCGAGTCTCGGCCAAACAAATACCCATTCATACACAGACACAATCACACAGTCCCAGCCTCATTCTTACACTCACTCACTTAAAGACATACAATAACGATACATTTCATTCTTATTCCCGATACGCACTCTATACCCCCCAGGTCCAAGACATGTACCCGCCCTCTACAGGGGGTAGCCCATGCCCAAACCCAGGAGGTAAACCCATTCATTCTCGAGCGGAGAAGAGCCAATATCCCAGACCCGGCCCAGGTCACGCCCAGCCGACAGGACACTCCCCACCATGAAGAGGACACGCCACCGACCACCCCCACACACCGCCAACAACCAAGCACGCGCCCCCAGCCGACCACCCGCCAGGCCCCGGCAGCCACCCCGGCCAGCGGGCCAACCATGGCACCCAAGAGCCAAGCTCAGGGGCTCCAAACAACCCCAGGGAGAGCACAGCGCCAGCACCACCCACGGCAATCCCCCAGACCCCGAACCCCCACATAGTCCTGGTCAACACCCGACGGCCTGCCCTTCTCCCGAAACCCACCCCCAAAATGGCAGTTAGGGAACTAGGGGGGGAGGAAAAAATAAATAAATAAATAAGACACCGACATACACCCCCACCCCTAGATGTGCTGTTGATGTGTGTTGTTGTATAGTGCCATTAAAAAGGAAAGAAGAAGGAGCAAAGGCTGGCATGATGCCAGTTTCCCTTCCACCCCAACTCTATCCAAACCCTAGTGTCTAAATGCAACCGTTGTAAGTGAGCACAGGCACAGGGGGTGAGAGTAAGGTCATCCCACCACCCATAGCCATGTGCCCACCTCAAGTTCCTATATGTGAATGTCATGAGGATGTTATGAATGAATGTCTAAGGTGTACAATAAAATTGAGTCCCAGGTGGCTATGGTCAACAGAGATGTAAAATTGTTGCAGCACACCTGAGCCCAAACAACCCTAAATGTGTGGAATTGAAATGAAGAGGGTGGAGGTGCATGGTGAGGGATGGGGAGAAATAACTGAGAGCAAATGCTCCCACAGGGAGTCAGCTCCCACACTGACCCAACAGCCCCCCCACCCCCCCTGTTCCCCAAGGTCCACCCAGGGATTGAGGCCAAGACACCTCTCCATCTGGACCGACCGACAGGCCCGCTGAGCTCCAGAACAGAGAGGGACAGAGCCCCGAGGGCCGCCAAAAGCAGTACCAGCAGCCTACACACCCGAGGGCCGCCAGGACCCCCACAAACCGCAGTCAGCCCGCCACCAGATGAAGCTAAAACGTCTTCAGTTGATCCAAAATGCTGCTGCCAGAGTCTTAACTGGAGTTAGTAGGAGAGATCATATCGCTCGAGTTTTACAAACCGGATTCCAAAAAAGATGGGACACTAAACAAATTGTGAATAAAAACTGAATGCAATGATGTGGAGGTGTCAACATCTAATATTTTATTCAGAATAGAACACAAATCACAGATCAAAAGTTTAAACTGAGAATGTATCATTTTAAGGGAAAAATGTTTCCAAATTTCATGGCGTCAACAAATCCCAAAAAAATTTGGGACAAGTCCATTTTTACCACTGTGTGGCATCCCACCTTCTTCTTACAACACTCAACAGATGTCTGGGGACAGAGGAGACCAGTTTCTCAAGTTTAGAAATAGGAATGCTCTCCCATTCATGTCTAATACAAGCCTCTAACTGTTCAATTGTTTTGGGCCTTCTTTGTCGCACCTTCCTCTTTATGATGCGCCAAATGTTCTCTATAGGTGAAAGATCTGGACTGCAGGCTGGCCATTTCAGTACCCGGATCCTTCTCCTACGTAGCCATGATGTTGTGATTGCTGCAGAATGTGGTGTGGCATTATCGTGTTTAAAAATGCAGGGTCTTCCCTGAAAGAGATGACGTCTAGATGGGAGCATATGTTGTTCTAGAACCTGAACATAGTTCTCTCATTAATGATGCCTTTCCAGACATGCAAGCTGCCCATGCCACAAGTGCTCATGCAACTCCATACCATCAGTGATGCAGGCTTCTGAATGAAGCGTTGATAACAACTTGGGCTATCTTTGTCCTCTCTGGTCCGGATGACATGGCATCCCAGTGTTCCATGAAGAACTTCAAATTGTGACTCATCTGACCACAGAACAGTCTTCCATTTTGCCACACTCCATTTTAAATGACCCCTGGCCCAGTGCAAACATCTGAGCTTGTGGAGCTTGCTTAGAAATGGCTTCCTCTTTGCACTGTAGAGTTTCAGCTGGCAACGGCGGATGGCACGGTGGATTGTGTTCACTGACAATGCTTTCTGGAAGTATTCCTGAGCCCATTCTCTTATTTCCTTGACAGTGGCATTCCTGTTTGAGGTGCAGTGACGTTTAAGGGTCCGGAGATCATGAGCATCCAGTAGAGTTTTACAGCCTTGACCCTTACGCACAGCGATTGTTCCAGATTCTCTGAATCTTTTGAGGATGTTATGCACGGTTGATGATGATAACTTAAAAGTCTTTGCTATTTTACGCTGGGTAACACCATTCTGGTATTGCTGCACTATCTTTCTGCGCAACAATGGTGGAATTGGTGATCCTCTTTCCATCTTGGCTTCTGAGAGACACTGACACTCTGAGAAGCCCTTTTTATACCCAATCATATTGTCAATTGACCTAATTAGTGTTAAGTGGTCTTCCAGCTGTTCGTTATATGCTCAATTTCCTTTTTCCAGCTACTTATTGCTACTTGTCCCAACTTTTTTGGGATTTGTTGACACTGTGAAATTTTGAATCAACATATTTTTCCTTTAAAATGTTAGATTTACTCAGATTAAACTTTTGATATGTCATCTATGTTATATTACGAATAAAATATTGACATTTGCCATCTCCACATCATTGCATTCAGTTTTTATTCACAATTTGTTTAGTGTCCCAACTTTTTTGGAATCCAGTTTCTAGTTTCTCTCCAGTGGCTCCCTGTCAAATCCAGAATAGAATTCAAAATCCTACTTCTAACCTACAAAGCTCTCAACAACCTATCTCCATCTTATATTACAGATCTTATTGATCCATATTTTCCTAACAGAGCACTTCTCTCTCAGGCTGCAGGTTTACTTGTGGTTCCTAGAATTTACAAAAACAGAATAGGAGGCAGAGCTTTCAGTTATCAGGCTTTTCTCTTGTGGAACCAACTTCCAATTTCTGTCCGTGAGGCTGACACATTATCTAGTTTTAAAACCAGGCTTAAGACCTTCCTTGTTGCTAAATCCTTTAGTTAGGGTCAGCTTGGGTTTCCAGAGTTGACCTTTAGTTATGCTGCTATAGGCTTAGACTGCTGGAGGACAAACTGACCACACTTTTTCACTCTACTACTGTCTTTACTTACTCTGCTCAACCTGTTTTGTATTTGTAATTATTCTTTCTATCCTTAACATGTGGGGGGGGGGGGGGGGTTTGTCTTTCAGGTACACCTGGACCTATATCTGGACCTACCATTCTGTGTTCGTCTGTCTCTCCTTTCTGTCCTCTCAAACCAGCTGGTCAAAGCAGATGGCCGCTTGTCCTGAGCCTGGTTCTGCTTGAGGTTTCTTCCTTTAAAAGGGAGTTTTTCCTTTCCACTGTTGCCACTGTGCTTGCTCAGGATGGGAGACTGCAACGAAGCCAAGATTCAACTTGTCTGCTGGATTCCTTAGATAGAGAACTTTACTAATTGGCTTTTTTATGTTAGTGAATGTTCCTGTAAAGTGCCCTAAGACAACTTTGTTGTGATTTGGCGCTATATAAGTAAACTGAATTGAACTGAACTGAACTACTGAGGAACAGTTCAGTTTCTCTTTTGTCTTCAGAACCAGGTAAACAGCTTCAGACTTTGTTTCTGGTTCAGTATGGGCTTGAAACAAAGAAATGGTCAGTTGTAAACCAGGTTCTGGATCAGTGTGTGGGTAGTGGCTCTGGAAGCACTAACTCTGGAAAGTGTCAAAAGAAGACTTATGGTTGGCAAGACAACCAAAGATCCATAAATCTGAATAATATTGGAACACCCTTTCTGTGAACCACACAAAATGGACGTTTGAGTTAACACAGATCACCCAGGATGTCCTGGTATCAACTTGTACTAGCCTT
The DNA here is from genome assembly GCF_014905685.2 of Nematolebias whitei. Taxonomy (NCBI): domain Eukaryota; kingdom Metazoa; phylum Chordata; class Actinopteri; order Cyprinodontiformes; family Rivulidae; genus Nematolebias; species Nematolebias whitei. The sequence goes on along the minus strand of NC_056506.1, from coordinate 10,941,665 downwards.
TATCAGTCTATCCCATCAACAATCATAAATAACAGAAAGCCTCGTCTCTGTTCAAAGGGATTCCAATGTGACACTTGGGTCCCATTTCTAGCATGCAGGAAAACGGACAGACTTTTTATTCACATTCTAGAAGAATTAATACAGTTTCTCTGTGATGAAAGAATTATTTACTGGGAATAATTAAATAACTTGCCTTGTGTTCCTCCTACAGCTGACAAGAACCTGTGTAGTCCAAAAGTTTCCAAACTTGTTTTCTGTTTATAAGGTTGACAGAGTGTTTGTATTGTTTAACCTCATTTAAAGTTGATAAGTGTCTTAAATGATTTTATTTGATGACTTTTTCAACAGAGCAGATTAAAATAATACTTTATTTAGTGGATAAAAGTTCAGCCCTTTCATTTTGATTGGTTCAAATCGACCACCTCTTTCAAATCAGAGGTGTGGTCATTTGTTTACAAGAGAGGAAGACCTCTCAGAATATTAGATGAGAAAAGAGAGAGAAAAGAGAGAGTGAAGAAGAAATGATGATGAAGAAGTGATGAAGACATCCCGAGGAGGAGATTAAGCTTTAAGACACAACCTGCAGAAGACTTCCAAGGAGAAAATTAGCTTCAACTTTGGGCAAAGTTTGATAGAATCCTTTTCAGCAATCAAAACACCAGCAGTTTTCATCAAAGAGTTAACAACAGCTGTCCAGAACTCCAGGAAACGCTCCAGGCTGACCATTCGAGCCAGTGAACAAACTCATCATCTTGAGGTCAGGAATGTGAAGAATTAAAACCTTTACATCACCAGACCATCGGATCATAGAGAGTCAAATATCTGGTATCTTCTGGCAGCCTTTGAAGACGACTCCTGGTAGGAACAATTGATCTGATACTCTGACGGTTGACTCTGGTGTTCAAGAATTTAAATAATTAACCAAATTAGTATGAACTCAGTTCAGTAATTATTTTTCTTTAAATTTCAGAGCCAATTTTAACTATTGAACGATAAAACGTATTTCTTTTAGTAAAATTTCATGATTAATCTGTCCTGCTGAAATAACAAAATTGTTCTACATTGCATCTTGTTTCTGGTTTGGTTAAGCACATAGAATAATTTCATTTATCTGTTAATGCATGCTAACCAGTCATTTTTACGGTCACTTAATTTCCATTTAACTCCAGTTGGAACAAAGCCTTCATTTTAAATGTCAGAAATAATTGCCAACAGTTGTTTATCATACATAGTTAAATAAACATCACAAAATTGTATTAAAGCGTGTGTTTTACTTATGACATCTGAATCCTTCAAATAAAAGAACTCACGGTGTAAAAGGGTAATCCGAGGTAATTAAATAATAATCTGAAATGATTTTAAGACCTTCAGACGTTCTCTCAGAGCTGAGAGTGGTGCCCCTTCAAAATAAAATTCATAATGAATTTTAACAATTAAACAACCCTTCCCGCTACAGCTGTTTGAAGCTGAAGCTATGGTACTTATATAAAAAAAGAGTTTCAGAAGCTCTGTCTCAGAGCTTGATTCATTTGGTACAAGTCACATGATTATGACATCCAAAGCTTTGAAAGCACCAGTTATGTCACTGATTTGGTACCTGATTCAAAGGTTTATGAGGAAGGAAATCATCGGACAGTTTGTGGTGTGTTTTGGTGGCTCAGATTGCGCAAAATATATAAACCAGCGAGTGACATGTAGCAAGAAATGGAGCCAGTCAGCATTATAAGTTTTATGTGATTAGTTTACTAGTTGATAAGCACTTAAACCCCAAGAAAGAAAGCTAGACTTAGACGAGAGATGACTGTGAGCTGTAGTATGGCTTAATGTCAAGAAAGAGCACCACAGACACCATCTTTGCTTTGAGGATGCTGATGGAGAAGTACAGAGGGTCAGAAAGAACTCCATTGTTTCTTTATGGATTAAGAAAAAGCATATGACAGAGTGCCAAGGGGGGAGGTGAGGTATTGAATGAGGAAATCTGGAAAGGCAGGGAAGTATGTTAGACTGGTACAGAACATGTATGAGGACAGCAGGACATGTTAGACTGGTACAGGGCATGTATGAGGACAGCAGGACAGTGGTGAGATGTGCTGTAGGGGTGACAGGTAGCTTCAAAATGGAGGTGGGATTGCATCAAGGATCAGCTCGGAGCCCCTGATTGGTTTGCGACAAAAGGATGTCAGCAAAGGTCAAAGGAAAAGTTTACAAAACAGTGGTGAGACCAGCTATGTTGTATAATCTGGAGACAGAGACATGGACAAAAAGACAGGAGAAAGAACTGGAAGTAGCAGAAATGAAGATGTTGAGGTTCTCCTTAGGAGTGACAAGGATGGTTAAGATTAGGAATTAGATCATCAGAGGTACAGCACAGGTTGAACAACTGGGAGATAAAGTTAGAGAGGCCAGACTGAGAAGGTTTGGACTAGGGGTGCGAATCTCTCAAGTGTCTGGTGATCCGATTCGATTCCGATTTTTGGTGTTGCGATACAATTTAAAATCGATTTTTCGATTTGGAAACGATTTTCGATTCAGAAACGATTTTTCTATTGAAATGGTCATACATTTTGTTTCAATTATGTAGCTGACAAGCTGAAAATATTAAACAACAATGTAAACCAATAGACCATTTATTTAAAAATCCTTTTAGGTTCCTTACTGTATCAAATATTTTTTATTCATTTTATATTTATATCGAAAATAGGAAAAAATATAGGAGTGCATAAAATACTGTAACTTAAATTACCAGTATTATGTTAGCTTAGTTGCCTGAATTTTTCTAAAAAAAAAAAAAAATAAAAAATAAAAATCTAGGAACAAATAATTCATCCATCCATCATCTTTATCCACTTCTTCCTTTTCGAGTCACGGGGGTCACTGATGCCCATTTCAGCAATCACTGTGTGAGAGGCGGGGGACACCAGGACAAGTCTCCAGTCCATCACAGACAAATAATACAAAATATATAAATAAAAAAGTAAACAGACTTCAGCTTACCATAGTATATTAACCTTTAGCTCAAAATAAAACACAGACTTCAGTTATTTTTAACCATATTGTTCTAACATTTGTTATATTTTCAAAAATTAAGCTAATATGAAATATACAAACTTCACAGTCCATACTGATTCATATTTAGCGAATCTTTAACAAAATTTCAAAACCTTGTGCAAATTTGCACAAAATCTCTTCTGAACTATAATTTATAAACCATTAACTGTATCATTTAGAACTGGCTCTTGGAGATGTGTCTCATCTGTCCTCTTCAACCTGTTAAAAAAACAAATTGCATTAAGTTTGTTGTACAACTTGTCTATAAGTTTTAGTATAATATGAGAAAAAACTGTTACCTTTGAGCTGCAGCTGCATCAGAGCTTCTCCCATTTGTTGTTTCATGGTGAAGTTGTGGTGCTGCTTTATCACAAAAAACAAACAAACAAACAAAAATAGACATGAAGGAATAACGTACATTGAATCCATCGTATTAAAAATAAAACTAAACCCCTCACCTTCCACTGAGCTGTCTGCTCATAAATCCTTTGTGATGTAGCAAGAGATGGAGAGGGAACTCTCCACAGCCTTTGGGGAAGCCTGGAAGTTTGTTGCAGAGTTCGCTGCTTCGCTTTCATCTTCCGTGAATTTTGTCTTATATCCAAAATACTGTACCACAATTTTATTTTACACTTCTTGTAAACAACTGTGCTCTTGTGAAGCTCTGTCTTGCCCCGGAACATTGTAGGATCTGAAATGATTTTCAAAGACGAAGCAGCAGGTTGAATCGCGCTGTCCCCCTCCTCCATGCTAGCAGGCTCCATTCAGATAAAGGGAGCTGGCTAACTAGCTTGTTGTACGGTGGCCTACACGGCTCAATTCTACGGCGGCAGAACGGGGAGTAGGAGCAGAAAAAATATAAAACTTAAATGCATTTTAAAATCGATTTTTGGACCTTTAGAAACGATTCAGAATCGCCAGGACTAAGAATCTAGATTCATCGAAAAAAACAATTTTTTTCTGCACCTCTAGTTTGGACATGTCCAGAGGAGGGACAGTGGGTATAATGGTAAAAGGATGTTAGAAATGCAGCTGCCAGTAAAAAGACAAAGAGGAGATATATGGATGCAGTTAGAGAGGGAATGGAGGTAGTTGGAGTGAGGACATAGGATGCAAAGGACAGAGTGAGCTGGAGGAGGACGACTCGCTGTGGTGACCCCTGAAGAGGGAAAAGTCGAAAGAAGAAGAAGAACACTTTATGTATGTAAGTTACAAATATAATCTTACACTAAACATATACTGGCTCATTACATAAAGTCATGGAGGCAGAAAACCTGCAGCACAGAATCATTCTAAACTCATCATTCGTGAATTTAATTTTTTTATCTGTGTTTACAAATGTGAAGAAGCCACAAGCAAAGTTACAGCATGCCATGCCACATGTTTTAACATGGTTATTCATCAAAATTATTTATTCATCAAATAACCATGTGTATCTTTCAGACAAACAATAATGTTTAAAGCAGCACAAGGACAGCCTGATATCAGACAGAAATGTCTCAGGATGTTAAACAACAGCTGTCAACTCTGTCAACCACCATGAAGAACTTCATGGCAGCACGACGGCTCAGTGATTAGCACTGTTGCCTCACAGCAAGAAGGTCCTGGGTTCCATCCCCGGTTGGACATGGGGTCTTTCTGGGTGGAGATTGCATGTACTTCTCGTGCTTGCGTGGGTTTTCTCTGGGTACTCTGGTTTTCTCCCACAGACCAAAAACATGCATGTTAGGCTGCCTTCAGGCCCAGGCCTCCCTTGCAAAGGAGATTTGTAATCTCAATGGGATTTGCCTGGTTAAATAAAGGTTAATAAATAAATAAAAAAAAGCTTTGATGAAATGAAATGAATTAATGAGCCCTTTTTCGAAACAAGCCTCAGTGCTTCAGAAAAGTAATTAAATAATTTGCCCATTCCTATTTATATATCAAAACATTTGGGTCATTTAGAGGATGGGTACTATGACTTTTGGATCTTATTATTTTTATACATTTCAAAATATTTAACTTTATTTACAAAAAAATCCCTGTACAAATACAATGACATCCATCCATCCATCCACTTTACCCACTTCTTCCTTTTCGTGTCACAGGGGTTACTGGTGCCCATGTTTCAGCTATTGCTGCGTGAGAGGTGGGGGACACACTGGACAGGTCTCCAGTCCATCACAGGGACACATAGAGACAAACGAGACAAACAACCATTCACTCTCTCACTCACACCTAGGGACAATTTAGTTACCAATCAGCCTAAAATGCATGTTTTTGGTATGTGGGAGGAAACCGGAATACCCAGAAAAAACCCACGCATGCATGGAGAGAACATGCAAACTCCACCCAGAAAGGCACCAGGCTGGGATTTGAACCAGGGTGATCTTTTCACAACTGATCCACCGTGCTACCCTGAGATCTTTTCAGTGACTTAAAAATATGTTCTTTTTGTATTCTGTTTTAGCTTATAGCAATGTTTTTTTCTTTCTTTTCTGTGAATTGGGGCTAAATAAATAAACAAATGCTGTCTACACTTGCTCCCACAAACTTTACACTTTTTGTAAAGTTTATGCCTCAAAACATCAGCACACACACAGGTTAGAGTATCGCAAAAGCAAGTTTGGTGTTTGTTCCCTTCAGATATCAGAGTCAGAGAGTCAGAGAGTCAGAGTTTCTTTATTGTCATTCGCACCTCATGTGGTACATGTGGTGGAGCGAAATTATGTACACAAGGTCCCAGTTACATCCAACAATAAAATGTATAAGAAAAACAGTAATAACATCTAAGATATGAATTAAGAAAAACATCAACTAAATATACACTAAGCACTCATAACATAAAACATTGAACATCAGCACAAACTAGAACATGAGTCTGTGAGTAGATGTGCACGCATGAACACATCAACATTGAAACAGATCAGCAGCAACATGAAACAGATCAGCAGCAACATGATATGGTTTTTCACAGTGATTATTCTAGTTAGAGATTCATGAGTCTAACAGCCTCAGGGTAGAAGCTGTTCCTCAGTCTAGTGGTTCTACACTTAATGCTCCTTAACCTCCTTCCTGAGGGGAGTGGGGCAAAAAGTGTGTGTGCTGGGTGAGTGGGGTCCTTCATGATGCAGGTGGCCCTCTTCCTGCATCTGGAGGTGTAGATGTCTGTGATGGTGGGGAGGCTGATTCCGACAGATTTCTGTGCAGCCTTCACCACTCTCTGCAAAGCTTTTCTTTCTGCAGCTGTGCAGCCTCCATGCCACACGTTGATGCTCGAGCACAGGATGCTCTCCACTGCACACCTGTAGAAGGAGGTGAGGACTGAGCTTCCCAGACCAGCTCGCCTCAGCCGTCTGAGGAAGTAGAGTCTCTGATGAGCTTTCTTGATCAGGCTGGTGGTGTTGTTGCTCCAGCTGAGGTTGTCATTCATGTGTACACCCAAGTACTTGTAGCTGGAGACCACTTCCACCGCAGATCCTCTTATGTTCAGGGGGGTGTAGATGTTTTTGTTCCTTCTGAAGTCCACAATCATCTCCTTTGTCTTCTTCACATTGATGTGAAGGTTATTCTCTTTGCACCAGCTCTCCAGGTGTTCCACCTCTTGCCTGTAGCTGGACTCATCATTGTTTGTGATGCATCCCACCACCGCTGTATCATCTGCAAACTTTACAATGTGACAGTCTGGATGGGTAGCTGCACAATCATACGTGAGCAGAGTAAACAGAAGGGGGCTCAACACACATCCCTGAGGAGAGCCAGTGCTGAGGGTTATGGTGGAGGAGGAGAAGTTGTGGATCCTCACGAACTGTGGTCTGTTTGTTAAAAAGTCTAGTACCCAGTTGCAAATGTAGGGGCTTAGTCCTAGTGTGGATAGTTTGTCCATCAGGGTTTGGGGGATCATGGTGTTGAAGGCAGATGTGAAGTCCACAAAGAGCATACAGACGTAAGAGTTTTTCTGCTCCAGGTGGTTGAGCGCAGTGTGGACCACAGAGGAGATGGCATCCTCTGTTGATCGGTTCTCACGGTATGCATACTGATGAGGGTCCTCATTGATGTTGATGGTTGTTTTGATGCGAGTCATGACCAGTCTTTCAAAGCATTTAGCGACTATCGGGGTGAGGGCCACTGGCCGATAGTCATTCAGACCAGTCACTGTAGAGCTTTTTGGGACTGGGATGATGGTGGCAGTCTTCAGGCAGGTGGGAACTGTCTCCAGGGTAAGTGAGGTGTTAAAGATGTCTGCCAGCACCTCACAGAGCTGATCAGCACATTCCTTCAACACTTTTCCGGGGATGTTGTCTGGGCCAGTTGCCTTGTGTGGATTAATCGTCCTGAAGGTACTCCTTACTTCTGCTGAGGTCCTCCTTACTTCTGCTGAGGTCACGCTGAGATGCTCTTCATCCGGTGGTGAGGTGAGTCTGGTGCTGGGTGGTCTGTTTGGGTCTTCAAAGCGTGCATAGAACTTGTTGAGGGCATCAGGCAGAGATGGGTCTTTGGGGCATTGTTCGCTCCTTCCTTTATAATCTGTTATGCACTTAATGCCCCTCCACATGCTCCGAGGGTCTTGTGAGATGAATTGACCCATGATCCTCTTTGCGTATGTGCCCTTGGCCCTCTTAATACCAGCAACCGGCTCTTTTCTTGTTCTACTCAGCTCCTCTGAGTTTCCAGACCTGAAGGCAGTGTTCCTGGCTTCCAGCAGGGTACGCACCTCTGCATTCAGCCATGGTTTTCTGTTTGGTAGCTTTTAACATTTCTGATAGTGGAGACGGTGTCAGTACATGTACTAATGTAACCCAGAACTGAGGATGTGTATTGGTCAAGATCAAGCAAACCTCCATTTTCAGCAGATTCTCTGAAAACCTGTCAGTTTGTTCGGTCAAAACAATCTCTCTCTCAGTATGGGGCCACTGTCCTGGATCCAGCATTTAACTTTCTTTTGTAGCGGTCTGGAGCGTCTCAGCGGGGGCATGTAAGCAAGAGCCAGGAAGATTGAGATGTGGTCTGACAGTCCTAGGTGGGGGTGGGGTTCGGCTCCTGCAGTGATTCATTAGCATTAGCGTCCGGAGAAATGTAAACGACAGAAATGAAAGTCACCGTGAACTCGCGGGGTAGATAATGTGGCCGACATTTCACTGTTATTTGCTCCAAAGCCTTCGAGCATGAGCTATTTACAAAAGTACAGTTTGTGCACCAACTTTTACTCACGTAAATGCACACTCCGCCTCCCCGTGATTTCCCCGTTAGCTCGCTGCAGCTCGAAAAAAAAGTCTGTCATCCAGCTGGAAGACTGTGTCCTTTCCGTGAGGCAAAGCACCGCACACTTCTTCATCTCTTCTGAGGCGCCCGCTCTCAGACGAAGTAAATCCATCTTGTTGTCCAACGAGCGGACATTCGACAGAAAGAAAGATGGCATGGGGAGTTTACCGGCTTTAGCGTTAGCTCGTAGCCTCACCATACCCCCGCCCGGCATCCTCTCCTCTTAAGCCGGGAGCAGCGCTTCCTCTTCTGCCCGCTGGAACGCCTCTGCTGCAGCTTCCAGGTAGATGACTTTAAGATCTGCATTCTGCCGAGCGTAGTTTTGAGTTTGTTGCTGATTTCTGCTATATTTCGTGGCAAATCCGCTCCTATTCTCATCAGTTCGGTTCGGCTATAGTTCACACGCATAAATCGCGCGGAGTCAGGCACAGAGTCAATATCAAAACTTCTAAAAACTGGGATGGTACCGGGAGCCTGTGAAGCTGCAACTGCTCTGAACGCGGCCATCTTGCATCTATCCATGCATATATCCTCAGCCCGCTGCAATTCTAACAGTAATTAATGGCACCATGTAGCCTCTAACAAGATGGTGGCATGAATTCATGCCTCATTTGCTTAGAGTGCGCTGTGGTTGGCCTTACAAATGTACTTCTGTTTCAGTGTCTCTCACTGTCCAAAACTAAAGCAGTTTTTATTTGACTTTTTTTATAAAACCACTTAAAATCAGCTCTAACTTTAACCCTGACCTAGCACTCATTGGCAGATGGACTGATAACCAAACCATCTTGCTGCTTGGCTTCTGCTCTAGAAGCCAGCATCTTGTGACTTTATGTTTTAAATGGTGGTGACTAGTCCATGTGGTTGCTGTAGTGTGTCTGAACAGTGTGAGTACCAGGGATCTTAAAGATGAAGTGGTCAGCTACAGAGTGGCAGGTACGGCCCTTCTGGATGATCACGTTAGCCAGGAAGTAGTAATAATCAATGGGAATGGCTCCGTGGTAATAGACGATAAGAGCCGGTCCTTTGTCAGGGATCTTGTCCATGCCGTGAACCTCATAGCCTGGTACAATGGGGAGAGTAAAAACAACAAGTGTTACATGATGCATTCATTTAACCATCAATTTGAACAACAACTTATACCATTTCACATTTCCAATGGTTTTACTGAAATACCTCTGACATTGTTGCCAAAGAAATTCTGAGCATTTCATTGCATGGACGTCTAAAAATTGAATCTGGCATTATTTAGGATAACACACCCACAAAAAAAAAAATAAAAATCCTTGAAAAGACTCCAGTTTGTCTAAATAGTTGCAGCAACAAAATTATATTGTTATATTTTTCCAACTTTAGCATTTCTTATAATTTCTCTTGCAGTAAAATTCAGAATATGATTTATTAATGGCCCAGTAATCCACAAATATCGCCTGCTGCCTTTTATATCAGAGTTTTAAATTAGATCTTAGATTGTCTTAAAAATTACAAAGTTGAAAATATTTTGGTCAAACCTTGAAAATGAGCTTCAGCCAATCTCATGTTAGGAATGACTCTCAGCTACCGCCACATCATATTTTAGCACTACAGTATATCTGTAGAATTTACTCATTTACATTTGCTGTGTTTTATTGTCAGCTGTCACAGCAATCTTAAATTGCACTGAAAATAATAAACAAGCCAACCATAGTATTTACAAACCGGATTCCAAAAAAGTTGGGACACTAAACAATTTGTGAATAAAAACTGAATGCAATGATGTGGAGATGGCAAATGTCAATATTTTATTCGTAATATAACATGGATGACAGATCAAAAGTTTAATCTGAGTAAATGTAGTGATGTAGGGTTCGGTTAGCTTCAGTTAGCTTAGGAGCTCTACTACAATCAATATTTAATAACGGGTTCTCTCTTTTTCGAGCTACTTGACAGATATGTGACAGAGATACTGTGTTGGAGATGGTCTAATCAGTGACATGAGACGTTAATTTTCTTTGACCCATCAAAATGAATGTGGTCATTTATTAACAGAATCAAAATTTAACATCAAAACATTGTACACTTGATTATTCTGATTGGCTCTGATTAATAAAACTTGGCACGTTTTACTTAATAAAAACAACAGACATATCCTTAGATCTTAAATTAATGTCTACAGACTTAGCTATCTTTTTACTGGCAGAGAAATATAGAAGAGTTTTAAAGATGGGAAATGAAGGAGTTTAAATGGAGGGAAAAAATGGATGAGGGAAAGTGTGTTGACGAAGAACGGCACCATCCATCCGAACCCAGCTCAGCCTCGGTACACTGGTAGTGAAGCGACTCGTTACCTTTGCAGAAGATAGGTCAGCTCCGGTACGGAGTTCCATTTCAACGCTACCTTTCAGCGTCTCCTTAGGATGGCTGAGAATCGTCCGAAGTAGTGACGGTACTCCGTTCAACAACACGCTCACCTCCAGGGTGGACTCACATGAGCTGTGAGTCCGTCAGAGGTTCCACTCAGACGTGGAAGATTCCATAATCCCAACTAGACTCGGAAGAACTCCCAACTAACTCCAGCACTTCTGTTCTCCTGGAACTTCTGTTCTCTCCCAGAACTTCTGTTCTTCTGTGCTCCCAGAACTAACTGGAACTAGGAAGTGTTGACTTTTAAAGAGTTCTGCTTCCGGTCACTTTTGGGAAGTCCTGATTGGTTGAAAGAACCAACAGGGGTGTGGTTTTAGTGACGTCAGATGGTTACTACAAGTCAGAAAAACAGCGGAGATGTTTGGGAACAGACAGAGAAATGTTTTGGGGAAATGACAGACCCACAGGTGCCAGCTTTTCTTGTTTCTGTCTGAGAGGTTTAAAAACATGACAGTTCGTTCCAATAAACTTGTTTGCGACTGTCTCCGACTTTTGACCGACATCACTCCTTCTCATTTCAGACAGAAGATCAAAAAATGCATAATTACTTTGTAACAGACATTTTAACTTGATTTCTACTTTGAATGAGGATTTAAAAAAAATCATTAATACTGTTTCACAGTTGATTTAAAATGAGTGGTTCACTTCAACATTTAAAATGGTTTGAACTAAACACACTTTTGATTATCAAGACATTGTAAAAATAGTAATGATAACATAAAAAAGAGAGTGTTCTTTCAATTAATTAGTTCAGGATACAATTAGAAAGTCTCTGGATGAGCTAAGTTGTATTTCTGGATTCAAATCAATGAAATAACAGTTCCTGTCCCATGAAGGTCTTCAGAGGCAGGTTTTGACCGGAGGCTTAGTTCACTACATAAATCTAACATTTTAAAGGAAAAATATGTTGATTCAAAATTTCAGTGTCAACAAATCCCAAAAAAGTTGGGACAAGTAGCAATAAGTGGCTGGCAAAAGGAAATTGAGCATATAACAAACAGCTGGAAGACCAATTAACAATAATTAGGTCAATTGACAACATGATTGTGTATAAAAAGAGCTTCTCAGAGTGTCTGTGTCTCTCAGAAGCCAAGATGGTAAGAGGATCACCAATTCCACCATTGTTGCGCAGAAAGATAGTGTAGCAATACCAGAATGGTGTTACCCAGTGTAAAATAGCAAAGACTTTTAAGTTATCATCATCAACCGTGCATAACATCAAAAGATTCAGAGAATCTGGAACAATCGCTGTGCGTGAGGGTCAAGGCCGTAAAACTCTACTGGATGCTCGTGATCTCCGGACCCTTAAACGTCACTGCACCTCAAACAGGAATGCCACTGTCAAGGAAATAAGAGAATGGGCTCAGGAATACTTCCAGAAAGCATTGTCAGTGAACACAATCCACCGTGCCATCTGCCATTGCCAGCTGAAACTCTACAGTGCAAAGAGGAAGCCATTTCTAAGCAAGCTCAGACGTTTGCACTGGGCCAGGGGTCATTTAAAATAGAGTGTGGCAAAATGGAAGACTGTCCTGTGGTCAGATGAGTCACGATTTGAAGTTCTATTTCGTATAGGCTTCGCCCTTTAAGGCTGTCGCTTAGTGGGTTTATCCCGTTATGCGAAGCATCACACTAAAAAAATTTAGTCCACGCCCACCTGCTGTGTGGGCCCCACCCAATCCGTATAAGTTACATTAAGAGCGGGTTATCACCTCCCATTTTTCTTCAGCAAGCTAACAACACTGACCTTCAACAAGATGTCCAGCTCCAACACCATCCGCTTGTGTCCATCCTGCAAGACCGGTTACTTGCTCAGCTTTGACCGGCACGACACATGCGAGGGATGCCTGGGTCCCCGCCACGTCGCCCGCGCTTCCTCCTGCCGCCTCTGTGACGATCTTCCACCGGAGGAAAGGCAGAGGAGAGCAGCCTTGTTTAAGGCTAACATCGAGGACTGCCTGTCTGTGGCGGGAGACTGTTCGCTGGACGACGCAATGGATTTCTTCGACGCCGGCTCTCAGAGCGAATCGGATGGTTCCTCTGGGACTGGTGATGTTAGCAGCAGCCCCGATGCTCGCTCCCTCCCGGGGAGCGCAGTGTTGGAACGAGGGGGGCCGAGCGGATGCTCGACCCCTCTGGGCTTTCCCGCCTCAACGGCCACATCGCTCCCTGCCGTCGGCGCACTCCTTTCAGAGTTGCCCGTCATTATACGGGAAGCTGCTGGCATGAAGGGACTTTCCGTTCCCTTACACCCCCCCCCCCCCCCGCCCAGATCGGATGATCTTGCGGGAAGGTTTGGCTCCACGCCGGCTCGCCGTCCTGATCACATCTGGCCTCGTTTTCAAGCAGTGACGTCGTAATGGAACGAGGCCGCAGCCGGTCCTGGTAAGCTGAGAGGGCCCGTCACCACTTTCGCTCCCATCACCAGAGTGGAGGGGTTCACCGTGCGGGGCTATCCCTCGGTACTCCCCCTTGAGCCAAGCCTCACGGAAGCTTTCGGAGCGAAGCTGTCCAGGTTGGAGCAGCGTCCCGTCCCTCCTGGGAAACACGACCAGACGGTGACCACGCTCTCCAATCGAGCTCATCAATGTGCCTTTCAGGCAGCCTCAGCTAACAACAACGTGGCGCTGCTAGCATACAGCGTGCCCAAGAGGCTGGAGGCCGCAGACCTGCCTGAGGAGACCAAGAGCTCCCTCTGTAAGGCAGCCGCCGCCATCCTCAACATGTGTGCCTCTTCTGTGGTTTGCCTGTCCAGGATTGCAGCATGGATGACGATGATTCAGCGATCCACCTGGCTTCGTCACTCCCCCTCGCTGCCGGAGAAACTGCACAGAGACCTGAAGGAGGGACCCATCACAGCGGACGCGCTGTTCGGGAGCAGCTTCAAAGCCATGCTGGCTAACTCTAAGCAGTCGGAGGAGGTGTCAGAGGCTGTGCGCCATCTCATCAAGCCGCGAGGTTCATCCCGCCCCCCGGCCCGCTGGAGAGACCGTCGTGAGCAGAGGCAGAAGCAACGACGTTCCACGGGCGCGGCGGCGTGGTCTCCCTCAGCTCCACCACCAGGCCCGCCCGTCAGAGGAAAGCCCTCTTCATCCCGGCAACCAGCAGTTCAGCATTTCCCCAGAGTTGGCCTGCAGACGGCGCCCTGGGCTAACAAATCGCAGAGCTCACGGGGGAGAAGATTTAAAAAATGACGGTCTGCTGAGGGTGTGTGTAAAAGTGACACGAAAGTTGAAATAAATCATCATTCAATGATCAAAGTGTCTGTTTTTAGCCAGTCTGTAAGCTCGGATGAACTCACAGCGGCTGCGCACACATCATCCACACATAACGAGCCGGTCAAGGAGGATTTAAGGTCAAGGAGGATTTAAGGCCGGTCAAGGAGGATTTACGGTCAAGTCTTGGAGCGACTCACCGTCGCTGAAGACATGACGAGACGCTCACACGACACGATGGTCAGCGAAATAACTCGTTGTCAACCCGAGCTGCACGATCCTCACCCAAGCGGTGTTAAACGTGCACTCGCACGACGCAAACAGCCTTCATCCAAACGGCGCTGCGATGATGATGGTTCACACACAGCTCCCCGGCGCTCACATCGGCTCACATCGGCATAAATGTGAGACCGCAGGCCGGGTCCGGTGAAGGTCCTCGTTCTCAGCAAGAGCGACACACATCTCACCGAAGCAAACACGTGCAGCCGCGACGTGGGCAGCCTTCACCCACCGCGTCTCAGCGCTCGGCCGCTCACGGCAGCATAAGCGTGAGACAGCTGAACGAACCCAGTGATGAGTCTCGCCTCCAGCGAGAGCGGCGCGCTTCCCACCAGAGAAAACGTGTGCTCCCGGGGGGATTGCAACCTTCACTCCAACAGCACGGCGTAGATTAAGTCGCGCTCTCCGCCTCTCAGCGTTCGCACAACGACATCGAACGCGCGGCCCCACGGGGTCATCAGCTGTCACACGCTTCGCCTCAGCACACACCGGCCCTCCTGGACATGACGGTTGGTCCGCGGTCCAAACGCAGCGCACGGGCACGTTCAGAGCCCTTTCGAGGAAGCCTCGCCTTGGGTCACGTGGAAAACATTCCCGCGACGCATGACGGCGGTCAAGGCGGCGGACTGGATGACTTCCGTACAAAACATGACGCATAACTTAAACGCACGTCCACTTAAACGCACGTCCACTCCACGAAGGTTACGCGGAGTGGCAAAAAACATGCTCGCCAGACAGATGGATGGCCAGGGTGTTATGCAAAGGTTACACGTTGCAGTTTGCAACCCGACCCCTTCCGTGCAGAGGAGTTTTAGAGACGGTCCTGTCATCACCAGACCAAATCTCTTCCCTAAATAGAGAAGTCCAAGAGCTTCTGATAAAAGAAGTAATCTCCAGAGTTCCCAACGGAGAGAAAAACACAGGGTTTTACTCACGTTACTTCCTGGTTCCCATACGGACCAGAGGGATGAGACCGATTTTGGACCTGTCAGCTTTCAACAAGGCGATCATGGACAGACCGTTTCAAATGTTGATAACCAGACAGCTGTTGGACAACATCCAGAGAAACGACTGGTCTGTTTCCGTCGACCTAAAAGATGCTTCTTTTCACATACCGATCATCCCAAAACACAGAAAATTTCTGCGATTCTCCTTTCAGGGGATGAAGTATCAGTACAACAGGCTGCCGTTCGGGTATTCCCTCGCGCCTCGTACGTTCTCAAAGTGTGTGGAGACAGCCCTACATCCGTTACACAGAGCAGGGATGAGAGTTTTGTTTTACCTGGACGACCTGCTGCTGCTGTCACGCTCCAAACAGGAAGCAGTGATGCAGGCTCAGGTGTTGACATCACACCTGTTAAATCTGGGCTTCACCATAAATTGGAAGAAAAGCTCGATTTTCCCGGCCCAGACAATTGTTTATCTGGGAGTGGAGTTAAAATTCAACCACCATGAAGGCTCGTTTATCACAAACGAGAATCGACACTCTAAAAGACCAGCTCCGCCACGTAAGACCTGGCAGAGTGGTAACAGCTGTCTCCGTCATGAAGCTGTTAGGAACGATGTCATCAGCTCACACAGTGGTCCCGCTGGGTTTATTACACATGAGACGCCTCCAGAGGTGGTTTGTGCGTCTGCGTGTGGACCCAGTAACACAAAGGAGACGGATTATCACTGTTCCTCCCTCCGTGAGAGCAGACCTCCGACACTGGGAAAACACCCTGGTTCTGTCGGAGGGAGTCCCCGTCAGCAAACCCACGTCACACGTGTCAGTCTTCACGGACGCATCGCTGTCAGGCTGGGGGGGGACATGCTTATCTCAAGCAGTAGGGGCGCTGTGGCCCCATCACACATCAGCCCACATAAATGTTTTGGAGTGTCGCACGGTGCTGAACGTGATTCAACACTTTGCTCCCGTGCTACAGAATCAACACGTTTTGATTCACAAAGACAACAAGGTGACTGCTGCGTACATAAACCGGCAAGGGGGTGTAAACTCAGCCCAGATGTTACACATTGCGCAAAAGCTACAGTGTTGGGCTCACCAAAACCTGCTCTCCATGAGAGCAGTTTACATACCCGGTATTCTGAACAAAGGGGCAGATGTGATGTCCAGGGGCGCCCGTGGAAACTGCCGTGGAGGGAGGATGCTCTCCTCCAGGCAGGAGGAGCGATCAGGAGTTACCCAGAAATAGGCCAGCACCTGTGGGTTTGGCCGCTGAGCGGTTCCGCTTAGAGAGGATGGGTCTCCCACAGGATGTAGTGCGCACAATCCAGGATTCACGTGCTGCATCTACCACAGCGCTGTACACATCAAAGCGGACAGCTTTTCAGCGCTGGTGTACAGAGAAAGGTGTAGAGGCCACCTCATGTCCATTAGGCGGCGTGCTGTCCTTTCTACAACAGCTGATGGACAGGAAGTTCGCATTCAGCACGATTAAAACGTACGCTGCAGCCATCTCTTCCTACCACGAAGGGTTCGGAGACAGAACAACTTTTAATCATCTGCTGATGAAGCGTTTTCTAAAAGGTGTACAGAGACGCAGGCCTGTTTCACGCCCACTTGCTCCACAGTGGGATTTAACGCTGGTCCTGCGAGCCCTGATCAAAGCTCCATTTGAGCCTCTGGATCAGGTTCCACTTAAATTCTTGTCTCTTAAAACAGCCCTGCTGCTGGCTTTAACATCCGCTAAGATGGTGAGTGATTTATCTGCCCTCTCTGTCGCTCCGTCATGTCTCAGAATTCAGGCTGACGGTAGCTCAGCTGACTTAAGACCAAACCCAGCTTTTATGCCTAAAAACATCACAAGCTCCTTTAAATCAAGAGCAATATCGTTGGAGGGGTTTCCCCCCCCCCCCCCCCAGATCAGAAAAAGTAGCATGTTTCCATCTTCTCTGTCTTGTGCGGGCGTTGACGTGTTACATAGCACGCACAGCTGTAATGCGCCAAACTCAACATTTGCTTGTGCATTATAGAGATGCATATGCAGGTCGCCCGTTATCCACCCAGCGCTTGTCACATTGGCTGTGTGAGACCATTTCTGAAGCCTACAGAGCATCAGATTTAGAGCCTCCTGTCAGCCTCAGAGCACACTCGACCAGGGGTATCGCATCTTCGACTGCCTTGCATAATGGTATGACAATGCAGGACATTTGCACTGCGGCCGCGTGGTCAACACCCTGCTCATTCATTCGCTTTTATCTACGTGATGTGATGGCCCGTTCCATGACACATTCGGTCCTTAATGCTCTAACAGAATGAATATTATTGTTTTCATGGAACTCTGTTTAAGCTCACATCTGTCTGCATGCTTCATAGTGTGAGATGTTATCAGTCACAAGTTGTGTTTGTTATTTTGGTTCTATTGTCACTAATCAGTTCATGACTATTGTTACCAATCAGTTCATTTGATTAATAATCAGTTCATTTGTTATTATTAATCTGTTTATACTGTTCAGCAATGAATCAGTTGGTTCATGCCCCCCCCCACCCTTATTTTCAACATCTTCCCTCCCCGTTGAAATTTTCCGGGGCGTTCATGTTTTTCAGAACGCATAGTTACAAACATGAGTCTGTGCATGGCACATAACTACGCAACGCATAATTATGCACATGGGGAGCTGAGTGACAAGACGTTTTTTGGGCAAGCTTCTGCTTCATACGGTGTTCGAATGGACCCAGTGAGGCGAGGACCACATCTGCTTCGCCCTTAACCCACTAAGCGACAGCCTTAAAGGGCGAAGCCTATACGAAATAGAACGTTGGTTACGTACTGTAACCCCAGATTCTATGAGCATAGACATAGCCCTTTAAGCGTCGGGCCTCACTGGCTCCTGAATGGCTGAATAAAAAAATTAAGCTATTTGGGAGCCGATTACCCGCTCTTAATGTAACTTATACGGATCGGGTGGGGCCCACACAGCGGGTGGGGCCCACACAGCAGGTGGGCGTGGACTAAATTTTTTCAGTGTGATGCTTCGCGTAACGGGATAAACCCACTAAGAGGCAGCCTTAAAGGGCTACGCCTATACTCATAGAATCTGGGGTTACAGTACGTAACCAACGTTCTTTATGGAACACTGGGACGCCATGTAATCCAGACCAGAGAGGACAAGGATAGCCCAAGTTGTTATCAACGCTCCGTTCAGAAGCCTGCATCACTGATGGCATGGGGTTGCATGAGAGCTTGTGGCATGGGCAGCTTGCATTTCTGGAAAGGCACCATTAATGCAGAGAACTATGTTCAGGTTCTAGAACAACATATGCTCCCATCTAGACGTCATCTCTTTCAGGGAAGACCCTGCATTTTTCAACACGATAATGCCACACCACATTCTACAGCAATCACAACATCATGGCTACGTAGGAGAAGGATCTGGGTACTGAAATGGCCAGCCTGCAGTCCAGATCTTTCACCTATAGAGAACACTTGGCACATCATAAAGATGAATGTGCGACAAAGAAGGCCCAAGACGATTGAACAGTTAGAGGTCTGTATTAGACATGAATGGGAGAGCATTCCTATTTCTAAACTTGAGAAACTGGTCTCCTCTGTCCCCAGACGTCTGATGAGTGTTGTAAGAAGAAGGTGGGATGCCACACAGTGGTAAAAATGGACTTGTCCCAACTTTTTTGGGATTTGTTGACGCCATGAAATTTGAAAACAACAGATTTTTTCTTTAAAATGATACATTCTCTCAGTTTAAACGTTTGATCTGTGATTTGTGTTCTATTCTGAATAAAATATTAGATGTTGGCACCTCCACATCATTGCATTCAGTTTTTATTCACAATTTGTTTAGTGTCCCAACTTTTTTGGAATCTGGTTTGTACACCATTAGTCTGTAACTGGACCATAGTAGACCTGATTTTTTCTGTGGCAGCTAAAGATAGATTTTTTTGGTATGTTCGAAATGACACTATATAAATCACCTCATTTAAGAACTGTAAAAATAGTATTTGATACAGCAGTCAGTGCTTAGACTGACATGTTTGGAGACACTAGAAGAAATTGGGACAAATGATTAATTGCTACTCTAAACGAGACTCATTTGTGAAAATAGTGTTTTTTATTTGCTTAGTATGTCAGATCCAAGACATGAAAGTCTATAAATAAAAGAAAAAAACTGCTTAATTAAACATGTGTCATTAGACAACTCCAGTCAAATGACATGTTTATATTCATTTAACTAATAAAAATGCAGGAAATGAGCAAAACAAACCTAAACGGCTAGAGTCCAGCCTTAATGTTTCACTCAAAGGTTCAGCGAAGGCCAGGAGCTGATTGTTGGCGCTGATAAACAGCATCAGTTAGTAAATGATTATAATGAGAACATTCCATTTTGTCTTTTTGTTAAAAAAGAACATTTTATAAAAAGCATGGTGGAAACTAGACACAGCTGTTGGTTTGTTTTAGATATTCAAGCAATGAGTTGTGGAAATATTCACAATATGTGTTTGTTTTATTGCTGATTGTCCCCGACACGCCCCCTCCTCCGGCATGCCAAAAAGACCATCTTAGCACCAACATAACTGGTTTGTTCCACTTTGGAGTCAGCTGTTGAGGAAAGAATCAGTTTTGTGTTGCGTGTTTCCTTGACTGATGAAGCCTTCTGGATGGAAGGTGAAATGTTTCAGCACAAAAAAAAGAAACTGTCCGATGACCTGACTGAAAATTGTTGGATTATATACCTGGATTATTGAGCATGAACTTTGTTAATTTTATAAAAACCTTCAGATCAGACACTATATACAAACTAAAATGGGTACTCTCAATTTTCCAGATGACTTCAGAAAATACTCTTCTAGATAGCTATAAACAAGGTCGCTTTGTATCCAAATTTTATGCCAAGCTACAACACCTGAATCCAGACAGACTTTCATTTCTAAGAAAATCATGGGAGACTCAACTAAAAACAATAGACATTGGAAAATGGGAGGAAATTTTACTTTTCCTTCAAAAATTTCCATATGTTAAGACATTTCCTATTTAGACTGGTCCTAAGTTTTGATCTGCTCAGAGACGGGATTATAATGAAATTATGACCCGGTTCTGACTGGGTTAAACTGGGCCAGCAAACTCTTAAGAGAGTCTCCCTGATAATTCAATATCTGTCAAGAAATAGTTTAATCAGCTTGCCACATCACGTAGAAAAGGCTTTAAAGCACCGTCTCATGTTTTCCTTACACGTCAGTACACATAAAATCACACTTAGTCACGCCCCCTCAAACTGATTGGATGAGCTCCCCTTCTGCAAAAGGCGGAGTCTAGGACCCCATAAATGAGTGACAACACGGGACTTCGGGGCTCTTCCGGTTCTGTGAACGCGTCATGGGATTGTGTAGAGTCCAGCACTGTGAAATTGTAATCTTCTCCTGCCTTTTTAATATAATTGGTAAAACTCAATGGACGTTTCCTTGATTTATTTGTTAGCATGAGTTGCTACTTCTGAGGGAGGTTCGAGCCGGGGGTAAAGACGTGGGCTGGAGGGGGTTTCCGGATCCGGTGGCCCGCAGCCGGATCACGTCTTTAACAGCTGGTGCCGTGACGACCTGGACTCCCGTCTGTAGAAGTGGTGGCTCGTTATTCGTATTATTTAATGGTAACACAGTGGCAGGGGACCAAGTCGGAGCAGACTTTCTAGCCGGCTTGTAACATAAGGTAAGCAGCGACCTGTTATATCAAACTTCTGTGTGTCCCTTAAGGACTGACAGGCTGCTCTGTTTTCGGTCCGGTGCACGCATTTTAAAGAGCTAAAAGGCAGTAGAACATTACAGTTTAATACGTGATTTTGTGTGTATTTATTGGACGTAACAATTTGTGTACGTAACATTTTTTTCGCCTGGGCGCACGGGGAGCGGGCCGGAAGCGTTAGCAACAACGCTAACCGGAAGTGGTCCACGAGCGTTTTAAACAAACGAAACGTTAATTTTTCTTTAAAATTTAAGCTTTCAGTTGATGCCCGTACATAAATTATCATTTGTTTATTGAAAAAAACAGAGGATACGACGTGGCTGACGGTTTAAAGCCCACTTAAAAATTGTGGCATCATTTCTGTTGACGCCAGAATATTTACGAGAAAAAGTGCTCAGTCCGAAAGACGTCCCGGGCGTAATTCCCCGTCGCTGTTTATTAGAAACACGTTAAAACTTGGACGTCTGGACAGCGTCAAGTGGTTTGGTTATGTGACAGTTCCAAAAAAACCTTACGTGGTTTTAGGTGCCTGTGGTGAGAAATTGCTATCCTCCTCGGAAAATGTGATGACCTCGGGGTTCTGTTTATGATAGACTTCCTTTAGGTCTGTAACAAAGACATTACAGACTGGCCAGCTGTGCACCCCCGAGCGACGTAGCTGTTTTTATATATATATATATATATATTTTTTTTTTACATACATTTTTATTCTCGTCTATTTTCGGTCAGGGATGCGCTAGCTTGAACGGCTGAACCTTTAATCAATCAACCTTTATTTAGACAGGTAAATCCCATTGAGCCTCGAGGACTAATTTACAAGAGAGACCTGATTTCAACAAAGAAATATGACAACAATGGACAACAGCAACAACAATAAACAATTATAAAAAGTCATACTGCAGGGTTTTTTTTTTTTTTACAAATAGGATTTTTTACAAAAAGGAAAAGGTAAAAACAAACAAAAAAAACAGCTAGATTCTAAGGCGAATGTAGAAAACTAAAAACAGGAACATGTCTGTATTGGTCCCTGCCAGGAGTCCAACAGATTCTTACAGCCACTTACAGAGGTCAAGATCGAGAGCTTCAAATCTTTTTGTAAGATATTCCAGGAAACAGGAGCAGAGTAGGAGAAGGTCCTTTTGCCTAGTTCAGTCCTCATTGAGGGAACTTTGCAGGTAATAATGTCCTGAGAGCGCACTCCGTAGCTGCACTCACGCAGAGACATGTAGGAGGAGATGTATGAAGGCAGCAGACCAAGAAGTGATTTAAAGATGAAAATGTACCAGTGAGAGAGTCTGCGTGAAGTTAATGATGTCCAGTTAACCAGTGAATACAGGGTACAGTGGTGGGTACGATAATCACAGCCAGTTATGAATCTTAGTGCACCATGATAGACAGCATCCAACATCTGCAGGATTCTTGTAGGAGCGTTCATGTAAATAATGTCAACGTAATCAATGGAGGGAAGGAAAGTCACAGATACAAGGCGTTTTCTAGCATTCAGGGTTAGACAGGATCTGTTTCTGAAAAAGAAACCCAGTTTAACTTTCAGTTTCTTTACCAAGTTTTTCACATGGAGCTTAAAAGAGAGATGTGAGTCGACCAAGATACCCAAATATTTATAGGAATCAACAAACTCAATGGGGACACCATTTGAGGATAAAATCGGAGGAAGAACTGCTGGGACCAACTTCCTATTTGAAAAAAGCATCCCTTTGGTTTTGTTGGCATTTAGGACAAGTTTGAGGTGGAACAAATCTGTCTGGATGTAGTTGAATGCAGATTTCAAAAGCTGGAAAGCCTTAGCAACCGTTTTAGCTCGACAATAAACAATTGTGTCATCAGCATATAAAGGTATGGATGCATTAGGGATGTTTTTACCTACATTATGTATGTAGATTGTAAAGAGGGTGGGTCCTAAGACTGAGCCTTATGGTACACCATTGTTGACTGTTAAATAACTGGAGGAAGTACCATTATGTTGAACACATTGCCTCTGGTCTGAAAGATAGTTAGAGAACCAACCAATGGTGTGTTCTGAGAAACTAATTTCTGAGAGTTTATGACACAAGATGTTATGATCCACAGTGTCAAAAGCTTTAGACAGGTCTAAGAAAAGTGCAGCACAATAATCCTTAGCATCCAGTGCTTCAACAACGTCATTAAGAACCTTCAGTGAAGCAGTGGTTGTGCTGTGTTGTTTCCTGAAACCAGATTGATGTGGAGGTAAGATGTTAAATGAGTCCAGGTAATTTTTGATTTGAGAGTTTATCAGTTTTTCTAGAACCTTGGCTAAAATGCAGAGTTTAGAGATTGGTCAATAGTTGTTCAGTGAGGTGGGGTCACCTCCCTTCAGCAAAGGAAGAACAAAGGCTGTTTTCCAAGTGTCTGGGATGGAGTTTTGTCTTATGGAGAGATTGAAGATGTGGGTCACAGGGACTGTGATGATATGAGCAGCCAGCCTTAAGAAGTAAGGTGGAAGTTCATGTGGAACTGCAGATTTTTTAGGGTCAAGATCTTTTAACAGTTTATTGACCTCACTGACTGAGAATGGAGAAAAAAAGAAGGTGTGATTAACTGAGGATTGACTTGTAGGAGGGATTTGATTTGTAGAAGTTTGGTTATTAGGGGAAGTGGCTGATTTTCCATTAGTAACTGTGTCAAATAAAGAACTAGAAGCAACAAAATGTTTGTTGAAACAGTTCAGGATCTTGTGCTTATTTGACACAAGAACAGAGTTAACGAGAAGTTGTGATGGGAGGTCAGATGATTGGGTGGTGCCTGAGAGAGAGTTGATGGTTTTCCAGAATCTGTTAGGGTCATTTAGATTTTTGGAGGTCTGAGATAAGAAATAATTGCGTTTTGCTGCTTTGACAGCAGTTGTGCATTTATTCCTCATCTGTCGAAAACTCAAACCAATCAGTGTCTGAGTCAGATTTTTTTTGCTGTGGCCCAAAGATTGTCTCTCCTGTGCAGGAGGTCAGCTAGCTCTGGAGTAAACCAGGGACTGTCACGTCCCTTTATTCTGAACTGACGAAAAGGAGCATGTTTGTTCACAAAATAAATGAAACTATTATGAAAATAGTTCCAAGCGGAGTTCACGTCATCAGTTAACAGAATACGATGCCAGTCAAAGTGAGACAGATCCCAGAGGAATGACTGTTCACAAAAATGTTTCAGATCCCTTTTTTTAATTAATCTGGGCTTAGAAGGTGGAAGTTTAATATCTCTCAAAGCAGCTGTCACACAATGATCACTCAAAATATCAGTGAATATACCTGTACCAGGGAATTTGTGAGGCATATTAGTTAGAAATAGGTCTAAGATGGAGGATTTTTCAGGACGGTTTTTGTTTAATCTAGTGGGAGAGTCGATCAATTGGGTTAGATTGAGAGACAGACAACATTCCTTGAATTTATCACAGAGGGGGGTCGACTTACACCAATCAATGTTGAGGTCTCCAGCCAAAAGGATCTCTTTGAATTTTAAATTACCAAGAAATTCTATCAGGGAGGACAGAGCCTCAGGTGTTGCTGAAGGTGGGCGGTAACAGCAGACTACAGTTAAGATCTGGCCTCCATTCAAGGTGATGTCTACGGATAAGGCTTCAAACTGGTTTGGAATTGTTTTAGAAGACAGGACTAGCAACCAAAGAATCTCTGATGTAAACAGCGACCCCCCCCCCCCCCTTTTTTTTTTGACAATCACAGCGGTAGATGTTAAATCCATTGGTTGCCAGGTCATTATTGAGTACAGATTTGTTGAGCCAGGTTTCAGAGACGAAGATAACATCTGCCCTAGAAGAACTGACCAGAATTTTCAAGGCATCAAGTTTTCTCAGAAGGCTACGTGCGTTTACATACAGAAAATGAAGCCCAATTTATAGAATGATTCTGTTGATATTTTTTTGATAGAATTTTGATATAATTACAAGCGAATCACAACGGGCCCAATGTCAGGTAAGATACTTTTTAATTACACAAGAGGAAGGGCTGCTTCTCACTAGGACAGTTAGCCAGAACTGGGAGACTGAGTAACATAAAATAAATTAGACCACATCTCTCTCTCTCTCTAACCTAGACTAAGACAGTTTGAATAAAGAGAAGTAGTATCATAATAACAATTAGTAAGTCACATAAAATCATCAGTTGATGAGGG
>NC_056506.1:10904234-10916529 GCF_014905685.2 Nematolebias whitei | reverse complement strand
TACTAAATAAATTAAACTTCAAGTATACTTCTTTTTGCTAAGGGTTAATAAAGTATTTTTTAAATGAATAGAATATTTCGATAATAAACTTCACAAAATTGTACTGAATCCATGTGTTTTTATTATAGACATCAATACAAAAAGAACTCACTAGAAAAATACATACATTTTGAGACAGATTTTTTTTTTTACATTTTTCTAAAAAACAGTGGGTTTGGCATTGAAGGTGACCAGAAGCTTAACGCCACAGTCTAAAACTATTCTAAAAAGAAACTAAAACTAAAATCTAAAAACTAAATAAAAAAACAAAAACTAAATCTAAAAAAGGATTATTGAGCAGCAAGCATCAGGGTAAGACTAAATGACTCCTCAAAAAGCTAACCCTGAGGGATTGATAGTGAAATCTCAGTTAAATATTGGCAGGTTCTTTATGAGGAATATGAGCATTTCTGCTCTCTCTGCTGTCAGACGATTTCTCTTTTCATGTACAATATTGGACACCGTGCTAAACAGTCTTTCGCTTTCCACACTGGTTGAAGGAGCACTCAGGAACTTTGCTGCAACAGCACCAAGGAGAGGAAAGCAAGCAAGGTTGTTTGCCAAGTACTGGAAAGGGCAGTCTTTCTCACCTGTTGTTGGTTCTTTCAAATACATTTGCATTTGGACGACCACTGCCTGCCGGGTACCTCCTGCAGGCTCATCATGCTCCGCCAGAATTCTGGCATACAGACTGCTGAAGCAGCTGCTCCTTGTGCTTGGAGCCGGATGACCACCAGTGCTTGGACCAGCTTTCATGCAAGCAACCTTTGCTGCTGGCTCTGCCTTTGTTGCCCCTGCTCCATCAGTTGATGCCCTGCCCCTCAGCAGTGCTTGTTCCATCTTCTCGAGTTCTTGTGTCAGAAAACCCTTTGCCCTCCTGGCATTTTCTCCAGTAGAAAAGAATCTGACACAAAAATAAAATATGTTAAGTGAGTACAAAAAATGTATTGCAGCTGCAAAATAGTATGCATGTACAGACACACACACTCATCTCCACCCCCCACCCACACCCTCTTTTTAAATTTAATTTTAGGCTAACTAATTCATTCATTCAAACTTTATACAGTCTAAAAAAGTTAAGTCTGGTCCTCTGGACGGGTTCAAAAAACAAAAAATTGAATCAACGTTTCGTCTCATCTGAAAGACTTCAGCCTGAGGAGCTTCAGCTCAGCCTTATTTTGTTTTTCATTCCTTATACAGGTTAATCCCACTGAGGTTCGGAGACTCATTTACAAGAGAGACCTGATTAAACAGCACCAAACAAACAGCACCATCTCATAATGGAACAACCAGTTTGTTGTTGACATTCAAAACTAGCTGTTCACACATTCATGAACAATCAAGGAGGACCATCTGCTTGCTACAGGAGGCTAACCATCCATTGTTAGGCTGATGGTCCTCCTTGAATGTGTGAACAGCTAGTTCTGAATGTCAACAACGAAGTGGTTGTTCCACTGAGATGGTGCTTTTTGTTTGGTGCTGTTTAATCAGGTCTCTCTTGTAAACGAGTCTTCAAAGCTCAGTGGAATTAACCTGTATAAAATAAAGGAATGAAAAAAAAACATGTTTTGTGTTAGCAGGATTTAATTCTAACTTTGAAACTTATCCAATGTAGTGAACTCGGCCTCCGGTCAAAACCTGCCTCTGAAGACCTTCATGGGACAGGAACTGTTATTTCATTGATTTGAATCCAGAAATACAAATTAGCTCATCCAAAGACTTTCTAATTGTATCCTGAACTAATCAATTGAAAGAACACTCTCTTTTTTATATTATCAGTACTATTTTTACAATGTCTTGATAATCAAAAGTGTGTTTAGTTCAAACCATTTTTAGATGTTGAAGTGAACTACTCATTTTAAATCAACTGTGAAACAGCATTAATGATTTTTTTAATCCTCATTCAAAGTAGAAATCAAGTTAAATGTCTGTTACAAAGTAATTATGCATTTTTTGATCTTCTGTCTGAAATGAGAAAGGAGTGATGTCGGTCAAAAGTCGGAGACAGTCGCAAACAAGTTTATTGGAACGAACTGTCATGTTTTTAAACCTCTCAGACAGAAACAAGATAAACTGGCACCTGTAAGTCTGTCATTTCTCCAAAACATTTCTCTGTCTGTTCCTAAACATCTCCGCTGTTTTTCTGACTTGTAATAACCCTCTGACGTCACTAAAACCACACCCCTGTTGGTTCTTTCAACCAATCAGGACTTCCCAAAAGTGAACGGAAGCAGAACTCTTTAAAAGTCGACACTTCCTAGTTCCAGACTGAACCAAAGTTCTGGGAGCACAGGGGAAGAACAGAAGTTCCGAGAGAGAACAGAAGTTCCGAGAGAGAACAGAAGTTCTGAGTTCCTCTGAGTCTTCTCAGAGTCCCGTTAGTTCTTCTGGTTCTGATGGAGTTCGGCTGGAGTTCCTGTCGGAGCCACGACGCCTCGCTGTGGCTCCACCCGGCTAATGCCCTATAACTGCTGAGGAAGTTTGTTCTGTGGAACGGATTATCTCACGACTTCTGCCGAGTCGCAGCCGCCCTGAGGAGATGCTGAAAGGTAGCGTGCCAGGGACCTCTTCACCGCAGCTGACTCATCCTCTGCCAAGGTAAAGAGTCGTCACGAGCTTCACTACCAGTGTACCGCGGGCGAACTGCGCTTGAAAGGAGCGTGTTGTCCTGGTTTACAGACATACATCCTCATCCATCTTTTCCCTCCATTTAAACTCCTTCATTTCCCATCTTTAAAACTCTTCTATATTTCTCTGCCAGTAAAGATAAGCTTAAAAGCCTGCAGACATTAATTTAAGATCTAAGGATATGTCTGTTGTTTTTATTAAGTAAAACATGCCAAGTTTTATTAATCAGAGCCGATCAGAATAATCAAGTGTACAATGTTTTGATGTTAAATTTTGATTCTGTTAATAAATGACCACATTCATTTTGATGGGTCAAAGAAAATTAACGTCTCATGTCACTGATTAGACCATCTCCAACACAGTACCTCTGTCACATATCTGTCAAGTAGCTCGAAAAAGAGAGAACCCGTTATTAAATATTGATTGTAGTGGAGCTCTTAAGCTAACCTAACCCTACATCACTACACCAACATTAATAAATCAGGCATTAATAAAAAAATATGCCTCACCTGTCCTTGTATCGAGCGTCCACTAAAGTGGCAACAGCGTACAGGGGTTAACTTTCGATGTCATTGAATCGCCTGCTGACAGCTTGGAGCAGCGTGCTTCTCAAAGTTTTCATGCCACTGTCCATATTGTGATCGGAGAGCAGGCATTTTAA
The DNA here is from genome assembly GCF_014905685.2 of Nematolebias whitei. Taxonomy (NCBI): domain Eukaryota; kingdom Metazoa; phylum Chordata; class Actinopteri; order Cyprinodontiformes; family Rivulidae; genus Nematolebias; species Nematolebias whitei. The sequence goes on along the minus strand of NC_056506.1, from coordinate 10,913,201 downwards.
AACGGTGATGGCTGGGATCACGTCAGCTGCAGAGGATGTTGCTGAGCTGATTTTTCTGGTTAACTCCTCGAAGGGTTCCAGCACAGTTACAGTTTTTTCCAGCAAACCCCACTGGTTGGCTGACAGCATTGCTGGCAAGTTGTTGTGATCGGCAGCATACGCACACAGAGGTTGCTTCTCTTTCAGAAGGCTCTTGATCATATAGTAGGAGCTATTCCATCTTGTTACAACATCTTGAATAAGACTGGTTGGGGTGGCCATGGCTCCTGTGCCTTGCATTTCTTGCTGCAGGTCTTCCAAGCGAGACTGTGCGAGTTGTGAATGCTTGAAGTCTCCTACGATCTTCCTGCTGTTTGCTAATGCATCACTAACACTGCGCTGTGACATTACTCCTCATGTACAACAAGCTGCAGAGTGTGAGCAAAACAGACCAGGTTAGGAACTGCCATGTCTTCCATTGCAGCCTTCATGTTACTTGTATTGTCTCGTAGAATGACGTGCACTTTTTCCAGAGGGATCTCCCACTGATTTAACATCTCTGTAATGGATGCTGAGATTGTAGCTCGGTTGTGTGAGCCCCTTTTTTTTTTTACCTGAAGCACCGCACTACAGAGGCTGTGTGTATTCGAGTCAACCCATCGCACAGTGAGGCTTATTAGTGACATTGAGCAGACATCTGACGTCCAAATATCTGTAGTGAAGCTCAGAGCTGGAACTCCTTTTAACTTTGCAGCTTTTAACTTTGCAGCTAACTTGGTTGACACTCGGTTGTACAGTTCAGGCAACGCAGTATCTGATAAATATCTCCTGGAGGGTAAACTATATCTTGGCTGCAAGTGTTCAATCAAGCTACGAAATCCTTCGTTTTCTACATCCGATAGCGGTTGGTCATCAATTACGATGAAGTTTAGCAATTTCTCGGTAATCCCTTTAGCTTTCAAGTTGTCCAGCGGAAATTTACCTTGCTGTTGGAACGAGTCCAGAAGTGATTTCTGCCGGCTCCTTTCGTTTTTCTCCCGCCTGGATAAACAATCGTCATGCTCTTTATTTTAATGTGGTGTTTTTTCAAATGTTTGATAAGTTCGTCGTATTGTATGACGCGACGGAGCTTCCTCCTCTTGGCACAGCGGCTCTGCAGACATGGCTCGTTGCTGTCTTGCTTTGCGGTGTTTTAAGAGTAAAATACTTCCACACAGTGGACATGTTCGTGGATGCAGACATGCGAATAACAAACTCTGACTGACTCTCTTACTCTGATGCTGACTGCTGAGACGAAAAGTTGGTTAGCCGTTAGCCACAGTGCTCCAGTCCTCTCATATTTATTATTTACTCACGTTTTAGCTTATTGCAAGGCGCAAACTATGAACTGGATTTCCTGAATGTGGGGCGGGTCTTATTACTCTGGGCTCATGAGACACGCTTCCGTTCAGGAAATCCATTCCGTAGTTTGAAGCCAACGTGCATCATGGATCGGAAATATCGGCAGTTGGATCAGAAAATCCGATACGTAAATTTTGCTGGTATCAGAGGCCGATACCGATACTGGATCGGATCGGCCCCATCCCTAGTTACGGAGAGCTTTTTTATGTTAGCAGACTATCTTTCCAAGTTAAATAAAATTCTTCAACATTAGTAGAGCGCCATTTTCTCTCCTGGTTTCTAGATGCCTGCTTTAAAGTACGTAACTCAGAATTGAACCAAGGAGCCAGTTTCCTCTCATTGATTACTTTCTTTTTCAGTGGAGCAATTTTATCAAGTGAAGTTTGCATTGAAGTTGTAAGATGATCAACTAGATGATCTAAGTCACTGTTCTCTGATGCATTACTCTGCAAGACAGGAAAACAATGATGGAAGAGATTGTTTAAATTTGGTTACAGCATTTTCTGATAAGCACCTGCTGAGATGAAATTTACTCTCAGTGACTGTGTAGTCATTTAATGTAAACTCAAAGGTTATTAAAAAATGGTCAGACAGAATAGGACTTTGAGGAACTATTACCAAGTCCTTAATCTCTATAACATAGGTCAGAACTAAATCAAGAGTGTGATGATAAGAATGAGTAGATGTGCGGACGTTTTGGATAAAACCAAATTAGTCTATTAAATTATTAAAGGCTATGCTTAAGCTATCACTTTCAACATCTACATGAATATTGAAATCAACCATTATGATGATTTTATCAGTATTTAATAGTAAGTCAGTTAAGAATTCTGAGAATTCAGACAAAAACTGAGAGTAAGCGCCTAGTGGACGATATAAAACAACTAGTAAAAGTGGCTTTTCTGATTTCCATTTTGGATGAGAAAGACTATTGGACAGCAATTCAAAAGAATCATAACTAATAACTGGTTTGGCATTAATCAATAATCCTGACTGAAAAATAAAAGCTACTCCTCCACATCGGCCAGTTGTTCAAGGAACATGAAAATTTAAATAATTAACAGGAGTGGATTCATTTATACCAACAAAATCCTCCTGTTGTAGTGAAGTATCTGTCAGACAGAATAAATCAATATGATGATCAGTTATCAGTTCATTAAATAACAAGGATTTAGAGGAAAGAGATCTGATAATCAATAATCCACATTTAATGATTTTATGATTTTGCTCTGGTAAAGTAACTGTTTATTTTAATCAGATGTTACGACCCCCCCCCCCCCCCGCCGAAATGCAATAAGCAGCCAATATAAAATAATTTAGCAAACTTTATTATTACGTAAATAAGGTGTGCATCTTCAGGAAGTCACCCAAAGAAAACCAAACAAAATAAATGGGAAAAAAATTGTTAGCCCGCCCTCACAAACACTAAAACAATACTAATAATCCAAAACTGGGCAGACTAACAAGAAAAAAGTAAATCAAATTCAAAAGAGACAGCAGGAGCAGTGATATAACTGTAAAAACAAATACACAAAAATTACTAAATACTTATTAAATCACTTTAATTAAGTCAATCTAAAAACTGCATACCTGCCTCAGATAAACTCCCGTTCTCCGGGTTACCACACCATCTCTATAGTCACCATTGATGTGGTAAATCTGATGCAGCCCTGCGGCGTCGAGTAGCCACACGCCCAGGTAACGCAACCCAAAAAAACATCATCAATAGCGAGGCCCTGTATAAAACACTGCATCAGCACCACCTTATTTAAAAATCAGTTCAAACAGTTTTCCTCCAAAACTTACCAGCCAGCAAACGGTGGCGCATGTGGGCCCAGCACACACCTGGTCACACAGGAAATTGACACGTAGCCACCACCCTGCCAGCTTTCCTTTTATGTAAGCTCAAGCCGTGGAGGGAGCGACACCTGGTGGTTCCACCTGTTACATTCCTCCCCATCATTACGCATCGGCGACCCAACGATGTACCTAAAAAACTGTTACCCAAGGACTGAATCATTTCTTCTGCACAGGACAGGGCAGCCTATAAGGATTGGAATGCTGTCCTGCAGTTTTCCGAGCTGACCTCCTTGGCTCAAAAGTGATGGCTGTGTCAATCTCCTGTGTGAAATCTAAGCCAGAAGGAGGCTGAACATCAGAATTTACATCCTCAGAAATAGCTTAATCATTTTCAGCATCTGGTTGAATCTCAGATTCAGGCAAATCCACAATTTCATCTTCCACCTTAATGTTTATCTGCACATCTTCCAAACCATTTTCCTGACACTCGTCCATACAGCTATTTTCAGGGACACTTCTAAGCTCGACCCTGTGGACCTGACGAAGGGGTCCTTCCTGACCCACAGGTGCTATATAGTACACTACCCCTCGCTCAGGAGGTGGGCGAATTACTTGATATGGAGTTGAGTCATAAAAATCCTGAATTTTGCTACGACCTCTTACCGAATGGTTTCTTGTATACACCAAGTCTCCTTCCTGAAAATTTGGGGCAATATCTACATCCTGATTTCTCTGAGCCCTTCTGCTCTCTACGTTTTGGTGTACCATTTCGCAAGCAGCATTGAGTGATTTTTGGTGCTCTTCGACCCACTCTTCCAAGGGCAGGTCAAGATCCCCATCATTTTCACTCAATCCCACAAAAAAAATCCACAGGCAACTGTGGTTTTCTACCAAACATCAAAAAGTAAGGTGTCATACCAGTAGATTGATGGACAGTTGTATTATAAGCAAAGGTGACTTGGAAAATATGCCGAGGCCACCTGCGTTTCTGTTCAGGTGGGAGAGTTCTAAGCAAATCATGTAATGTGTGATTAAAACGCTCACACTGCCCATTACCCTCAGGATGATAGGGGGTAGTGTGACTTTTCTTGATTTTGTACAATTTACAAAGCTGATGAACCAAATTACTCTCAAAATTTCTCCCTTGATCATAATGAATCCGGACTGGGGGCCCAGAAAGTTGAAACCAGTGCTTCACTAGTGCCTCAGCAACAGTGCTGGCACGCTGATCTTTAGTGGGGACAGTCTGTGTAAACTTTGAAAAGACATCAGTCATTACAAGGACATTTTCTCTGCCATCTGTAGCAGGTTCTAAAACTGTAAAATCTATTGCCAAAATCTCATTAGGTCTAGATGCTTAAATTGTTCCCATATAGGTTTTAACTTTCGGCAACAGAGCCTTCGACACCACACATCTTTCACAGTTTTTACACCACTTTTCTACATCTGAGTACATATTAGGCCAATAATACCGTGAGCGAATTAACTGCAAAGTCCGCTCCACCACCTGATGGCCGTGATCATCATGGAGTGACCGAAGAACACCTTCCTGCAAACACTGGGGTAACACAACCTGTTCAACCTCAGTCTGCCCATCAGAAGCATGAATGCAGCAGTAAAGGATTGATTCTCGCTCCCTAAGCCGATTCCACTACCGAACCAATTCCCGGGTGACCTTATTAAGTTCATTCCTCTCTTTGGCATCAGGCATCCTACCCCTCGTCCAAAATTGCATAAAAGAACCGACAGTAGGATCTTTATGCTGCAGTGTACAAAGGTCTGTACTTGACAAGCCAGGTATCACACTGATCTCTTCCTGTACTCCAGTAAACCCCTCATTTAACCAGAGCCAGCCTCTGCTTCTCTGTGCATGGCATGCTGACGAGACAATGCATCTGCATTAGCATTCTGAGAACCAGGACGGTATTTCAAAGTCAAATCGAAAGCTGCCAGTTCAGAAACCCACCACTGCTCTGTTGCTCCAAGCTTTGCTGTAGCCAGATGACTTAATGGATTGTTATCTGTAAAAACTGTGCATTTGTTACCCAGCAAATGCTCCCTAAATTTCTCTGTAACAGCCCACTTAAGCGCAACAAGCTCCAATTTCATAGAACGTTGGTTACGTACTGTAACCCCAGATTCTATGAGTATAGGCGTAGCCCTTTAAGGCTGTCGCTGATGGATTTATCCCGTTATGCGCAAGCATCATACTGAAAAAAATTATTCCACGCCCACCTGCTGTGTGGGCCCCACCCGATCCGTATAAGTTACGTTAAGAGCGGGTAATCGGCTCCCAAATAGCTTATTTTTTCTTCAGCTATTCCGGAGCCAGTGAGGCCCGACGCTTAAAGGGCTACGCCTATACTCATAGAATCTGGGGTTACAGTACGTAACCAACGTTCTATGTCATATAGGCTTCGCCCTTTAAGGCTGTCGCTGATGGGTAAAGGGCGAAGCGGATGTGGTCCTCGCCTCACTGGGTCCATTCGAACACAGTAAAAAGCGGAAGCTTGCCCAAAAAATGTCTCGTCACTCAGCTCCCCATGTGCATAACTACGCGTTGCGTAATTATGTGCCATGCACAGACGCATGTTATGTAACCATGCGTTCTGACAAAACATGAACGCCCCGGAAATTTTCAACGGGGAGAATATGTTGAAAGGAAGAAGAGGGGGCATGAACCAACTGATTCATGGCCGAACAGTATAAACAGATTAATATCAATGAACTGATTATTGATCAAATGAACTGATTGGTAACAATAGTCATGAACTGATTAGTGACAATAGAACCAAAATCACAGACACAACTTGTGACTGATAACAACATCTCACACTGTGAAGCATGCAGACAGATGTGAGCTTAAACAGAGTTCCATGAAAAACAACAATATTCATTCTGTTAGAGCACTAAGGACAGAATGTGTCATGGAACGAGCCGTCACATCACGTAGGTAAAAGCGAATAAATGAGCAGGGTGTTGACCATGCAGCCGCAGTGCAAATGTCCTGCATTGACATACCATTATGCAGAGCAGTCGAAGATGCGATACCCCTGGTCGAGTGTGCTTTGAAGTTGACAGGAGGCTCTAAATCTGATGCTCTGTAGGCTTCAGAAATGGCCTCACACAGCCAGTGTGACAAGCGCTGGGTGGATAACGGGCGACCTGCAGATGCATCTCTATAATGCACAAACAAGTGTTGAGTTTGACGCATTACAGCTGTGCCCGCTGTAGTGAACTAGGCCTGAGGTCAAATCCTGACCTTAAGGACCTTATGGGACAGAAACTGTCATTTCATTGATTTGAATCCAGAAATACAGGTTGACCCATCCTGAGACTTTCTTTCTTGAATTAATCAAGTGAAAGAACACTATTTTATATTATCATTACTATTTTACAAATGTTTGATAATCAAAGTGTTTTTAGTTCAAACCATTTTTAGATGTTGCAGTGAACTAATCATTTTTAATGATAATAATGATAATAATGCACTTTATTAAATTTCCAAAACCTAAACTGAGTCTGGAACAATGTAAAAGATGATAAAGCCCTGCAGTCGACTTCATGAGCAGCTGAATACAACAGTTATAAACAGGAAGTACCACATGTTCATCTGTATGAAGGTAAGTGCAGGTATTCAGGAACAAGAAGCTTTGAAGTCGGACACGACGCAACGTTTGAGAACAAAGTCTGAGACTCGTCACCGTTTGGGTGGTGGGGTGCTGAGGCAGGCCACGCATCATGTCGTCCATCTCTCCATAATGATTTTTAATCCTCATGCAAAGTGGAAATCATGTTGAGGTCTGTTACAGAGTAATTATGCATTTTCTGATTTTCTGTCTTTGAATGAGCAAGTGTAAGTTGGTCCAAGGTTGGAGTCAAATGCAAAACAAGTTGTTGGAACGAACTGTCATGTTTTTAAAATCCTCTCAGACATAAATATAGAGGCTGGCACCTGTTTTCCCCCAACTCGTCTAAATATTCCTCTCGTCTGTCTGAAAACATTTTCAATCTGTTCCATAACATTCTTGCTGTTTTTCTGACTCCTAGTGACCTCTTACGTCACAAAAACACACCCCTGTCTGGTCGAAACGACCAATCAGGAAACTCCCAAATGAACCGGAAATAGAGCTCTTTAAATGTCGGTACTTCCTAGTTCAAACGAGAGCAGAGTCGAGTTGAGTCGGGTGGAGAGTTTGCAGCTCCAGTCGTTTGGGAGAACAGAAGTCCAGCATGATCCAGAGCTCTTCGAGTCTTGTGGGAATTATGCAATCTTCCACATCTGAGTGGAACTTCTGACGGACTCCACTCATGTGAAGTCCACTCGTGAGGTGAACTGTTGTTGATGAAGTCCCGCCACCACTCCGGACGGTTCTCTGCCATCCTACGGAGACGCTGGACCGGTAGCTTAACTGGAGCTCCGTTTCCACTGATTCATCGTCAGAGAGGTAACAAGTCGAGTTTACTACCGAGCGTACTGAGGAAAGCTGGGTTCGAATGGAGGGTGCCGTTCTGTTCAACACTTTTCACTCACACACACCATCTCCCTCCCTCTAAACTTCATCTTTCCATTTTTAAACTCTTCTATCTGCTAGAAATCATTCCAGGTATTTTTAGAAATGTCTGTTGTGAAGTTTTTCAACCATCGCCGTATGGTTAATCAAATTGTACAGCTTGCTAAATTAGTCATGTTGTTGTTGAAATAATTTTGCCAAATTAATGTAAATGTGTGATGTGTTTAAATCGTTTTTAAATAAATGACCCACTGTCGTTGGTGAGTCAAAGATAAACACGTTTCCGTCCACATTTTATTAAATTCAATGCACGTCATTATACAGTCCAGAAAAATGAAAGAATCCGTTTAATTTATGAATATATCATGCATATGTTCATCTACATTCTGGCGGCCCGTACGTTTGTTAAAACATACTGGTGGCCGCGTATGCTTCATAAATGGACTGTATTCGTGTAACAATTGATTTTACATGTTGGCATGAAAAGTGCAGATTCTGCTGTGTGAAACGCAGCGCAGCTGCGACGCTCAGAGAAAGCTTACAGAAATGTTTGCAGCTAGTGATGTTTTGAAAGCTGAAATTGTGAGTCAATGTGTCTTTTTGAAGTCTTTCATCCTCCTTAGATGGCATTAACATACCATACCAACCTTTTATTTAGACAGGTTAATCCCATTGAGCCTCGAGGACTCATTTACAAGAGAGACCTACCATACCAAGACCTACCAAAAGAGACATACCATACCATTTTGTTTATAGAGCACTTTAAACAGCGACAGCCCAACCAAAGTGCTGTACAAACAGAAACAAACAGGCAAAGCACACAGCAACATATAACATATCGTAAAATCAAAATATAGAAACAAAATAATAGCAGATAATAACATAATGACTAACACAGTGTGATGCATACAGGTTAAACATAGATCATACAGTGTTGAAAACCTAAAAATCATTCACAGTAGTCATTTTGGTCCAGCACTGCTCCAGAGACCTGTGAAGGGTTAAAGTTGTTCAAGATATACAAATCACATCAATTAAATAATCCTCAAACATAATCTTTGTTTAACCAGTAATGTTTAAAGGGACCGGCACCAGTGAAGTGAAAAATTTCTCTTTTGAAAACATAAAATTACCAATTATAATCTGCAATTTTTTCATTTAACATCCATCCATCCATCCATTTTCTTTACCCGCTTATTCCATTTTGGGTCACGGGGGTCGCTGGTGCCCATGTCCAGCAATCACTGTGCGAGGGGCGGGGTACACCCTGGAC
>NC_056506.1:10889541-10904134 GCF_014905685.2 Nematolebias whitei | reverse complement strand
CACCCAGCACACACACTTTTTGCCCCACTCCCCTCAGGAAGGAGGTTAAGGAGCATTAAGTGTAGAACCACTAGACTGAGGAACAGCTTCTACCCTGAGGCTGTTAGACTCATGAATCTCTAACTAGAATAATCACTGTGAAAAACCACATCATGTTGCTGCTGATCTGTTTCATGTTGCTGCTGATCTGTTTCAATGTTGATGTGTTCATGCGTGCACATCTGCTCACAGACTCATGTTCATGTTTGTGCTGATGTTCAATGTTTTTATGTTATGAGTGCTTAGTATATATTTAGTTGATGTTTTTCTTAGTTCATATCTTAGATGTTATTACTGTTTTTCTTATACATTTTATTGTTGGATGTAACTGGGACCCTGTGTACATAATTTCGCTCCACCACATGTACCACATGAGGTGCGAATGACAATAAAGAAACTCTGACTCTGACTCTGAATATGCCTAAAAAATCTGGTTCCGATCAGATGATGTATCACTGAGATATAACTGTTGGAATAATGTAGGGGCACACTTGAGTCAAATGTTCAAGAACAATACCAATGTGTTTATAAGTGCTCACTGACCACACACAATAAATCTGGTACATATCGGATGATATTTCACTGAGATATAACTGTTGGAATAATGTAGGGGGTGTACTGGAGTCAAAAGTTAAAAAACAAAACCAATGTGTCTACAAGTGCGCACCCAAAATCTGGTTCAGATCAGATGATATATCACAGAGATATTAATTTTGGAATAATCTAGGGGGCACACTCGAGTCAAATGTTAAATAACCACACAAATTTATATAGAAGTGTTCACTGATCACGTACAAAAAATCTGGTGCAGATTGGATAACATATCATTGAGATATATCAGTTTGAATAATCTAAGGGGCACACTTGAGTCAAATGTAAACAACAAAAGCAATGTGTCTAGAAATGCTCACAGATGACGCACCAAAAATCTGTTGCGGATAGGATGATGTAATATTGAGATATAACTGTTGGAATAATCTAGGGGGTGCACTAGTCTTATGTTAAACCACAAAATCAATGTGTCTAAAAGTCCTCACTGATGTCGTACAATAAATCTGGTGCAGATCAGATGTTGTATCACTGAGCTATGACTGTAGGAATAATGTAGGTGGCGCTGTGGAGGCTATTGGCCACTTATCATGGATACCTGTTCATGGGGTGGATAATGATCGATCATAGTGGTTTTTGTGCACCTCGGCTGAAATCTATGCAATTTAGAGCCAAACATATTGCATCAGTGTCACTTCTTAATTTGTCATGTCGTCACGCCCACATCCTCAAGCCAAAACGGTTTGTACTTTAAATCAAGTCAAACCATATTATCTGTCTTCTAACACAGGATCATCCTGATTAGGTCAATGGTGTCAAAGAGGGAGTATTCCAAGTTTAATAAGAGACTTCCTGTTCTGAGGGGGCGGGGCTTTGATGACATCAAAATATGACCACAGTAGATCATCGGGCATCCAACAGGGATGATTCTTGCAAGTTTCATGCATTTCAGTCTTTCAATGTGAAAGTTATTTTGTTTGGAAATTTATGGCGTGAAGCGAAACTTTAAGGGCTTGCCATGCCCCTTTAACACTTACGAAAAGGCAAGCTTTAGATAACTTTTTCTCTTGAATGTCTTAAGTTGGTTTATCAACCAAGTTTGAAGGCAATCCTTCAAAATTCCTAGGAGTAGTGTGTTAAAATTCGCAATTAGAATCGCCCATCTTGGGGATTTGGACAAGCGTACCCAATTTCATGTTTCTACGACAAACTAAGGTTAGTGCGGAGGGTATTTTGAAAATTTCTATGTGGCGCTGTTGATTAATTTCTGTTGCGATTTTTGCCACGACCTTAAAATACGTAATTTTTCACCAGTCCTGATGCGTCCGCCAAATTTGGTGACTTTTGGGATATGTTAAGGCCCCCAAAAACGCCAATTCATTTGGCGGAAAAAATTAAAGCTCGGGCCTGAACAGAGCGATTACAATAGGCCTTTGCAGCGCTTCGCTGCTCGGGCCTAATAACCTTCATATTAATGTGAAGAATACAAAAGAGATGATTGTGTACTTCAGAAGGAACAAACACACGTACACCCCCCTGAACATAAGAGGATCTGCAGTGGAAGTGGTCTCCAGCTACAAGATGATACAGCGGTGGTGGGATGCATCACAAACAATGATGAGTCCAGCTACAGGCAAGAGGTGGAACACCTGGAGAGCTGGTGCAAAGAGAATAACCTTCACATCAATGTGAAGAAGACAAAGGAGATGATTGTGGACTTCAGAAGGAACAAAAACATCTACACCCCCCTTAACATAAGAGGATCTGCGTTGGAAGTGGTCTCCAGCTACAAGTACTTGGGTGTACACATGAATGACAACCTCAGCTGGAGCAACAACACCACCAGCCTGATCAAGAAAGCTCATCAGAGACTCTACTTCCTCAGGCGGCTGAGACGAGCTGGACTGGGAAGCTCAGTCCTCACTTCCTTCTACAGGTGTGCAGTAGAGAGCATCCTGTGCTCCAGCATCAACGTGTGACATGGAGGCTGCACAGCTGCAGAAAGAAAAGCTTTGCAGAGAGTGGTGAAGGCTTTACCCCAATCATTCCAACAAAATCTAGATGGCACCGCTCCTTGTCTGATCCGGGTTCTTCCACTGGCTGATGAATTTAGATCTTCTGGGGCAAAGTACTGACTGCATACATGGGTGCTCCCACAAAGGATTTTTAAAAGTTTGCCCTTCATCTCTCCTCATCGCTCTCACCCAACGGGAACGCATTTCTTTGTCCGTGGGAAAATTGTGGAAACTCAAATACAGTGTTTTTTGTTTATTATTGGAACAACATGGCACACTGCAATAACAACATCTTGATGACTGTGCCATTCCTGTTAGGTGAGCTGCTCCTGAGAAAGATGGACACAAGAAGAAAGTAAAAGGAGAAATTATTAATCACATCAGAACATGGAAATGGTTTGACATATAGCTTTTAATTCAATATTTAAAATGCTATTCAATTCAATTCAGTTTATTTATATAGAGCCAAATCACAACAAAGTTGTCTCAGGGCACTTTACTGGAACATTCACATACATAAACTCCAATTAGTAGAGTTCTCTATCTAAGGAATCCAGCAGACAAGTTGAATCTTGGCTTTGTTGCAGTCTCCCATCTTGAGCAAGCACAGTGGCAACAGTGGAAAGGAAAAACTCCCTTTTAAAAGGAAGAAACCTCCAGCAGAACCAGGCTCAGGACAAGCGGCCATCTGCTTTGACCGACTGGTTGAGAGGACAGGAAGGAGAGACAGACGAACATATAATGGTAGGTCCAGGTATAGGTCAGATGTATCTGAAAGACAAAAAAACACATGTCAAGGATAGAAAAAATAATTACAAATACAAAACAGGTTGAGCAGAGTAAGTAAAGAAAGTAGTAGAGTGAAAATTGTGGTCAGTTTGTCCTCCAGCAGTCTAAGCCTATAGCAGTATAACTAAGGGACAGCTCAGGAAACCCAAGCCGACCCTAACTATAGGATTTAGCAAAAAGGAAAGTCTTAAGCCTAGTTTTAAAACTGGATAATGTGTCAGCCTCATGGACAGAGATTGGAAGTTGGTTCCACAAGAGAGGAGCCTGATAACTGAAAGATCTGCCTCCCATTCTGTTTTTGTAAATTCTAGGAACCACAAGTAAACCTGCAGTCTGAGAGCGAAGTGCTCCGTTAGGAAAATATGGAACAATAAGATCTGTAATATAAGATGGAGCCAGGTTGTTGAGAGCTTTGTAGGTTAGAAGTAAGATTTTGAATTCTATTCTGGATTTGACAGGGAGCCAATGGTGAGAAGCTAAAACTGGAGAAATATGATCTCTCCTACTAACTTCAGTTAAGACTCTGGCAGCAGCATTTTGGATCAACTGAAGACGTTTTAAAGAACTATTTGGACATCCAGTTAATAAACCATTGCAATAGTCCAGTCTAGATGTGACAAATGCATGGACCAGTTTTTCTGCAATTTTTTTTAGATAAGATGTTTCTAATTTTAGTGATATTACGCCGATAGAAGAAGGCAGTTCTAGTAACGTTTTGAATGTGGGGGATAAAAGACATGTCCTGATCAAAAATAACACCAAGATTTTTAACATTAGAGCTGGACTACAGTTTAATGCCATCTAAGGAGGGAGAAAGACTGAAAAATTAATTCCTAAGGTGCTCAGGTCCAAAAACCAAAACCTCAGTTTTGTCTGTGTTCAACAGGAGAAAATTAAGGGTCATCCAGGTTTTTATGTCTTTAAGACATGCTTGTAGTCTCTAAGTAGCTGATTAAATTTATTGGGTTTAATGGACAAATATAATTGTGTGTCATCAGCATAACAATGGAAATTTATCCCATGCTGTTTAATAACTTTACCTAATTCAATTAAAATTCAAAAATACTTTATTATTCCCAAAGGGAAATTATTTGTTGTTGTAACTCGTTATTCTCATTTCATTAAGATATGTTATAGATACTTATGGCTGTAGGCAGGAAGGATCTCTTGTAAAGGTCCAAGAAACTGGCTGCAGATGCCGTCCGATCCATCCACCCAGACTTGGCTGGCCTCTCGGTTCCCCCGGGCTGCTGGACCACCCGAATGCCGGGCAGAATGCCGGGCAGAATTCCTCCCAGAGAAATGGCCACACCTCCCAGCAGTCTGCTGAGCTCCTCGTCACTGCGGACAGCCAACTGTAGGTGCTGAAGGACAATCCTGTCTTTCTGCTGTCATGAGCCGTGTTTCCTGCTAGTTGCAGGATCTTAGTGGTCAGGCACTTGAGCACAGCTGGATGAGAATGCATCCACAGAACATCCTTTTCAACTCATTTGAGATTTGAGGCTGTAGTTGAGATATTATTTGAGCTTTTAAGGTGTTAATCAGCTGCTGTTGGTTGTAGAAAACTTCCTTGTTGCCATGGTTACGCATCATAACAAATGTCCAAAACTAAAACAGTTTCAGTAAAAATCCTTCCAGCTGCACAGCATCTGATACCAGAGGAAACAATCATCAAAAAAAAAATTATTTACATCCAGGAAACAAACAAACAGGAATTAAAGTTTCCAAAAGCAAGATCTCAGAATGAAAGTAACAGAGCTACTCCAACATGCAGCCATCTTAAGCGGCGCAATTCTAGAACATATAATATAATCATACATAAAATATAATATAATAATAATATCCATATAGTAGAGTAGAGTATTGGCCCAAGCACTAAGCCCTGAGGAACTCCATGACTAACTTTGGTGTATGATGAAGATTTATTATTTATATTTACAAACTGGAATCTATCAGATAAATATGACTTAAACCATTTTAGAGCTGTTCCTCTAACCCCAATATCATATTCAAGCCTCTGTAGTAAAATATTGTGATTATAGGATTAATTATCCTCAAAATGTTTAATTTTTGTGAGTAATTTTATTTTGAAGGTGCACCACTGGCTTCTGGTTCTGAAGCCAGAATTTATTAATTTATTCAATCAGACTCAAGTTTAATGCTCTGGTGAATTATTTTCATATTTTAAAAAAATGTCATATTTAATAAAAACACTTTGAGTCAAAGTACATTTTTGTGGGATTTATTATCAGTTTTGGTGAATATAAGCCATCAAACGGTGAATACAGCTGCAGAATGAAATGATGGCTTTACTTTGACCACAACAAGAGGTTATGGAGTTGTCTTTTAAACTTTAATATAGTGAATTATGAGGTTACAAAGCAGAGTAAATTATCATCTATAAAGTTAGCTAAATGAAGTGTTTTGGCTAGATGTGATTTGTCAATTTAGGAGAACTTAATTCTAATTAATGATGAAATTTTTATACTGGACAACTTCTTTTCTGGGACATAAGACACCAGTAGAGAAAATCTGAGCAGCTTTTTCCTACCGATTGGAAGGTGGTCTGCAATTCAACTGCCCTGAGGGTCACCAGAACTCTTGAGATGAATTATAGTGTCGAAGGTGGGATTTCCCTCGCCACTGGAAATCAGCTGAAATCTAGAGTCGAAAGTTGGCTCCCGAGGGGGGCCCGGAGGGCTGCGTTTTCTCCTTCTGGTGGCAAAGATCTTCTGGCAATAAATATCCAATTGTTTGACCTTACTTCTTCAAAAGCTTCTTCCAGACTGCTCTAAGCCAAAAATGTCAGAAATAAATTTCTTTGACTTAGAGGCATTACAAGGTGATGGTCGAGCCAATCACGACAGAAGGGTGGACCTTCTTTCAAGTTACTGTTGAATTTTAATAATCTTAATAAAAATATTAAATAGCTATTTTACTCTGCTTTGGTAAATTCTCAATATAACAGAATAATCAAACTTCTAAGCAGCTTTTTACTCATCCATAAACGTTTTCATTAGAACTTATGCACACAGTTGTAACTTATGAACACTAGTTTTATATCAACTTACTCTATGCATGATTACTGAGTATTGAGCTTAGAAAGCAAGTAACTTAGCCGTTTTTACAGCAAAACATTCAATTGTGTTCAGGAGAACTCAGAAATTTAACTTGTTAAAGAAATGATTTCTACCGTGAGATGGAAAGAAGAGTCCTTGAAAACACTGGGGTCTTTCTCACACTCTAGGACTGGAGGATGAATCCTCCCTTTTCGGAAGAGATAAGCATACGTTTTGGATGTTATATTTCACAGGTCAGATGGAAAAGTTCTCATACAAAAGGGCCTTTCAGCTTTGCTGAAATCCTAATACCAGGTGTGCAATTAATTACAATAACAGGTTTTTGTTATTCATCTTATATGATAACATGTGATTCACATATGGTCTAGCTTTGGAAATGGAGAGTCAGTCTTAAATTCAAAGTATCAAAAGAATGAAATTTAATGATAGAAAAACCTTGATGTGTCCCTACATGATCAACCATATCAAATGCAGCACTGAGGTCCAGCAGGACCAGTATAGACACAAGTCCATTGTCTGAGGCCATGAGAATATCATTAGTGACTTTTACTAGTGCTGTTTCTGTGCTATGATAAGCTCTAAACCCTGACTGAAACTCTTCAAACAGATTATTTCTTTGTAGATGTTCACGCAGCTGACCTGCAACTATTTTCTCTAGAATTTTTTAGATGAAAGTTAGATTAGATATAGGTCTATAGTTGGCCAGAATTTCTGAATCAAGATCAGACTTCTTAAGTAAAGGTTTAATTACAACAACCTTAAAGCTCTGTGGTACATAACCATTCATTAAAGACAAATTAAGTAGATCCAAAATGTGGACATTAATTAGGGGAAATACCTCTTTAAACATTCTGGTTGGGATGGGATCTAGCAGAAATGTGGATGGTTTGGATGAGGTTATTATTTTTGACAATTCAGAGAGCTCAACAGGACAAAAACTGTCCAAACATAAATCAGGCTCTAGTGAAATTTTTTAAGTTGCCTCATTTGACAGGGGACTAGAGATAGTTGAATGAAGGATGGTTTGAATTTTCTCTCTAATTGAAATAATTTTATTTATAAAGAATCTCATGAAGTCATCACTATTTATACAGGTCCTTCTAAAAAAAATAGCATATTGTGATAAAGGTCATTATTTTCCATAATGTAATGATAAAAATGAAACTTTCATATATTTCAGATTCACTGCACACCATCTGAAATATTTCAGGTCTTTAATTGTTTTAATACTGATGATTCTGGCATACAGCTCATGAAAACCCAAAATGCCTGTCCCAAAAAATTAGCATATCATGAAAAGGTTCTCTAAACAAGCTATTAACCTAACCATCTGAATCAACGACGTAACTCTAAACACCTGCAAAAGATTCCTGAGGCTTTTAAAAACTCCCAGCCTTGTTCTTTACTCAAAACCGCAATCATGAGTAAGACTGCCGTCCTGACTGCTGTCCAGAAGGCCATCATTGACACCCTCAAGCAAGAGGGTAAGACACAGAAAGAAATTGCTGAACAAATAGGCTGTTCCCAGAGTGCTGTATCAAGGCACCTCAGTGGGAAGTCTGTGGGAAGGGAAAAGTGTGGCAGAAAACGCTGCACAACGAGAAGAGGTGACCGGACCCTGAGGAGGATTGTGGAGAAGGGCCAATTCCAGACCTTGGGGGACCTGCGGAAGCAGTGGACTGAGTCTGGAGTAGAAACATCCAGAGCCACCGTGCACAGGCGTGTGCAGGAAATGGGCTACAGGTGCTGCATTCCCCAGGTCAAGCCACTTTTGAACCAGAAACAGCGGCAGAATTCGCCTGACCTGGGCTACAGAGAAGCAGCACTGGACTGTTGCTCAGTGGTCCAAAGTACTTTTTTTGGATGAAAGCAAATTTTGCATGTCATTCGGAAATCAAGGTGCCAGAGTCTGGAGGAAGACTGGGGAGAAGGAAATGCCAAAATGCCAGAAGTCCAGTGTGAAGCACCCACAGTCAGTGATGGTCTGGGGTGCCATGTCAGCTGCTGGTGTTGGTCCACTGTGTTTTATCAAGGGCAGGGTCAATGCAGCTAGCTATCAGGATATTTTGGAGCACTTCATGCTTCCATCTGCTGAAAAGCTTTATGGAGATGAAGATTTCATTTTTCAGCACGACCTGGCACCTGCTCACAGTGCCAAAACCACTGGTAAATGGCTTACTGACCATGGTATTACTGTGCTCAATTGGCCTGCCAACTCTCCTGACCTGAACCCCATAGAGAACCTGTGGGATATTGTGAAGCGAAAGTTGAGAGACGCAAGACCCAACACTCTGGATGAGCTAAAGGCCGCTATCGAAGCATCCTGGACCTCCATAACACCTCAGCAGTGCCACAGGCTGATTGCCTCCATGCCACGCCGCATTGAAGCAGTCATTCATGCAAAAGGATTCCCGACCAAGTATTGAGTGCATAACTGAACATGATTATTTGAAGGTTGGCGTTTTTTGTATTAAAAATACTTGTCTTTCATTGGTGGGATGAAATATGCTAATTTTTTGGGACAGGCATTTTGGGTTTTCATGGATGCCATAATCATCAGTATTAAAACAATTAAAGACCTGAAATATTTCAGTTGGTGTGCAATGAATCTGAAATATATGAAAGTTTCATTTTTATCATTACATTATGGAAAATAATGACCTTTATTACGATATGCTAATTTTTTGAGAAGGACCTGTACATCAGATTTTGGGTACATCATTAGTGAGCACTTCTAGACACACTGGTATTGTTGTTTAACGTTTGACTCCAGTGCGCTCCCAGATTATTCCAACAGTTATATCTCAATGAAATATCATCCAATATGTACCAGATTTTATGTGCGTGATCAGTGAGCACTTGTACACACATTGGTATTGTTGATTCATGCCATCACTTAAGCCCCACCTACTCAGAGAAAAAACTGTTGATTATTGGATGACACTTTCAAATTCGCACTGTGTAAGATATTACACTGAAACTTTGTTTGCTAACTGTTGATTACCACACGACATGTTGAAAAGCATAAAGGAAGTGCTTGTCAAACATTCGCAACAAAACAGGAAGTCATCCATAACTCCTGTGTGGAAGGTCAGATTTCGCCTATACTTGTAAGACCTGCAGCTGAACAAGTAACAACACGGAAGGAAGGAGATGTTGAAGATTCAGGAAATGCATCCCAAGGGGAACGCATGCGGGATCGGCACGAGAGCGTTCGCGATGGCGACTGGGTGGACTAGCTGGAGCTCCCGCTGTCGCCGTAAGGTCGGAGCAGCGCTTTGCTGCGAGGGCCTCCAATGCTGCTTTCAGCTTTAATTCTCTTTGCACCAGCTCTCCAGGTGTTCCACCTCTTGCCTGTAGCTGGACTCATCATTGTTTGTGATGCATCCTACAACCGCTATATCATCTGCAAACTTTACAATATGACAACCTGGACATGTAGCTGCACAATCATTCGTGAGCAGAGTAAACAGGAGGGTTGCTCAACACACATCCCTGAGGAGAGCCAGTGCTGAGGGTTATGGTGGAGGAGAAGTTGTGGATCCTCACTAACTGTGGTCTGTTTGTTAAGAAGTCTAGTACCCAGTTGAAAATTGAGGGGTTTAGTAATAGTGTGAATAGTTTGTCCATCATGGTTTGGGGGATCATGGTGTTGAAGGCAGATGTGAAGTCCACAAAGAGCATACGGACACAAGAGTCTTTCTGCTCTAGGTGGTTGAGCGCAGTGTGGACCACAGAGGAGATGGCATCCTCTGTTGATCGGTTCTCATGGCATGCACACTGATGAGGGTCTTCGTTTATATTGATGGTTGTTTTGATGTGGGTCATGACCAGGTTTTCAAAGCATTTAGCGACTATCGGGGTGAAGGCCACTGGCCGATAGTCATTCAGACTGTAGAGCTTTTTGGGAATGGGATGATGGTGGCAGTCTTCAGGCAGGTGGGAACTGTCACCAGGGTAAGTGAGGTGTTAAAGATGTCTGCCAGTAACTCGCAGAGCTGATCGGCACAGTCTTTCAACACTTTTCTGGGGATGTTGTCTGGGCCGGTTGCCTTGTGCGGATTAATCCTCCTGAAAGTACTCCTCACTTCTGCAGAGGTCATGCTGAGATGCACTTCATCCGGTGGTGAGGTGAGTCTGGTGCTGGGTGGTCTGTTCTGGTCTTCAAAGCGTGCACATAACTTGTTGAGGGCATCAGGCAGAGATGGGTCTTTGGGGCATTGTTCGCTCTTTCCTTTATAATCTGTTATGCACTTAAATGAATTGACCCTCGATCCTCTGTGCATATGTGGCCTCGGTCCTCTTAATACCAGCAACCAGCCCTCTCCTTGTCCTACTCAGCTCCTCTGAGTTTCCAGACCTGAAGGCAGTGTTCCTGGCTTCCAGTAGGGTGTGCACCTCTGCATTCAGCCATGGTTTTCTGTTCGGGTAGCTTTTAACATATCTGATGGTGGAGACGGTGTCAGTACATGTACTAATGCAACCCAGAACTGAGGATGCGTATTGGTCCAGATCAAGCGATCCTCCATTTTCAGCAGCTTCTCTGAAAACCTGCCAGTCTGTTCGATCAAAACAATCTCTCAGTATGGGGCCACTGTCCTGGATCCAACATTTAGCTTTCTTTTGTACCGGTCTGGAGCATCTCAGCAGGGGGAGGTAAGCAGATACCATTAACATTGAGATGTGGTCTGACAGTCCTAGGTGGGGGTGGGGTTCGGCTTTGTATGCATCTTTTACATTTGTGTAAACACGGTCCAGTGTCTTGTTTCCACGTGTTGGTATGCCCACATGCTGGTAAAAGCTTTGGAGACGGTCTTTTAGATTCACATGATTAAAGTCTCTGGCTACAACGTAAAGAGCCTCAGGGTGTTTGTTCTGCAAAGAGCTGATTATATCATGAAGTTCTTGCAAGGCGTCATTAGCATTAGCATCAAGAGGAATAACTGTGATGAAAGTCACTGTGAACTCGCGGGGTAGATAATGTGGCTGACATTTCACTGTTATTTGCTCCAAAGCCTTCGAGCATGAGCTTTTTACAACAGTACAGTTCGTGCACCAAATTTTACTCACGTAAATGCACACTCCGCCTCCCCGTGATTTCTCCATTAGTTCGCTGCAGCGGTCCACTCGAAAAAAAAAAATCTGTCATCCAGCTGGAAGACTGCATCCAGCGTTTCACTTGTAATCTATGTTTCTGTGAGGCAAAGCACCGCACACTTCATCATCTCTTCTGAGGTTCCGGCTCTTAGACGAAGCAAATCCATCTTGTTGTCTAACAAGCGGACGTTCGACAGAAAGAGAGACGGCATCGGGAGTTTTCTGGCTTTAGCGTTAGCTTGTAGCCCCACCAGAACCCCCGCCCGGTGTCCTCTCTTCTTAAGCTGGGAGCAGCGTTTCCTCTTCTGCCCGCTGGAACGCCTCTGCTGCAGCTTCCAGGTAGATTACTTTAAGATCTGCATTCTGCCGAGCGTAGTTTTGAGTTTGTTGCCGATTTCTGATATATTTCGTGGCAAATCTGCTGCTATTCTCATCAATTCGGTTCGGCTATAGTTCACACACATAAATCGTGCGAAGTCAGGCACAGAGTCACTAGGACCTTGAGTGAACAATTTTGTTCCACTTCATGTACTACATTTAATGTGAATGACAAAAGTCATGTTGAGCCTTGATCAGGTAGAAGTTGATTATACATTAAAACATAAAAAATAAAGCAGACAAACAGCAGGTTATCTGGCCATTGAATAGTGGGAGGTGACCCTTCTGTTTGTTGCTGAAGTGTTTTAGTCCTGGACCTGAACAATAAGAAAAGACAAAACCTCAAACTAACGGACATCTCTGAACATCTGCAGTTTGGAAATGTTCATCCCATAAAATGAACGTTAGACAGCGGGGTCTTACCATGCCATATGGCTCCATGTCCGTCCCACAGAGTTGCCAGTGTTTTTCTTGCTCCATCCCACAGGTTATTGCAGTAAGCCTCTTTCAGCTGATTCTTTCTCTAACAGAATAAAGCATCAAACATAGCAAATATTGTTATGATCAGTTTTTTTATCCATTAGTCAACATTTATTTACCATCCTGGATGTCAAACGATATTTATTCACCCCTTGGGCCTTCTCTCTGTTTTGTTGCCCTACAACCTAGAATTTAAAAGGAATATGGGTTTGTAACTTTTAACTCTCAATTTACACAACTCTGAAGATGAAAAGTTAGACTGAAGTCGAGGCTTTAACTGGACCATTTCAGGATGTTAAACTTCTTCGTTTGGCTTTTATAATAATAATAATAATACTAATTTTATTTAAAGAGCGCCTTTTAGGACACCCAAGGACACATTACAGTAAGAAACATATCAGAAAGATTGTGTAAAAACAAACAACAAGCACAGTGCAAAGATCAACAGGAATAAATTGAAATATAAAATCCATAAAGAATATAAAATACATACAGCAAAGTTAAGGATAAGCGAGTCTAAAGAGATGTGTTTTCAGAACAGTCTTGAATAGAGAAAGAGAGGTGGTGTTTCGTAAGTCTGGGGGTAGAGAGTTCCAGAGATGAGGGGCAGAGCAGGTGAAGGCCCTGCTCCCCATGGTGGAGAGGTGGGCAGAGGGTACATGGAGGTGTAGTGAAGAGGAGGATCTGAGAGAGAGGGGATGGAGATGTGTAGGAGGTCAGATAGGTAAGGAGGGGCAAAGTTGTGGATAGCTTTGAAAGTGAGAAGAAGAATTTTGAAGACAATGCATGATTTAACCGGGAGCCAGTGGAGCTGCTGCAGGACATGAGTGATGTGGTTATAATAATAATAATAATAATAATGTCATCACAATGTCAGCACTGTATATTTCCATACAATGGCGAAATTAGTCTCTGCATTTAACCCATCCACCACCAGATGGTGCAGTGGGCAGCTATTGAAAGCGCCCGGGGGACATTTTGGGGATTAGACGTGCTGCCCAGAGACGCCACGTGATGTGCAGTGACTGGGGATCGAACCTGGGACTTTCGGATCCCAAGCCGGCTGCCCTGCCTCTACACCATCTCGGCCCCCAAATAAGAGGAGGTTTGAGTGATGACACGGGCAGCTGAGTTCTGGACCAATTGCAGCTTCTGGAGAGATTTGTTGGGGAGGCCATAAAGAAGGGAGTTGCAGTAGTCAATCCGAGAAGTCACAAGACTGTGCATAAGGATGGCTGTGGAGTGGGGTGTGAGAGAAGGGCGGAGACGGTTAATATTTCGGAGATGGAAATAGGCAGACCGAGTAACATTGTTGATGTGTGAAGTGAAGGAGAGAGTGGTGTCGAGGATGACACCAAGACTCTTGACCTGAGGTGAGGGAGATAGCAAAGAGTTGTTCAGGGGGATGAGAAGATGTTCTGATTTTGAAATAGAATTTTTGGTACCGACAAGAATGATTTCAGTTTTGTCACTGTTTAGTTGTAAGAAATTGTTAGAAAACCAATGATTTAACTCATTGAGACAGTCGGTGAGGATGGAGGTGGGTGGAGTTTGGTTTTGTTGACAAGTAGAGCTGTGTGTCATCAGCATAACAGTAGAAATGGACACCAAATTTGCAGAAGATGTGACCTAGAGGAAGGAGGTAAATGATGAAGAGGAGGGGTCCGAGGACAGAGCCTTGGGGGACACCCGTGGAGACGGGGAAAGACTGGGAACGAAAGGATTTAAGCTGAATGAATTGAGTGCTGTTATGGCCTGAGGCCATTTGGTTGAGCAAAACAAGTGTTTGCAGGTTGATTGCTGACTCAGCTGTGCTGTGGCCCATCTGGGATTGGCTGCTTCACTTCCTGAATTCTCCCCAGTGGACGTCAATCTGCATCCTGGTTGGCTTCTTCACCTCCTGCTCCTCCAACCACAGAAGAGCCCTGCCTATTTAAACCCATCTCTCCTGCCATTCAGGGCGGCTGTTGTTTAAAGCAGCTCGCCACTAGTATGGGTTTCTGTGTCTTTGGACTCTGGTCTCTTGACTTGAATTGTCTGGCTTTGGCCAACAGTTAAATCCTGCAGTTGCAGTTGGTTGTCGGTGTTGTTTGTAAGCCCCTGAAAACAGTTAGAAGGCTTACTTGTTTACTTTTGTTTTGACTCATTGTAAATTTGGTTTGAATA
>NC_056506.1:10881977-10889531 GCF_014905685.2 Nematolebias whitei | reverse complement strand
CCCTCCTTTTTGTTAATGTTAAATTTTATTTTAAACTGACCAATTAAATTATTACTTTTATTCAAACTTTTTCCATCTGGGTTTTTAATGTTGCCTCCCCTTCTCCTGGCTGAGCTGGGTCGTAACATTAATGGGGGCTCGTCTGAGATATTTAATGTAATCCTGTAACTTAAAAGTGGCGATTGTTTAGTCAGTTTAGCTGAGTGACATTTTTGGTTGAGCAGCTGCAACTTGTTGCACTCGTTAAGCATGGCACAGTTTGATCTTGAGCAGTTTTTAAAGTGTCCCTCTCTTGATCAGCTGGAGCTTTGCCGTAAAGATGATTTGGCTCAAATTGCAGCCCATTTTTCTATTTTTTGCTCAAAGCAACTCCTTAAAAAGGAATTAAAGAACCTTGTGATGGAGAGACTGGTGGAGCTGAAACTTGTGCTTCCTGAGATTTCTACTGATGAACCTGCTATGACTTCTGTTGGCACGTTGCCATCTGCTGGTCCCTCTGCGGCTGCTCGTCCCCCTCTGCGGCTTCTCGTCCCCCTCTGCAGCTGCTCGTCTCCCTCTGCTGCTGCTCGTCTCCCTCTGCGGCTGCTCGTCTCCCTCTGCGGCTGCTCGTCCCCCTCTGCGGCTGCTTGTCTGCAGCTGCGCCTCTGCGGCTGCTCGTCCTTTCACTCTGTATTTCTTGTGCCCTAACCTTTTGGTTTAGGTTTTAAGGGGGGAGGTGTTATGGCCTGAGGCCATTTGGTTGAGCAAAACAAGTGTTTGCAAGTTGATTGCTGACTCAGCTGTGCTGTGGCCCATCTTGGATTGGCTGCTTCACTTCCTGAATTCTCCCCAGTGGACGTCAATCTGTATCCTGGTTGGCTTCTTCACCTCCTGCTCCTCCAACCACAGAAGAGGCCTGCCTATTTAAACCCAGCTCTCCTGCCATTCAGGGCAGCTGTTGTTTAGAGCAGCTCGCCACTAGTATGGGTTTCTGTGTCTTTGGACTCTGGTCTCTTGACTTGAATTGTTTGGCTTTGGCTAACAGTTAAATCCTGCAGTTGCAGTGGTTGTCGGTGTTGTTTGTAAGCCCCTGAAAACAGTTAGGTTTACTTGTTTACTTTTGTTTTGACTCATTGTAAATTTGGTTTGAATATTCATTCACTTGGTTAACCTTAATTTTGTTATTGACTTGGTTGTGAAAACTTTGTTGTAATTTGTACTTTGAAAATACCCCTCCTTTTTGTTAATGTTAAATTTTATTTTAAACTGACCAATTAATTTACTACTTTTATTCAAACTTTTTCCATCTGGGTTTTTAATGTTACCTCCCCTTCTCCTGGCTGAGCCGGGTCGTAACAAGTGCAGTCAGAGAGATATGATTTGAACCAGTCTAACGGAGTACCTGAGATGCCAATGGAGGTTAGTCTGTTGAGGAGGGTAGAATGACAGATTGTGTCGAAGGCAGAACTTAGATCAAGTAGAATGAGAATAAACAGAAGACCAGAGTCAGCAGCAAGAAGAAGGTCATTAGTTATTTTTATTAGAGCTATTTCGGTGCTATGGTGGGGGCGAAAACCAGATTGAAATTCTTCATAAATGTTATTTTTGGATAGGTGAGAGTGAAGTTGACTAGTAATGGCTTTTTCAAGAACCTTGGAAATAAAGGGCAGATTAGAGATTGGACAAAGATTACTGAAGTTGGTAAAGTCAAAACCTGGTTTCTTGATGATGGGGTGATGGCAGCAGATTTGAAAGCTGTGGGAACAATGCCAGAGGTTAGGGAGGAGTGGATGATGTTAGTGATGATGGGGAGCAGAGACGGGAGACAGGATTTAACAAGAACTGTGGGAAATGGATCAAGGAGGATGAGGAGGACTTAGACTTGCTGATAATGTCAGCAATGTCATCAGCAAAAGGGAGGGGGACAATCTCTGTTCCAGCATGATTCTGTCTTTCATTCCTCTTGTCTCAAGAGCATACATCCACCTCTCCAGGCTCTCTTCCACCTGCTACCTAGTCTCACTATAGATGTCAGTAAACTTAGTCCATAGTAATGGGACCCCTGCCTACCCTCATGCGGGGATAGGTGGTCAATTTGGCCCCACCTGAATCCATTTGTTCCTCTCACTGTACATCTCACCACTGTCGTTGACCTTATACACATCCTGCCCTCACATACTTGCCCACTACTTCTGACTTCCTCATACAGAACTACACTTTTCTCTCTTGGCCACCAACCATATGCTTTCTCTAAATCCTCCAAGACAACGTGTAATTTGGTCTCCTATATTATGAAGTTGTTTCCTTAAAACACTTGTTACAAATTATATTGTAAAAATAAACATCAAACTGGTGATTCACATTTGCAATTTTGTAATATTGGAAAT
This sequence comes from Nematolebias whitei, assembly GCF_014905685.2. Lineage (NCBI taxonomy): Eukaryota > Metazoa > Chordata > Actinopteri > Cyprinodontiformes > Rivulidae > Nematolebias > Nematolebias whitei. The sequence goes on along the minus strand of NC_056506.1, from coordinate 10,887,165 downwards.
TTACATATGTCATGTCACATTTGTAAATATCTTAGACAACATGTCATATGTACTCATTTGCATGTCTACACAATACACAAATATTTACACATTCTAAAACTGTTGCATTTTATAATGTGTAAACCTATTACCCCCCCCCCACACACACACACACACACACACACACACACACACCCACACTCATTTGAGAGCTTTTGATGCATACAGTTCAGTTTTCAAAAGTTTTCAGGTAAAGATGAGTATACTGTGTACATGACCTCAGTAAAAGTGCACAGTATAGTGTGTAGTCTGAGTCAGGGTTTCTTTATTTGTCATTCGCACCACATGTGGTACATGTGGTGGAACGAAATTATGTACACAGGGTCCCAGTTACTTCCAACAACACTGTTCATTCAACCTTTATTTAGACAGATAAGTCACATTGAGCCTAGAAGACTCATTTACAAGTGAGACACAACTAGACAAATGTAGGAATTGGAGGCAAAAAAATTCCTATCAGAATCTTTCTTCTTGGCTGAGAAGAAAAACTCTAATATTAAAAAGCACCTTGCACAAACAGCACATAGTGACGTAAACATTCTGCACGAGGGGCGACGAGAGCGGTAAGCAATGTCCATGGATGCTCTCGAGGGCACTGTAAGTGTTCTGATAAGGATGGAATAGAGTTCTGATAAGGATGGAATAATTAGCCAGTTCCCTTAGGTGAGATCCGTAACCATTCTCTAGGGATGTCAGGGAATGGCCAAGGACAACACCTATGGGAATCCAAGAGTCCTGAAATGATGACACAATGTTTATTCAGCTGGTTTCCTCTTGTTGGTCAGTTGGAAATTCTTGGAAAGGGGGGGGGGGGTGTGAGCGTCAGATTACATGTTCTCCAGACGAATTCAGATAAGGTGGCCTTCAAGGCCAGCAAGGGGTGCCAAATTCAGATAAACACAGTTGTTTTGGGGACAGACAGAACTTAATGATATCTACCTGGAGTCTGTGTTGGTCCAAACGGTTCAGAAATGTCCAAATTACATGGCCACACCGATGGAACATGCCTGAGTAAAATCCCAGAGATCTGATCAATTCTGCCCAAAGCATTTGAGTCTGGGTACTCGAGACACAAACCAAGCCATCATAAAGGCAAGCAGCGTGATCGGGTCCCAATTTGCTGCAGACGACTTCCTTGATTGTAGATACTACTACTTCGTCAGTCAACTCAAGGGCGACACTCTCAGTTGGGTCAATTCTTATTTACACTCCCAAGATTTAGAATCCATTCCCTTTGATTCATTTCTGCAAGAGTTTTGTAGGATTTTTGACCGTCCCTTGTGGGAACCCAATGCCGTAAAGCGGCTCCTAGGATTACGTCAAGGTCGATGACCTGTCGCAGAATACGCCCTCGAGTTCCGCATCCTCGATGCCCAGACAACTTGGAACAAGTCTGCCTTACAAGGTAACTTTTTTAATTCCCTTTCTGAAATTATCCAAGACCAGATCACTGCTCAAGACGAACCTGAAGGGTTCAACAAGCTTGTGGACTTGGCGGTCGCCATTGACGAACGCTTCCGAGAGCGTTGACGTGAGAAGGACTATAACTCCCATCACTCCTGCACTTCCGGTCCCTGTACGTCATTAGGTGAACGTCACACATACAAGCTACCAAATTTCTACTACAAATCCCAGACGCCCGAGACTTCCGGGTTTAAGAACCCTCGTCCGGTTTCACCATTACAAGTCGCCTTGTCACCTGATCCCGAGCTCATGCAGGTGAATCACACTCGTCTCTCTCCTGAAGAGAGACTGAGATGAATGAATTATAATTCCTGCATTTATTGTGGTAATCCAGGCCATTTCCTTGCTAAATGCCTGCTGCGGGGAAACGAAACGCCTACCAGTAAAAAGGGAGATACTGGTGGGTACTTCCACTCTTTCTCCCCCAGCCCGACTCGAATTATCCACTATCTTGCAGTTTGGTCAAAAACGCCTGCCTGTTTCCACCTTAATTGATTCTGGCACAGGGCAGAATTTGATCAGTTCTGACTTGGTAAACAAATATTCTCTCCATATCCGAGAGATCCCCCCAGTGTCCGTCTCCGGTATTACTGGTGACACTTTAGCTCAGATTCATTTCAAAACCACAGATATCCATCTCATTATTTCTGGTAACCATCAAGAAACATCTAGTTTATTCATGTTTGACTCCTCTAGACCCCAATTGATTCTCAGCTATCCTTGGCTTAGAGAACACAATCCAAACATTAATTGGGAGCTAGGTCGTATGAAGGGCTGGAGTAATAAATGTCATTGTCAACATTGACTCCAGTCTGCCATCTCTACTTATTCTAGTCCTAAGCCCCCCGGTGAGGAGATAGATCCCTCTGTTTATCAGGATCTCGCTCCCGTCTTTAGTAAAACAAGAGCTTTATCCCTTCCTCTTCACAGACCGTATGACTGCACCATTGACCTGCTGCAGGGCGCTCCTCTCCCCACTAGTCAGCACTACAACCTCTCTGGGCCAGAGAGGGAGAGTATGACAAAATATATTAATGAGTCTCTAGACTCGGGTATTGTACGCCCTTCCACTTCTCCTCTGGGGGCAGGGTTTTTCTTAGTCTCCAAGAAAGACAAAACCCTGAGACCCTGTATTGACTATCGTAGTTTAAATAACATCACAGTAAAAAAACAAATACCCTTTGCCTCTAATCGACTCCATGCAGGAGCAGCTCCAGTCTGCTACCATATTTTCCAAGCTCTCGTACCGCTCTGGGTTCCTCGAGTCGTAACAGTTAGATATTCATGAGTCTAACAGCCTCACAGCAGAAGCTGTTCCTCAATCTAGTGGTTCTGCACTCAATGCTCCTCAACCTACTTCCTGAGGGGAGTGGGGCAAAAGTTTGCTGGGTGAGTAGGGTCCTTCATGATGCAGGTGGCCCTCTTCAAGCAACTGGAGGTGTAGATGTCTGTGTTGGTGGGGAGGCTGACTCCAACAGACTTCTGTGCAGCCTTCACCAATCTGTCCAAAGCTTTTCTTTCTGCAGCTGTGCAGCCTCCATGCCACATGTTGATGCTGGAGCACAGGATGCTCTCCACTGCACACCTGTAGAAGGAGGTGAGGACTGTGCTTCCCAGACAAAAATCCAAAATCCAGTAATTATTCATTCATTCAACCTTTATTTAAACAGATAAATCACATTGAGCCTCGAAGACTCATTTACAAGTGAGACCTGTTTGGACAGACAAAAACAGTGGTTAACTGGACATATCTAGGAGTTGGAGGCGAAAAAAATTCCTATCAGACTTTTTTCTTGGCTGAGAAAAACCCCTAATATTGAAAAAACACCTCGCACAAACAAGCACATATTTACGAAGACATTCTGCAGTCAGAGACGAGAGCGGTCAACAACGCTTATAGATGCTCTCGAGGTCACTGTAATCAGTCAATGTCCTCCGGTGAGATCAATAAACATTCTCGAGGTATGTCGAGAAATGGCCAAGGATAACCTTTATAAGAATCCAGAGTCCTGAAATGATGACACAAAGTTTTTTCAGTGGGGTTTCATCTGGTTATCAGTTGGAAATTTCTCAGGGAGGGGGGTGGTGAGCATCAGATCACATTTTCTCCAGGCGACTTTAGAAAAGATGGCCTTCAAGGACAACCAAGGCGACCAAAATTTAGATAAACACACAGTTGTTTTGGGGACAGGCAGAACTTAATGACATCAACCTTCAGTCTGTGTCGGTCTACTCTGTTCCGAAATGTCCAAATTAACATGGCCAACACCGATGGAAACATGTCTGAGTAAAAATCCCCAAGATCTGATCCATTCAGCCCAAAGCATTTGAGTCAGGGTACTCCAGAACATGAACCAAGCCATCATAAAGGCAAGCAGCGTGATCGGGTCCAAATTTGCTGCTGACGACTTCCTTGATTGTAGATAAAACCAGCACCAGCTGAATCCAAAAAGCAGGAACCAGTTATCGAAAATCCACTTAAATATGTGTCCTTAACATCCACAGATGGTAGCAGAGATAGACACATCATCAAGTCTTCCAGTCGATGAGATATCCAGCCGATTTACCCTGTTGGCACGTACGCAACGTGCCAACAGGGTAAATCGGCTCGCCCAAAGCCTGTCTTCTCTTCGAAGAAATGTTATAAATGGAGTTGAGGGACCAACTGGTCGAAACAAGTCCATAATTATGGTTCGGAAGAAATGCAAGAGAGTCTCACAGCAATTTCACAGACAGACAGAGCAGCAAAGCAAAGCGGAGAGGGAGGGAGAGAAGCATCCGATCTCGTAGGGAGCGAGTGGTGAAGTGAAGATTAAAGTTACTTATCCAAATTAGTGTGCGTTACTATTTTCTTCATTTTCTCCAGTAATGTAATTTAATTTTATTTCCTCTATGCATCTCAGGGAGTGGCAAAAAAAAATTCTCAGGGAGTGACGTCAGGTCTATGCGACAATTCAGTCACGTTATCACCTGTGATACCTGACACCATGCCGCAACAGAAACGTAATCAATGGAGCGAGGAGAAAGATATGCATTTTGTAGCTGAAGATACAGGAACTATTTTGAGTTTCTGTCAGCAAAGGATGATAAAATCAAGGTTCGTTGTACTCTCTGTGCTGGCGAGAAAGTGAAGTCTAGCTTCAAACACCAGATCAAATCTGAAGAAACATCTGGAGTCGCAGCATGGGACAGTCAAACTGATGGACCAAGCCCTGCCAGGTGGTTCAAAGCAGAGAGCTGAGGCAGGAGGTCTCCCACCACCCAAATAAGAAAAGCTTGACTTTGGTGCACATCCAGTAAGTGGGGAAGAGTTAAAAAAAAACGTTGGTCGGACGGTTTGTAGTAGAAGAAATGCTGCCCTTCACCACGGTTGATTCGCCTTCGTTTCGTGCCATAATAAATCAAATCCCCACTACTGTACATGCCGAGCTGCCTCAGAGGAGCTTTTTCTGCTTATCTGGAAGAGTAGTATGCAAAGATGGAGAGAAATCTGAAGGCTGCACTGAATGATGTCGACTTTGTGTCAACTACACCGGATATTTGGACTACTAATCAGAGTCAGATTCAGAGAGTCACAGTTTCTTTATTGTCATTCGCACCTAATGTGGTACATGTGGTGGAGCGAAATTATGTACACGGGGTCCCAGTTACATCCAACAATAAAATGTATAAGAAAAACAGTAAT
>NC_056506.1:10869144-10881577 GCF_014905685.2 Nematolebias whitei | reverse complement strand
AACCTCCTTCCTGAGGGGAGTGGGGCAAAAAGTGTGTGTGCTGGGTGAGTGGGGTCCTTCATGATGCAGGTGGCCCTCTTCCTGCATCTGGAGGTGTAGATGTCTGTGATGGTGGGGAGGCTGATTCCGACAGATTTCTGTGCAGCCTTCACCACTCTCTGCAAAGCTTTTCTTTCTGCAGCTGTGCAGCCTCCATGCCACACGTTGATGCTCGAGCACAGGATGCTCTCCACTGCACACCTGTAGAAGGAGGTGAGGACTGAGCTTCCCAGACCAGCTCGCCTCAGCCGTCTGAGGAAGAAGAGTCTCTGATGAGCTTTCTTGATCAGGCTGGTGGTGTTGTTGCTCCAGCTGAGGTTGTCATTCATGTGTACACCCAAGTACTTGTAGCTGGAGACCACTTCCACCGCAGATCCTCTAATGTTCAAGGGGGTGTAGATGTTTTTGTTCCTTCTGAAGTCCACAATCATCTCCTTTGTCTTCTTCACATTGATGTGAAGGTTATTCTCTTTGCACCAGCTCTCCAGGTGTTCCACCTCTTGCCTGTAGCTGGACTCATCATTGTTTGTGATGCATCCCACCACCGCTGTATCATCTGCAAACTTTACAATGTGACAGCCTGGATGGGTAGCTGCACAATCATACATGAACAGAGTAAACAGGAGGGGGCTCAACACACATCCCTGTGGAGAGCCAGTGCTGAGGGTTATGGTGGAGGAGGAGAGGTTGTGGATCCTCACTAACTGTGGTCTGTTTGTTAAAAAGTCTAGTACCCAGTTGCAAATGGAGGGGCTTAGTCCTAGTGTGGATAGTTTGTCCATCAGGGTTTGGGGGATCATGGTGTTGAAGGCGGATGTGAAGTCCACAAAGAGCATACGGACGTAAGAGTTTTTCTGCTCCAGGTGGTTGAGCGCAGTGTGGACCACAGAGGAGATTGCATCCTCTGTTGATCGGTTCTCACGGTATGCATACTGATGAGGGTCGTCGTTGATGTTGATGGTTGTTTTGATGTAAGTCATGACCAGTTTTTCAAAGCATTTAGCGACTATCGGGGTGAGGGCCACTGGCTGATAGTCATTCAGACCAGTCACTGTAGAGCTTTTTGGGACTGGGATGATGGTGACAGTCTTCAGGCAGGTGGGAACTGTCTCCAGGGTAAGTGAGGTGTTAAAGATGTCTGCCAGCACCTCACAGAGCTGATCAGCACATTCCTTCAACACTTTTCCGGGGATGTTGTCTGGGCCAGTTGCTTTGTGCGGATTAATCCTTCTGAATGTACTCCTTACTTCTGCTGAGGTCACGCTGAGATGCTCTTCATCCGGTGGTGATCTGAGTCTGATGCTGGGTGGTCTGTTCGGGTCTTCAAAGCGTGCATAGAACTTGTTGAGGGCATCAGGCAGAGATGGGTCTTTGGGGCATGGTTCGCTCCTTCCTTTATAATCTGTTATGCACTTAATGCCCCTTCACATGCTCCGAGGGTCTTGTGAGATGAATTGACCCTCGATCCTCTTTGCATATGTGCCCTTGGCCCTCTTAATACCAGCAACCAGCTCTTTTCTTGTCCTACTCAGCTCCTCTGAGTTTCCAGACCTGAAGGCAGTGTTCCTGGCTTCCAGCAGGGTACGCACCTCTGCATTCAGCCAAGGTTTTCTGTTTGGGTAGCTTTTAACATTTTTGATTGTGGAGACGGTGTCAGTACATGTACAAATGTAACCCAGAACTGAGGATGTGTATTGGTCAAGATCAAGCGAACCTCAATTTTCAGCAGCTTCTCTGAAAACCTGCCAATCTGTTCGGTCAAAACAATCTCTCAGTATGGGGCCACTGTCCTGGATCCAGCATTTAACTTTCTTTTGTGCCGGTCTGGAGCGTCTCAGCAGAGGCATGTAAGCAGGAGCCAGGAAGATTGAGATGTGGTCTGACAGTCCTAGGTGGGGGCGGGGTTCGGCTTTGTATGCATCTTTTACGTTCGTGTAAACACGGTCCAGCGTGTGGTCTCCACGTGTTGGAATCGCCACATGTTGATAAAAGCTCGGGAGACAGTCCTTTAGATTCACGTGGTTAAAGTCTCCGGCTACCACGTAAAGAGCCTCGGGGTGTTTGTTCTGCAGCGAGCTGATGATATCATGTAGCTCCTGTAGTGATTCATTAGCATTAGCGTCCGGAGGAATGTAAACAACTGTGATAAAAGTCACTGTGAACTCTCGGGGTAGATAATGTGTCCGACATTTCACTGTTATTTGCTCCAAAGCCTTCGAGCATGAGCTATTTACAACAGTACAGTTCGTGGACCAACTTTTACTCACATAAATGCATACTCCGCCTCCCCGTGATTTCCCCATTAGCTCGCTGCAGCGGTCCGCTCGAAAAAAAAGTCCGTCATCCAGCTGGAAGACTGTGTCCGGCATTTCGCTTGTAATCCATGTTTCCGTGAGGCAAAGCTCCGCACTCTTCTTCATCTCTTCTGAGGCGCCCGCTCTCAGACGAAGTAAATCCATCTTGTTGTCCAACGAGCGGACATTCGACAGAAAGAAAGACGGCATGGGGAGTTTACCGGCTTTAGCGTTAGCTCGTAGCCTCACCATAACCCCCGCCCGGCATCCTCTCCTCTTAAGCTGGGAGCAGCGCTTCCTCTTCTGCCCGCTGGAACGCCTCTGCTGTAGCTTCCAGGTAGATGACTTTAAGATCTGCATTCTGCCAAGCGCAGTTTTGAGTTTGTTGCTGATTTCTGCTATATTTCGTGGCAAATCCGCTCCTATTCTCATCAGTTCGGTTCGGCTATAGTTCACACGCATAAATCGCGTGGAGTAAGGCACAGAGTCAATATCAAACCTTCTAAAAACTGGGAAGCCTGTGAAGCTGCAAATGCTCTGAGCGCGGCCATCTTGGAGAGTATGTAACAGAAGCTATATGGGAGTAACACGGTGACTGTCCTTATGGGACTTTACTATTCACACTTGAAGTTCTGATGCAGAAGACCCTGGCTGTGAAAGATTCACTCTCCAGGATGACTGCAGGTCTTCCAGATGCTACAGTGAAGGTATGTTATACCTGTAAGCTAGTTAAAATTTCTTACATCACACTATTTTTGTACATTGTACATTCATTATCATCACAAAAAAAGATTAAAACAAATACAAATGTCAATAAGAATCCTAAAACAAAATTAAATCCATAATATTGATCCCATATTAGGCATGGTTTGTAAGTAATTTTATGACGTAATATTGTAATTGTTAGGATTTGTAGACATATCAAAACATATCAATTATGTTTTATTCAGGCTATCCAGACTCGTTTTCTCGCTTTGACTTGGTCAAATTCTGCTCTGAGGGCTGCGGTGTTTCCAGCAAGCTCTGCTCTGACAGCCTGCAATTCGGTCCTAATAAAATTAAAATCATCCGTCAGAGCCGCTCATTCCTATCCTAATTATTGCAGTGACTTCAGATTTAATTGAAGCCAGAATATCTGGATCAGAGCCGACTCGATCATCACTCCAGAGCCTGGCGAGGGCAGGCTAATGCACCTGCTGTTGTTCCACCTGCCGCTGCGGCAGTATCTCCAAGCCGCATGAACAGAGATCCAGCCGTTTTAGATGTTTTTAATTTAGAGGCCACATTTCAGCTCGTTCAAATCAATCCTGTGATGACACCAATCTCAGATGAAGAATCTAATGCGGAGGCAGCGAGAATATAATAATAAACAGCAGTTTTTCAGGCAGTGTTGACGGGAGCTTAGCAGAATGCTGCTCAACGATCCACGGCCATCTTGCTGTCCAAACGTTAACAATGTTTCCGAGTGTGAAAATTTTTTTTGTTTTTGTTATGTTCTCGTGGATTTAAAGCTCTGTCGCCGCAACCGATTTCCTTAATCTGTAAATGGTAAATGGACTGTACTTCTACAGCGCCTTTCTATCAGATCAAGATACTCAAAGCGCTTTACAACACAATCTGTGCTCTCATTTACCCATTCATACAGCACTTTACTAGATTTATACAAATATTAATCAGTGATTTATCACATTCATACACCGATGGGACACACATTGGAGTCAATGAGGAGTTCAGTGTCTTGCGCAGGGACACTTCAGCATGTGATTGCTGGTGGAAATGAACCCCCATCTATCGCATTGGAGGATGACTGCTTTAGCCACTCAGCCACAGCTGCCCCATCTTTAAAAATAAAAGATGGAAAAACGTGTTTTGTTGTGGTCTTTTTAAACTAATCCAATCTAATGATACAGGAATCAAACTAATGCTGTTTTCAACCAGTAAAGAGAACCAGAGCCACAGTTTAAACCAATCAGAGCAGAGCAGGGCGGGTCATGCTGTCTGGTTCATGATGAGCCCGGGTGTGAGTAGACAGAAACAAGGAGGACACCCTGCTACCCTAACAGAACTGCCCACCCCTTCATGAATGCGAAGACAAGTAATAAATTATTAAACGTCTACATATTAAACGTGTGTTCACACGTGACCACTTCACTGCAGCCGTGGAGATACCTGAACTGATGGACTTTTGTATTTAAAATGTAACGTATTATTCAATGTTAATGTGTTCGGAGAGCCATCATCGTAGAAACGTGTAATATGTGCACGTGATCAAACTCCGGGTCTGAGAGAGAGAGAGAGAGAGAGAGAGAGAGAGAGACAGAGAGAGACTGAGAGAAACATGCACCACTGCTGTAGCACGCAGCCTGTTGAGTTTCTCTTATGGTGAGAGACTATTTCTGCTACTTTACTATTTCTAAATACTGTTTCTCTCTACGAGTCAGTTTCAGGTGTTTGTAGTTTATCATAAAAATCGAATAAATGCAGTTCTACGTGGTGTTTTAGCAACAACAAGGTGTTGTCTGTTTGGATGAGATAAACTTGATAATATTTATAATCATACTGAGAGCTAATTGTATAGCCCCTTGTTTATTGTGGGGGATCCATACCCTGAAGACCTGCAAAAAGTGGAAAAAATGTGAAGTAGGAAAAGTAGTACAAGTAGTAAGTAGTAGTTTTTTTTTAGTATATATATATATATGTATATATATATATATATATATATATATATATATATATATATATATAAAGACGCTTTAAACCCTTAGCACACTCTTGCAATATTCTAAACAATGTTTCTAAATTCTAAATGCTCTAAAAGAGCGCTTAATGTCATGATTTGAGCTCTCTGCCTCAGCTGCTCTCAGCCACCTGCAAGCACTCTTGGCCATGCCCACTTCTCCGCTCTGCACGGAGATCAGCTGATCAGCTGCAGGAGGAAGGTTTTCCTGCAGTGTGGACTTCACAAAGCTGCAAGAGGAAGCTTTTTCCGCAGCTCTGGGCTGCACACAGGTGCAACAGGTGCTAAATAATTCAAAATAATTTATTTTAAATAAAAATTCCATGCCGATCGTGTAGCTCATCCATCAATCATCCAATTGTGTCTCATGTCCAGTCTTGTTTTGAAAAACCACGATAGAACGAGTTTGCAATAGAACGAGTTTGCAACAGAACAAGTTAGCGATAGAACGAGTTTGCGATAGAACGAGTTTGCGATAGAACAAAACCGCGATAAACGACCCGCAAAGTAGCTATGGACTTGTTTTGTGATAATGTATTTTAAAAAATTAACAAATACGACTAATAGATTGTATTAAATGAACTAAATACTGTAAATATAAGCCCTTTGAATTAAATAATCATTTTAGGGGAGAAATCAGTCAGTCTGGAACATTAAAAAAATAGAATTTAATGTATACTTTTCAAAACGACTGCTATAAATTTTAAATATATTTGACAACTCAAAGTAATTTACAGAAAAGTTTTTCAAACCTTCTCTTCCTTCAGACTGATTTTGGTCTTAGTGATACTTCATTTGAGGACACTATACTGTGTACTTTTACTAAGGTCATATACACACTGTATTGTCTACTTTTACTAAGGTCATGTACATACTATACTGTGTATCTAAAAAAAACATTGTCAGGTCCTCTGGACATTCAAAAAACAAAAACAAAATTAAAGCTGCAAGCAGCATTGGAGGCCCTAGCAGCAATGCGCTGCTCGGGCCTTACTGCGACCGCGGGAGCTCCAGCTAGTCCACCCAGTCGCCATCACGAACGCTCTTGTGCCAATCCCTCACGCGTTCCCCACGGGGCACAGTTCCTGACTCTTCGACATCGCCTTCCGTCTATGTCGTTACTTGTCCAGCTGCAGGTCTTACGAAATAAGCGAAATCTGACCTTCCAGACAGGAGTTATGGATGATTTCCTGTTTTGTTGCGAATGTTTGACAAGCGCTTCCTTTATGCTTTTCAACATGTCGTGTGGTAATCAACAGTTAGCGAACAAAGTTTCAGTGTAATATCTTACACAGTGCGAAGTTGGAATTGTCATCCAATAATCAACAGTTTTTTTCTCCGAGTAGGTGGGGCTTAAGTGATGTCATGAATCAACAATAACAATGTGTGTAGAAGTGCTCACTGATGAAGCACAAAAACTCAGGTTCAGATTGGATGATGTATCACTGAGATATAACAGTTGGAATAATGTAGGGGGCACACTTGAGTCCAATGTTAAAGAACAATATCAATGTGTCCAAGTGCTCACTGATCACGGACATAAAATCTAGTACATATTGGATGATATTTCACTGAGATACAACTTTTTGAATAATCTAGGGGGTGTACTGGATTCAAAAGTTAAACAACAATACTAGTGTGTTTAGAAGTGCTCACTAATGATGTACCTAAAATCTGATGTAGATCGGATGATATATCACTGAGATATAACTCTTGAAATAATGTAGGGGGCGCACTTGAGTCATATGTTAAACCACAATATCAATGTGTCTAGACGTGCTCATTGATTATGCATTAAAAAAATCTGGTTCTGATCGGATGATGTATCACTGAGATATAACTGTTGGAATAATGTAGGGGCGCACTTGAGTCAAATGTTAAAGAACAATACCAATGTGTTTATAAGTGCTCACTGATCATACACAATAAATCTGGTACATATTGGATGATATTTCACTGAGATATAACTGTTTGAATTATGTAAGGGGCGCAATAGGTGTCAAAAGTTAAAAAACAAAAGCAATGTGTCTACAAGTGTTTACTAATTATGCACCCAAAATCTGGTTCAGTTCACATGATATATCACTGAGATATAACTTTTGGAATAATGTAGGGGACGCACTTAAGTCAAATGTTAAACAAAAATACCAATTTGTCTATAAATGCTCACAGATGATGCACCAAAAATCTGTTGCGGATAGGATGATGTATTATTGAGATATAACTTGGAATAATCAAGGGAGTGCACTAGAGTCATATTTTAAACCACAATATCAATGTGTCTAAAAGTCCCACTGATGACACACAATAAATCTGGTGCAGATCGTTTCTTGTATCACTGAGCTATAAAAATAGGAATAATGTAGGTGGCGCTATGGAGCCTATTGGCCATTTATCATGGATTATCATGGATGGTTCAAGGGGCGGATAATGATCGATCATAGTGATTTTGGTGCAGATCGGCTGAAATCTGTGCAATTTAGAGCCAAATGTATTGCAATGGCGTCACTTCTTAATTCGCCACGCTGTCACTCCCACATCCTCAAGCCAAAACGGTTTGCACTTTAAATCAAGTCAAACCATATTATCTGTCTTCTAACACAGGATCATCCTGATTAGGTCAATGGTGTGAAAGAGGGAGCATTCCAAGTTTAAAAAGAGACTTCCTGTTCTGAGGGGGTGGGACTCTGATGACGTAAAAATATGACCACAGTAGATCATCGGGCATCCAACAGGGATGAATCATGCCAAGTTTCGTGCATTTCGGTCTTTCAATGGGAAAGTTATAATGTTTGGAATTTATGGCGTGAAGCGAAATTTTGAGGGCTTGCCATGCCCCTTTAACATCTATGAAAACGCAAGCTTTAGATAACTTTTACTCTCCAATGTCTTAAGGGCATATCAACCAAGTTTGAAGGCAATCCTTCAAAATTCCTAGGAAGAGTTTGTTAAAATTCACAATGAGAAAAGCCCAAAAATGACCCTTTGACCCAAAATGTCTGACTTCCTGTTGGTTTTGGACCAGGGCTAATAGAGACTTTTTCATAGGTCATGCGAAGATACAGATGTTCACGAATGTAGAAAACTAAAAGCAGGAACATGTCTGTATTGGTCCCTGCCAGGAGTCCAACAGATTCTTAAAGTCACTTAGAGAGGTCAAGGTCGAGAGCTTCAAATCTTTTTGTAAGATATTCCAGGAAACAGGAGCGAAGTAGGAGAAGGCCCTTTTGTCCTCATTGAGGGAACTTTGCAGGTAATAATGTCCTGAGAGCGCACTCCGTAGCTGCACTCACGCAGAGACATGTAGGAGGAGATGTATGAAGGCAGCAGACCAAGAAGTGATTTAAAGACGAAAATGTACCAGTGAGAGGCTCCGCGTGAAGTTAATGATGTCCAGTTAACCAATAAATACTGGGTGCAGTGGTGGGTACGATAATCACAGCTAGTTATGAATCTTAGTGCACCATGATAGAGAGCATCCAACATATGCAGGGTTCTTGTAGGAGCGCTCATGTAAATAATGTCACCATAATCAATGGAGGGAAGGAAGGTCACAGATACAAGGTGTTTCCTAGCATTCAGAGTTAGACAGGATCTGTTTCTGAAAAAGAAACCCAGTTTAACTTTCAGTTTCTTTACCAAGTTTTTCACATGGCGCTTAAAAGAGAGATGTGAGTCGACCAAGATACCCTAATGGCGATATGTACAACATTTTATTTGTATTGGAGGGTGATTGTACTGGGTCGATGCTCTGAATTGATTACCGTAAGATCTGGTATGTAGTATGCACCATAATATGGGACCGTTTTTCTTTTTTATTTACTTTCTTTCATCTTTTTGGGGGGTACACATTTGATATTTGCAGTAATATTTGCATATTTTATTGTTTCTTTTTATGTTTTTCTTAATTACTATTACTCATATCATATGCGGGCAGAAGGGAGCCCTGATGGTCGTATTGTGTTCTCTAGGGTAAGCGCTAATGTGTGGATTTTCAGTTGACAGTGGTTTTTGATCTCTCCATGTTCAGGTAGAAGAGAGGGGTGGGTTTATACCGGATCAGTCTTCTGGGGGGGTTTTGTTTCTTCTATCAGGTATTGGCTTGTGATATTTTGTGTGTAAATTATTTCTTGCTGTTCAACCATGACCAGCGTTAAGGATAGGGGTGCACCGATAAATCGGCCCCGATTTCCTTAATTTGGGGAGATCGGCGATCGGCCGATCTTTAAATGAGAAGCCGATTTTATCCACCGATCTTATCTGCCTCCGGAAAGGTCTGAAAATCAGCTGCTGTCCCCTTTTGCTCCACTGTGAGAGCTCACACACAGGTCACTCGGAGCAGCCATGTCGTCGGTTTGGAAGTTCTACGCTGTAAAAGAAAATGAGCCAAAGATCGCAATTTGCAATTCGTGTAAAGCCGAAGTAAGTCGTGGTGGAGTCACCACCAAAACCTTTAATACAACAAACCTCGTTCGCCATTTAAGAAATCACCATGCCGCCAAGTATGCAATGTTTGAAGAGAGCAACCATGCTAAGGCTAATGCTAAAGCTAGCGCTAACAAAGAGGCAGTCGGTGGGTCGCTGTTAGCTTTTATGAGCAACGAAAAGAGCAAAGCTACCACGAGGAAAGTGATGGAGTTCATGGCATTAGACAACCAGCCATTTTCAGTCGTTGACAAAGGTTTTAGAAGCTTGATGCAGCACGTGTGCCCACGATATAATATGCCGAGTCGGAAATATTTTTCTGATGTTGCATTACCGGAGTTGTTCAGACAAGTTTCGAGAGACACCCGCAGCCTGCTAAAAGCTAATACAAATACACTCAGCTTTACAACAGACATCTGGACTTCTGATGTAAGTTTAATGTCCATGTTAAGTTTTACTGCACAGTGGATTGACGAACAGTTCGAACGTCATCAAGTACTCTTAAACTGTAAAGAAATGGCGGGGTCTCACACTGCGGCCAATTTATCAGCAGAGTTTAAGGCGATGCTGAATCACTGGGAAATCGATAATGGAAGAGTTCACGTTGTTTTACGGGATAATGCTCGTAATATGGCCAAAGCGCTGGATGATATCAACCTGAAAAGTTTACCCTGCCTGGCACACACACAGCAACTGGTTGTAAATGAGGGACAGCTGGCGCAGCGCAGCATCACAGACATGGTGGCAACAGGAAGGAGAATTGTTGGACATTTTAAGCATTCATCATCACTTGCCTATTCCTGACTTTATGACATACAGACACAGTTAGGTCAACCCAGGAAACGATTACAGCAAGACGTTTCAACGAGGTGGAACAGCACAGTCTACATGCTGCAGTCGCTGTTGGAGCAGAGACGTGCTATTGGCGTGTATGCTGCTGAGCATGAGTTACCAGCCACACTCACAGCACACCAGTGGGAGCTACTGGACAATGTGCTCACCATTCTTGCACCTTTTGAGGAACTCACAAAGGAGATTAGCTCATCAACAGCTACAGCAGCAGATGTCATCCCAGCCATCACTGCACTCAAGCGGATTTTGGAGAGGCAAGCGAGCACAGACCGTGGCGTGGGTACAGCCAAAGCTACGTTGCTGGAGGCTGTTGTGAGAAGATTCAGCAACATTGAGCATGAGCCCCTGTACAGCTTGGCCACTGTTCTGGATCCAAGGCAAGTAACTATTAACATTCTATTTTAGCCATAATTACTTTTAGCCTACTACTATATTTCAACAAACATTTAAATTAAATTAAAAATAAAAATTTATTGATTGAAATGCATTTCTTTATTTACATGCAAGTCATAAAAACTGTTAATGTATACAAAACACAATGATTGACCCATCTTTCTTTGTTTATGCAAAACAAGGTACAAGAATCGCTACTTCTCAGCAGAGGTGAAAGATGACGTGAAACTGCTCCTTTTGACCAAACTTGCAGAGGGGGAGACCAGATGCACACCTGCTGCAGGAACATCCTCTGAAGTGGGACCTCCTGATATAGATGAACCTGCAGCCAAAAGGCGTAGTCTACTGTTTGCAGCTCACGACGAAATCTTGAAGGAGAACATTGAACAGGAGCAACAGCTGGCCAGCCCTTCAGCTATGCAGGTACAGAACTACCTATCTGAGGTTCCTGTCGAAAGGAGCCAGGACCCATTGGTCTACTGGAAGATCAATGAAAATCGTTTCCCTCATCTTGCTCTACTTGCTCGAACCTATCTCTCTGCCCCATGCACAAGCGTTGAAAGCGAGCGCCTGTTTAGCTTGGCTGGACATGTAGTAGATGAGAAAAGAAGTCGCCTGTCTAGTGACAAAGCAGAAATGCTTTTGTTCATCAAGAAAAACCTGCCACTAATGAAAGTGACTGGAATAAGTCTGTGAGAACTAACTTACCTGTGCCAGTGTTATTTCTTATTACCCACTGACTTGAAAATGTTACACTTGTTGCATTATCTTTTTAAGTTTTTTTTTTAAAATGTAACAAGTGAAAGAGTTGAAGGAACTGAACTTTATTTTTTTTAGTTAATTTTATAGTTTTAACAAAAATTGTGTAAACTTCATTTATATTTCAGAATACTACCTCATGACAAGTTAAAACAACAAGTTTGTATTTTTTCTAGGGTATTTTTCAAGGGTATGTTTTACAATAAAATAAGATTGGTAAATTGAAGGTGCATTGTGATCTTGTAACACCTGACACTGTTGCTTATAAAAAAAAATCGGTATCGGCCAAAATCGGAATCGGCAGTTCAGACTTTCAAAAAATCGGTGATTGGTGATCGGCCTGAAAATTGAAATCGGTGCACCCCTAGTTAAGGATGTTAGCCACTCTAGTGGCTGCACAGCTAACTGTGTAAGCTGGAATGTAAAATCCCTTAACGGTCCAGTAAAATTCCAGAAAATTATGTCATACTTGATGCAGCTGAACACTGATATTGCTTTTTTACAGGAGACCCAAGTGTGTTCTACAGATAGTGGAAAGTTTGTTAAAGATGGTCTGGTAAGGTGTTTCAATCCAATTTTCAATCCAAATCAGGGGTAGCTATTATAGTGGCAAGCAGGTACAACTTACACCCTCAAGTGTCCATGCTGATACTGCCAGGCGCAAGTTAAGCTCAGTCCTCACCTCCTTCTACAGGTGTGCAGTGGAGAGCATCCTGTGCTCCAGCATCAATGTGTGGCATGGAGGCTGCACAGCTGCAGAAAGAAAAGCTTTGCAGAGAGTGGTGAAGGCTGCACAGAAATCTGTTGGAGTCAGTCTCCCCACCATCACAGACATCTACACCTCCAGATGCAGGAAGAGGGCCACCTGCATCATGAAGGACCCCACCCACCCAGCACACACACTTTTTGCCCCACTCCCCTCAGGAAGGAGGTT
>NC_056506.1:10857250-10868744 GCF_014905685.2 Nematolebias whitei | reverse complement strand
CACATGAGGTGCGAATGACAATAAAGAAACTCTGACTCTGACTCTGACTCTGACTTAAGCCCCCCAGTATACTCCGCATATGTCCGTTCACGTATATGTACACGTGTACTGTACGCAGAGGGTTCAGACTCTGTACTTGAGTGTACGCCCTGAGCATCTGCAGAGCAGCTTCACAGACAAGGGCCATTTACCTTCGGGACAAATTGAGGTCGGCGATTGGTCATTTGCTGACACGCCTACTGGACTGATTGACAGGTTGGAAAAAAGAAAAAAAAAAAAAAAAACGAGCTGGCAGCCGCAGCGGTGTTCTGTGTTTATATGTTGTTAATGAAAATATCTAAAAAAAAAAAAAATAATAAAAAAAACAGGGAGCACTGGCTCTGCAGCCCACACATCAAACCATCCCACCAGGAAATCTCCAGACCCTCCCGCAGCCATGCTGGACCTGAGTTTAATTTGTTTGTGGCAAATACCTTCATTTCTCACCATTTCAGTCATGGCATTAATGGAGGAGGAAGAGATCACTTGCCTCTTGGCAAAAAAAAAAGAAAAGGCCAGATCAGGGATGAAGAAGGGGAATTTAATACATTGGTGTCGCATACAAAACAGTCCGTCGCTGGGCAGTTTAATTTTGCAACACTGCGTATGCGGTCGTAAAAATTGAGCTTTGCATGGACATGCCCTGGGGGTACGCTCGTACCTCCACGTATGTACGTGCGTACCTCTGCGTATGGACGTACGCGGGAGTATACTGGGGGCTATATACACACTGCCAGTGATCTTGGTTTCAGTATATGCTCCCAACTGGGACGACTCTACAATTTTTAATAACCTCTTCTCACACATACAGAATATGTCAACACATAACCTTATAATTGGTGGTGACACAAATTGTGTGCTTTCATTTCTTGACCATAGTTTGATGGAAAAAACTACTCTGACTTAGTCCGTCCGTCCATCCATCCATTCATCCATCCATCCATCCATTATCTTTTATCCACTTCTTCCATTTTGGGTCACGGGGGTCACCGGTGCACATGTCCAGCAATCACGGTGTGAGGGGCGGGGTACATCGTGGACAGGCCGCAAGTCCATCACAGGGCCACAAAGTGACAAACAACCTCTCACTCTTTCACTCACACCTAGGGACATTCAGCCTAACATACGTTTTAGGTCTGTGGGAGGAAACCAGAGGACCCGGAGAAAACACACGCATGCACAGAGAGAACATGCAAACTCCACACAGAAAGGCCCCCAGACCGGGATTTGAACCCAGGTAACCTGCTTGCTGAGAGGCAGCAGCTCTACCAGTTGTGCCAGCGTGCTGCCCCTGACTTAGTCCGCTCAATCGATTAAGTAATTCCTTGAATCTTATGGCGTGGCTGATGTGTAGCGCATCCGTAACCCTACTTCAAGATCATATTCATTTTTTCCCCCCATTCATAAGTATGTACTCCTGAACTGACCATTTTTTTCTTGATTAAAAAAACTCTGCCTTTGGTGAAAGAATGTGACTATGGGGCAATGGTCATCTCGGACCATGGTCCACTTAATATTAAACTGCTTATCCTGGTCACAAAATCTGCATATCATCTTTGGAGATTCAACTTTTACCTTATCTGAGGAAGACCTTACCAAATTTCTTACATCTGAAATAGATTTTTTCCTTGAAGTTAACCGAAAACCAGGTATGCCACTCTGTACCGTCTGGGAAACATTAAAGGCCTCTTTGAGGGGTCAAATAATTTCTTATTGTGCAAAAACAAACAAAAAAGAAAGGCTTGGTACGATAAGGACAGTTAACAGATGAGATATTACAATTAGACAGAGAACGTAGCCACTTGGGATCTGGATAACTCGAGATCATAAGAACCTCTATAAAACTAATTATCTATCTCTCATGGCGAACCTTAAGTAGGACATTGTTAGATGACAATCCCTACCTCACACTCTGGGGGGTAGAATAAACTCTGTAAAAATTAATATTCTATCTAAATTTCTATACCTGCTTCAGAATCTGTCAATCTTACCTACTAAATCGTTCTTCAACAATCTGAACAGCCAGATATCAGTGTTTATTTGGAATAAAAAGTATCCACGGATTGCCAAGAGGGTCTTACACCAACCCCACAGGCTTGGAGGCATGTCACTTCCTCATTTCATGCACTATTACTGGGCAGCTAATCAGAGCTCTTCTATTCTGGTTGACTAGGGAGACCCCTTCTCCCAGTTGGGTGGCTTTAGAGAGCCAAAATGCTGCTGCCTGAGTCTTAACTTGATCCAGTTCCCCCTCTACATTACTCTGCTCTCAGCTGCCTTTTAAACAGTCAATATCAACCTACACTTCTAACCCAAATGTGATATGGACAGTCTCCACAGCACTGAAACTGCCCTGCTGAAGGTCTTTAACGACATCTTCAGATTCACAGATACCGGTGATTCTGTGCTGTTTGTCCTGTTGGACCTCACAGCCGCCTTTGACACCATCGACCATGAGATCCTCATTGCTAGGTTGGAGCAGTGGGTGGGCGTCACAGGATCAGCCCTCAATTGGTTCAGATCTTACCTCACTGACAGATCCTTTTGTGTCTCCATCAAGGATTTTAGTTCAGCAGAGGCAGAGCTTAAATGGGGGGTTCCGCAGGGGTCCATCCTGGGTCCCCTCCTATTCTCTTTATACCTGCTGCCGTTTGGTGCTATTTTCCGGAAACACAACATCCCCTTCCTCTTCTATGCCGATGACTGTCAAATTTACTTCCCCCAAGACACAATGGTACATGCTCTATTCAACCGCTGCTCAACTGCCTGGCTGACATAAGGTACTGGATGGCTTTAAATTTCTTGAGTTTCAATGAAAAGAAGTCTGAAGTCATGTTGTTCCCTCCCAACGACATGATCACAAACCACTGTATCGACCTCTCAACTTTAACCCTGTCAGAAAAACAAAGAGTCACTAATCTGGGCGTGATAATGGACCCTTCCCTGAAGCTTAACAATCATGTAAACATGATTGTTCAATCATGTTTCTTCCAACTGAGGCGGCTGTCTAAACTGAAGCCCATATTGTCCAAAAAGAACCTGGAGACAGTAATACATGCATTCATTACATCTAGGCTTGATTACTGCAATTTGCTCCTGTTTGGTATCAGTCAGACCTCCATTGCATGACTACAACTGGTCCAGAATGCAGCAGCCCGATTTTTAACCAGTACAGGCAAAAGAGAGCACATTACACCAGTTTTGGCCTCACTGCACTGGTTACCGGTTCACTTTCGAATCCAGTTCAAAATACTCATGTATGTTTACAAATCACTGAACAGTGTCCTGAGCTATCCAGTAGTTATGCTGCTATAGGCTTAGACTGCTGGAGGACAAACTGACCACATTTTTTCACTATACTACTGTCTTTACTCTGCTCAACCTGTTCTGTATTTGTAATTATTTTTTCTATCCCTGACATGTGTTTTTGTCTTTCAGGTACACCTGCACCTATATCTGGACCTGCAATTCTGTGTTCGTTTGTCTCTCCTTCCTGTCTTCTTAAACCCAGCCGGTCAAAGCAGATTGCAGCTTGTCCTGAGCCTGGTTCTGCTGGAGGTTTCTTCCTGTTAAAAGGAAGTTTTTCCTTTCCACTGTTGCCATTGTGCTTGCTCAGGATGGGAGACTGCGACCAAGTGAAGATTCAACAAGTCTGCTGGCTTCCTTAAATAGAGAACTTTACTACCGGTAATTGGCATTTCTATGTATATGAATGTTCCTGTAAAGTGCCCAGAGACAACTTTGTTGTGATATGGCACTATATAAATAAACTGAATTGAATCAATTGTTTTCCTTTGTACACCTCTAAACATTTTTTGGTAAGATTTTGGAATGCAGTTTTGATGCTAGTGGGGTCCTCCGCATGATCTATACACTGCTCAGTTCATACCATGAGACCAGTTTGGACTCCCTTAAACTGAAATGGGAAACAAACTTGGAGGAATCCATATCAGACTCAACCTGGGGAAAGAGCATTCAGAACATTTACTCATCCTCAATCTGTCTGAGACGAGCTGTAATTCAATTTAAGGTGGTGCACCTGCTGCACTGGTCCAAAGACAAGCTGTCCAAGATCAAAGCCGACCTAACCCCCCCCCCCCCCCCCCCATGTAATTATTGTAAACAAACTCCAGCTACACTCTTGCATACATTCTGGACCTGTCCTAAACTGCAGAACTTTTGGCAATCTGTTTTTGACACCTTCTCTGGGATATGTGGCAACACTGTACACCCATCACTATGTATCTCACTGCTCAGGGTGGTACCTGTTCATTCATTCAACCTTTATTTAAACAGATCAATCACATTGAGCCTAGAAAACTAATTTACAAGTGAGATCTGTTTAGACAGATAAAAAGTAGTGAAACTGGACACATGTAGGAATTGGAGGCTAGAAAATTCCTATTAAACTCTTTCTTCTTGGCTGAGAAGAAAAAAAACCTTAATATTAAAAAAATCACCTCGCACATACAAGCACATAGTGACGTAGACATTCCGGAGGGGTGGGGGTGGGGGGAACGACGAGAGCAGTGAGCAATGTCCAAGGATGCTCTTGAGGGCACTGTAAGAGTTCTGATAAGGATAGAATAATCAACCAGTTCCCTCCGGTGAGATCCGTAAACATTCTCGAGTGATGTCGGGGAATGGCCAAGGACAACACCTATGGGAATCCAAGAGTCCTGAAATGATGACACAATGTTTATTCAGCTAATTTCCTCTGGTTATCAGATGGAAATTCCTCGGTGGGGTGCACAGCGTCAGATCACATGTTCTCCAGGCGAATTCAGATAAGGTGGCCTTTCAAGGCCAGCCAGCGGAGCCAAATTTAGATAAACACACAGTTGTTTGGGGGACAGGCTGAACTTAATGACGTCTACCTTGAGTCTGTGTTGTTCCACTTGGGTTCAGAAATGTTCAAATTACGTGGCCACACCAAAAGAACATGCCTGAGTAAAATCTCAGAGATCTGATCCATTCTGACAAAAGCATTTGAGTCTGGGTACTCGAGGCATGAACCAAGCTATCATAAGACAAGCAGCCTGATCAGGTCCAAATTTGCTGATGATGACTTCCTTGATTGTTGATAGACCAGCAACCAGATGAATCCAAAAAGCAGGAACCAGTTATCATAAATCCAATTATAAATGCGTCCTTAAAATCCACAAATGGCAGCAGAGATCATCAAGTCTTCCAAGTCGATGACATATCCAGCTGCGTGCGTGCCAACAGGGCAAATCGGCTCGCCTAAAGCCTGTCTTCACTTTGAAGAAATGTTATCAATTGTGTTAAGGGACCAACTGATCAAATCAAGTCCATAATTATGGTTCGGAAGATATGGAAGAGAGGCTCAAAAGCAGTTTCACAGAGACAGAGCAGCAAAGCAAAGCGGAGAGGAGGGGGAAAAGCGTCCAACCTCGGCAAGAGCAAGTGGTGACCTGTGGTTATGTCCTTTAACAAGTATGAGAAGGATGGAATTATTTTTGGCTCTCTTCTGGCCAGAAGACTGGTTTTGTGCAAATGGAAGGACCTACATACCCCAGCAGATGTACATTGGATAAGAGATGTGATGTATCATATTCATCTAGAAAAAAAAAAGAGATGCCCTGAGTGGTTCTATTAAAACATTTTGGGACACCTGGCAGCCTTTTGTGTTGTATGTGGAAAACTTCATTTGTGTGTGACTGATCTGGTTTGGAAGAGGAGGGGTGGGAGAGATTTTTGTTTTCTGATTTGTTTGTTCAAATTGAAAAAGATTAAGAAAAAAGACTTTCAATAAAAAGAAACATCGCAAAAAGCCAGAAACATTGCACACATAATTCCTACCCAGCATGTTTTGTAACACTCATGCTGTCTAGACACATTTCACACATCTTTACTTTAATAAACCAGATTTATTACCAAGACAATATTGATGATGATGCACAGCATCTTTGTAGTAAATTTATAAAAGTAGTTAACCACAAAGAGAATTGCTAAAGTGAGTTAATTCATTATAGTAAATAACACAAGGGAGACGTCCAACACACACTGAATGCATCATTCTGCTTCAGCATGGCAGAGTTCTGCTCTGCATTTTTGGTTTCGATTGACCGGATTAATTTCTTAAGCTCACCTCTGAACGGGACATGGATGTTTTACTTGTGATTTATGAACTGTTTCATCTTGTGTTCACTTACAACTTTGTCACATTTCAGACAGTCTTACTGTGTCAGAGACAGCAGTGGATGATAAAAGTTAGCGCTTTAACATTAGCTTCATCTGTTTTGCTGTGTCTTTGACAATAAACTTTATGAACCTTGACTTTAGAGTTCAAAGTGAAAATGCAGAATTTGTGTTTACGTACCTTATAGACATGAAGGAAGAGTATGGAGAGGTAAAGGAAAATAACAATGAGGACTGGCACAATAAAGACAACAATGAGGGGGGTGAAGACCCACAACAGATATTCCAGAAAACTCAGGTAGTCCTCCACCTGGTCAAGGCCAACCCATTCTTCCCAGACACGAAACAAACACACCTGTCAACCAAAACAAAAACAAAACAATAAATGAGCCCCATGTTTCGTTTTAAACAACAGTATCTCAACACCTACAGTTAGGGGTGCACCAATAAATCGGATGGCCGATTTATCAAATGGCCGATTTATCGGCCCCAATTTTGAGAAATCTGAGATCGGCCGATACTTGGATGAGAAAACAATTTTACATATTATTTTGTAGTTTTAACAACAATTATCTAAACTTCATTTATATTTCAGAGCATTACCTCATGACCAGTTAAAACAAGTTTGTATTGTTTATAGGATATTGTTCAAGGGTATATTTTTCATTAAAATAAGATTGGAAAATTGAAGGTGCGTTGTGACCTTATAACACCTGACAGTGTCGCTTATAAAACAAAATTGGTATTGGCCAAAATTGGAATTGGCATGTCAGGCCTTTTAGAGATCGGTGATCGGCCAGAAAACTGCAATTGGTGCACCCCTACCTAAAGTACATCTGCAGGATGACTATCAGTGAGTGAAAACCTCACTTATATAGATGGCTTGCAGTGTTGGTCAGAAATAACGTGCAACTCAGAATAGATTCCAAATGATTTTTCAAAAGAATTAATGATATAAAAGTACTGAAGGATGCAAACAAATGTATCCAGTATGACTCCAACATTGTGTTTGTATCACACTTTTAAAGTGTGACACAAACACCATGACAAACTCCAAGAGTCCAAAATCAAATTAACCTCGATCATAAAACAAAACAAGCAATATGTGATGTTCCCCATTGCTGAGGGAATTGAATTGTGAATGTTTATAGTTGCAAGCAACCCCTCTGGCCCCTTTCACAGGTGGTGAGACCATGGGAAGGGGACATAGGTCTCCTCTTTGGGCTGCGCCCGGCCAAGCTCCATAGGTAAAATCCCGGCCACCAGATGCTCACCAGCATGCCCCACCTCCAGGCCCGGCTCCAGAGTGGGGCCCCGGTGACCCACGTCTGGGCGAGGGAACATTGGTTCCATTAATTTTATACGTCATAAGGGGTCTTTGGGCTGTCCTTTGTCTGGTCCTTTACCAATGACCTGTCTGCCTTGGGTGACCTTACTAGGGGCATGAAGCCCCTGACAGCATAGCTCCTAGGATAATTGGGACACTCGTACTCCTCCACCAAGTTAAGGTGGCAGCCCAGGGAGGGGTCGGGTGCAATGTGGGAGGGGTGGTGGCCAAGGGAGGGGACCTTGGTAGTCTGATCCTCAGCTATAGAAGCTGGCTTTTGGGATGTGGAATGTCACCTCTCTGGTGGGGAGGGAGCCTGAGCTGGTACGTGAAGTTGAGAGGTTCCAGCTAGAAATAGTCGGACTCACCTCAACGCATGGCTTTGGAACCAGTTTCCTTGAAAGGGGTTGAACACTCTTCCACTCTGGAGTTGACCCTGGTGAGAGGCGCAGAGCAGGAGTGGGCATACATTTTGCCCCCACCCCCATCTTGGTGCCTGTATGTTGGGGTTCACCCCGGTGAACGAGAAGTTAGCCTCCCTCTGCCTACATATGGGGGACGGGTTCTGACTGTTGTTTGTGCTTATGCGCCAAACTGCAGTTCAGATTACCCACACTTTTTGGAGTCCTTGGAGTGGGTACTGGAGAGTGCCCCTCCTAAGGACTCCCTTGTTCTGCTGGGGGACTTCAACACTCACATGGGCAATGAAAGTGAGACCTGGAGAGGTGTGATTGGGAGGAACGTCCCCCCTGATCTGAACCCGAGTGGTGTTCTGTTATTGGACTTCACTGCTTGTCATGGATTGTCCATAACGAACACTGTGTTCAAGCATAAGGGGGGAGGGGGGGGCTGGGCGGTACACTAACAACACTGCTAATAGTGAAGGTGGTGTGCTGCCGACCTCAACTTGGGACGTTGTGGGTCGGTGGGCAGAGTACTTTGAAGACCTCCTCAATCCCACCAACACATCTTCTATTGAGGAAGCTGAGCCTGAGGACTCTGGGTTGAACTCGTCAATCTCTGGTGCTGAGGTCACAGAGGTGATTAAAAAGCTCCTCAGTGGCAGGGCCCCGGGGGTGGATTAGATTTGCCCCGAGTTCCTGAAGGGGTTTTGTTGGCTTACGTGACTCTGCAACATTGCGTGGACATTGGGGGCAGTTCCCCTGGATTGGCAGTCTGGGTTAGTGGTCCCCCTATTCAAAAAGGGGGACCATAAAGTGGTCTAACTACAGGGGGATCACGCTCTTAAGCCTCCCTGGTAAGTTCTATTCAGAGGTTCTGGGGAGGAGGCTCCATCGGATAGTCAAACCTCGGATTCAGGAGGAACAGTGTGGTTTTCGTCATGGTCTTGAAAAACTGGACCAACTCTACACCCTCAGCAGGGTCCTGGAGGGTGCGTGGGAGGTTGCCCAACCAGTCGACATGTGCTTTGTGGACTTGGAGAAGGCGTTCGACAGTGTCCCTCGGGGAACCCTGTGGGGGGTACTCTGGGAGTATAGGGTACCAGGACCTTTTATATGGGCTGTTAGGTCCCTATATGAACGGTGTCGAGCTTGGTCCGCATTGCCGGCAGTAAGTCAGGCTTGTTCCCAGTGATAGTGACAGATTTTGTTCATAATTTCTATGGACAGAATTTCTAAGCACAGACAGGGTATTGAAGGGATCCATTTTGGTGGCCTTAGGATTGTATCTCTGCTTTTTGCAGATGATGTGGTCCCATTGGTTTCATAAGGTCATGATCTACAGCTTTTGCTGCAGCAGTTCGCAGCAGAGTGTGACGCGGCTGGGATGAGGATCAGTTCCTCCAAATCCGAGGCCATGGTCTTGAGCTGGAAAAGGGTAGAGTGCCCTCCCGGGTCAGGGAGTAAGCTCCTGCCCCAAGTGGAGGGTCTTGTTCACAAATAAGGGAAAGATGGAGTGGGAAATAGATAAGCAAATATCCTAATGCATGCTCAATAATCCAGGTAGAAAAATCTAAAAAAGTTAAATCTGGTCCTCTGGACATTAAAAAAAATAAATAAATAAAAAATTGTAGAAACGTTTCGTCTTTCATCAAAAAGACTTCTTCAGTCTGAGGTGCTGTATTCAGCTCAGTCTTATAAATACCACCTTCTCGTAGTGGATCAAGCAGTTTGAAACCAGCTGCTCACATGATCAAGGACTGAGACGTTTATTTTCTAAACATAACATCCCAGTGGCTTTTAAAACCCAAAATACATTACGACAAAGACTGGTTCATCCCAAACATCCAGTCCCCTGGCACAAACAGAGTAGTATGCTGTTCAGTGTCAGGAAGGCTGTGATCAGACTTACATCGGGGAAACTAAACAGCCACTGGCCAAAAGGATGGCCCAGCAAAGAAGATCAACATCATCAGGCCTGGACTCTGCGGTCTACACTCATCTCCAGGCCAGTGGTCACTCATTCAGGGATGAAGATGTTCACATCCTTGATAGAGAGGAACAATGGTTTGAGAAAGGAGTAAAAAAAGCCATCTTTGTGAAAAGAAACCGTCCATCATTAAACAGGGGTGGAGGCCTTCGTGTTAAACTGTCCCCTTTTTACAATGTTGTTGTTGCTAGTATCACTCAACCCCCTGTGAAAAGCAAACAGCCATCAGGGTACTAACGATCCATGGTTAGGCTGATGGTCCTCCTTGGTCATGTGAGCAACTGGTTTAGGCTGTCAGCAGCAAACTGGTTGATCCACTCTGAGAAGGTGCTATTTATAAGACTGAGCTGAATACAGAACCTCAGACTGAAGAAGTCTTTCGGATGAAAGGCGGGATTATAATGAAATTATGACCCAGTTCTGAGCAGATCAAAACCATAGGACCAGTCTAGATAAAAAATAATATCCAACAGTTTCTACCATATTTTTGTTTTGTTTTGTAATGTCCAGAGAACCAGATTTAACTTTTTTAGATAAGCAGATAGGTGCGGCATCAGCAGTGAAGCGGGTGTTGTACCGGTCTGTCGTGGTGATGAAAGAGCTGCGTCAAAAGGCAAAGCTCTCAATTTACCGGTCAATCTACGTTCCTACCCTCATCTATGGTCATGAGCTTTGGATTGTGACCAAAAGAATGAGATCAAGGACACAAGCAGCCGAAATAAGTTTTCTCCACAGGGTGTCTGGACTCTCCCTTAGAGATAGGGTGAGAAGCTTTGTCATCCGGGAGGGACTCAGAGTACAGCCGCTGCTTCTCCACATCGAGAAGAGACAGTTAAAGTGGCTCAGGCATCTGGTTAGGATGCCTCCTGGACACCTCCCTGGTGAGGTGTCCCATCGATGTATGAATGTGATAAATCACTGATTAGTCTCTTTAGAATGATATGTTCAATTGGCTTTGCAGAGATCTAGTAGAGTGCTGTATGAATGAGTAAATGAGGGCACAGATTGTAAAGCGCTTTGAGTATCTCGATAAGATAGAAAGGCGCTATATAAGTACAGTCCAATTACCATTTACTTCCCCACGGGAGGAGACCCAGAGGAAGACCCAGGACATGCTGGAGGGACTATGTTTCTCAGCTGACCTGAATGCCTTTGGGTTCCCCCAGAAGAGTTGGCCCAAATGGCATGGGAGAAGGAAGTCTGGGCCTCCCTACTTAGGCTGCTACCCCCGCGACATGACCCCGGAAAAGCAGAATAAAATGGATGGATATTAATAGTTTTTAAATACGTAGGTTTTTAGCTATTTGTTTTATCTTGTCTGAGCCGGTGCAGAGTGACAGATGCGAGTGGAGAGAGCAATTTAATCCAATGCAAGGTACAATGTCAAAGACAGGGGGTGGCCAATATATAAATTTTTGGCCACCTCAAACATTTGAGGAAACTGTAAATTTTAGCAACATAAAAACTAGAAAACATAGCTTCCTCAAATGACTGGGATGGCCGGTTCTCTCTCTCACACACACACACAATATATATATATATATATATATATATATATATATATATATATATATA
>NC_056506.1:10851519-10857240 GCF_014905685.2 Nematolebias whitei | reverse complement strand
TATATATATATATATATATATATATATATATATATATATATATATATGGTGGTAGTTATCTTGGATATTGACTTGGCAACCCAATTTTTGACAGTGACCAATTTCATGTCTAGAAGTAGGCACATACCAAATTAGAAATTGGAACCTCAGTTATTTTTCAAGTTCTCTTTCAAACCTCGCTCTGTATCTCACTATGGGAAGCACCTTCAGGTGCGACTAATAATGGAATCTCCAATACTACCATATCTGTCAATATGTGCTTGACACGGGGATGCTCTCCCTTTATAAGTGCCCCTGCCCTGCCCCACTTGCTTTCTTCCATGTGAAGATCATAATAGTTCCTCAGCAGTCCTAGGCCTGGATTACTCATTTAACTGTATATATGTATTAGAGTTGGGCGAAATCTCGATATTTTAAAAATATCGATATAATTTTTTTTGAGATATAAGTTGAGACTATATCAATATAAAACAATATAATTTTATATTTTTTTATGGCCAGCTCTGCTGGTCTCACACGATCCTCTCGTCCGGAGCCAGGACGGGCAGGCGTCATCTTCCCAGCTCCGAGTTCAGTTGGTGACTCGCAGAAGGCCGTTGCCAGACCCCAGCCTCGTGTAATCATGAAGGCCCAACCCCGACCCGCGCAGATAGACAGACAGACAGGTCTACGACGAACGGTGGAAGTGATTTTTAAAACATTTTACGTGTAAAAAAAAAATTTTTTTTTTAATCGCTTCAGCAATTTTTAAAAACATTTTATGTATAAAAACAAAATATTAGTTTATTTAAAAATCGCTTTCACCATCTGTCCCAGACTGTCCAGTCCGCCTGACTGCTGGACAGGATCGGGATTCGGCCTTCATGATGACGCGAAGCTGGGGTCTGGCAACAGCCTTCTGTGAGTCACCAGCTCCAGCTTCGCAGTGACCAGCAAAGCTCTGAGCACGCAAGGCCGGGATCCGGAACCCGAGCCCCCGAGTCGGCACAACGAAGGATCTTCTGCGGTGACCAGCGGAACTCGGAGCCGGAGAGATGACGCCCTGCCTGGCCTGGCGCTCCGAGACTCCGGGGGAGGACCAGGGTAGTCCAGCAGCGTTCCATCCAGCTTGGTCTGAATTATGTCGTCGGCCACCAAGCACAACAAACACCAGCACGTCAGCATTAGACTAAGATGTTGTCATTATTGTTTTTAAAATCTTTAAAATAGGTCCAGCCGCTGCTCCAGTCTGAGAAATTGCAAATGGCGGATCATTGTTTTGAAAAGTTTCTGAAGGATCCAGTGACTCGGCCCCCGACTCCGTCCCCGACCAATCAGTGACCGACAGTGTTCTGACGTCACGTTTTAGTACCTTTTTGTTCGGGTTAGAACCACAGAGCCAAGGGTCCTGAAAATAGTAACAGGTTCTTAGTACCGGTACTAATGGAAAAGCCTCAGAACCAGGCCATGTCAGTCCAGTTGGCCCGTACTGGTACTAATGGAAAGGGGACATAAGAAAACCATCAACTAAAAACATGCTAAGCACTAATAGTGTAACACACGGAATGAGGACAACTTCAATCCCGGTGCCACAAGTGTTTATTTAGTCTGTAACACAAAACAGAGCTTTAAAATAGACAGCAATATGTTTCGTACTGAGCTTCTTCTAGCTCACTGCTTCTACTGAAAATGGTTGTAAAATGCCTATATTAGAACTCAACTAATGATAATAATAATAATTAAAGCTGCAAGCGGCATTGAAGGTCCTCGCAGCAAAGCGCCACTCCAGCCTTACGACGACCGTGGGAGCTCCAGCGACTCTGTCCAGTCGACATCGCGAACGCTCGTGCTCCCGTCCCACGGCCTTTCACCACAGTCCGCATTCGCTGAACTTTCAACATCAGCCACGACTTTGGGCGCTCCTGCAACACGTCCCAGTCGCCGTTGCAAACACTCTCATGCCATTCCCGCACGCGTCTACCAGGGTGCGCATATGCCTAAACTTTGCAATTGCCTTCCGACCATATCAGTATGAGAGGGTGCACACTTGAGTCATATTTTAAACCACAATATCAATGTCTTTAGACATGCTCACCGATTATGCACCAAAAATCTGGTTCCGATCGGATAATGTAAAACTGAGCTATAACTGTTAGAATAATGTAGGGGGCGCACTTGAGTCAAATGTTAAAGAACAATACCAATGTGTCTATAAGTGCTTACTAGGAATGCGCGATATAAACGGTACATGGTAGAAACGATAGAAATTTAGACTACGATAGAGATCTGTCTTCTACCGGCTAACCACAGTAATGCTGTGTCTGAAGTAAAATCAGAGTTGTCAGTTTAATCGTTACTTTTTTTTATTGAAAACTGTGCATAAGTGGTGTTCAAGTGTAAAATCAGAGCTGTCAGATTTAATCGTTATTTTTTTTTGCTGAAAACTGTGCGCAAGTGGCGTTAAAGTCTTTTCTTCGAGAGCCAAGTAGTAAAGCTACAAGCTAACTACAGCCGGCTTGCCGTAGTGTTCCCGTATTCTGACGCATGCGGAAAACGCTGTGTTTCGTCAAAAGTATTGTTGTTTTTTTTTTCCATCGAAAGTTAAAGTAAGCGTTGGTCAGTTTTAGAGAAACCTGCTCTCTGATCCGTGAAAAGAACACTGTGTTGTGTGATTTTAATACGAAACCCTCTGGTCAAAGCCACAGATTCATTTTGTGTCAGATCTCCATTAAAGCAGAAGGAGTCGCCCACTAGAGGGTTGGAGGGTGAAGTGTTTCAGTGTAAAATGCTGCTCTATTACTGTTCATTTTTTAAGTGAGAAGACAGGAAACTGTTAACAACATATTCTTTTGTTTAAAACATATGGCTAAAACTGCATTTTATATATTTTGCACTGTTTTGCACTACAAGCAAGAAGCCTAATACTTGATTTGTTTATTATTTAAAAACTCTGGACCTAGTAGTGGAATTTTCATAATTCAAATTATATGATAGCAAAAGAACACCCTATGCTTTTTGAAAAATTCCCATCAAGTTTTATACCCAAAACATATTGCGATATATATAATTATCGCCACCCTTCACAAAACATATTGTGATATGAATTTTATGCCATATTGCACATTCCTAGTGTTCACTGATCATGCACAATAAATCTGAAACATATTGGATGATATTTCACTGAGATATAACTGTTGGAATAATCTAGGGGGCCCACTAGAGTCAAACTTAAACAAACATACCAATGTATCTAGAAGTGCTAACTAATGACGCACCATAAATTTGGTGTAGATCAGATGACACATCACTAAGATATAACTTGTAGTATATTCTAGGGGGCACTCAGGAGTCAAGTGTGAAATAGCAATCCCAATGTGAGCAGAATGGTTCACTGACCATGCACAATAAATCTGGTACCTATTGGATGATATTTCACTGAGATATAACTGTTGGAATAATGTAGGGGTCGCACTGGAGTCAAAATTTTAAAAACAATACCAGTGTGTATAGAAGTGCTCACTAATGACGCACCAAAAATCTAGTGCATTTAGGATGAAATATCACTGAGATATAACTGATTAAATAATCTAGGGGGCGCACTTGAGATATGTTAAACCAATGTGTCTAGACGTGCTCACCGATTATGCACCAAAAATCTGGTTCCGATCTAATGTAAAATTGAGCTATAACTGTTGGAATATTTGTAGGGGGCACACTTGAGTCAAATGTTAAAGAACAATTCTAATGTGTCTATCAGTACTCACTATTCACGCACAATAAATCTTGTACATATTGGATGATATTTCACTGAAATATAACAGTTAGAATAATGTAGGAGGCGCACTAGAGTCAAAAGTTAAAAAACAATAACAATGTGGCCATAAGTGCTCACTAATGACGCACTAAAAATCTGGTGTAGATCGGATGATATATCACTGAGATGTAACAGTTTGAATAATCTAGGGGGCGCACTTGAGTCAAATATTAAACAACAAAACTAATGTGTCTAGAAATGCACACAGATGATGCACCAAAAATCTGGTACAGATCGGATGATGTATCATTGAGATATAACTAGTGGAATAATGTAAGGGGCGCACTAGAGTCAAAAGTAAAAAAAAAAAAACAATACCAATGTGTCCATAAGTACTCACTAATGATGCACCAAAAATCTGGTTCAGATCAGATGTTGTATCACTGAGATATAACTGTTGGAAGAATGTAGGTGGCACTGTGGAGGCTATTGGCCACTTATCATGGATACCTGTTCAAGGGGTGGATAATGATTGATCATAGTGATTTTGGTGCACCTCGGCTGAAATCTGTGCAATTTAGAGCCAAACGTATTGCAACGGCGTTGCTTCTTAATTCACCACACCGCCACGCCCACATCCTCCAACAAAAACGGTTTGCACTTTAAATCAAGTCAGACCATCTTATCTGCATTCTAAGACAGGATCATCCTGATTAGGTCAAGGGTGTCAAAGAGGGAGCATTCCAAGTAAAAAAAAAAATAGACTTCCTGTTCCAAGGGGGCGGGGCTTTGATGACATCAAAATATGACGTCGGGTATCCAACAGGGATGAGTCATGCCAAGTTTGGTGCATTTCGTTCTTTCAATGTGAAAGTTATGGCGTTTGTAAATTTATGGCGTGAAACGCAACTTTGAGCCCTGGCCATGCCTCTTTAACCTAAACAAAACCGAAAGTTTTTGTAGCTTGTCAGCTACATAATTGAAACAAAATTTATAACCATTTCAATAGAAAAATCGTTTTTGAATTGAAAATCGTTTCTGAATAAAAAAAAAATCGATTTGGAATCGTATCGTGACACCAAAAATCAGAATTGAATCAGATTGCCAGACACAGAGATTCGCACCCCTAATGTTTACCTTGTAGGATACAACCACAAGTACTCAAAGCATTTTCATTTGAAGCTTAAAGCTTTTTCCTCCCAGGCTCTCATTGAGGTGGCAGCTTCTGTTTCTCCTCCCCCGTTTTTTTCCTTCTTCCTGCTCTGCTCTTTGTCTGTCTGAAGTGCCTGGGTCTCATCTCACGAACATAAATTAAGAAGTTTATGGATTTGGTATCGTGGGCGTTCAACTCTATTGATAAGATTTTTTCATCAAAACGACAAGGTCCTGGAGAACCTGCATGTCCAGCTGAGACTCACGCTATGGGGTACGTCATGGATTCGTGGGGAGTGTGGCAGCTGATGTGCATCACAGTTTTGTCTCAAGAGGATGTTGAAGACGTTTACATATTTGGATTTATGATAGCAGGGACTCTGCTTTTTGGCATCGGCGGGGCTCTGTTTTATCGACTTTTGAAGAAGACATCGGCAGCAGTTTCGGCCATGGAAAAGCTTCCGAGTCAGTGTGAAGGTCTGGTCCTCGCTGTGGGAACTTTAAATCGTCTGGTTTACGAGCTTAACCGTAAGGTGGAGGCGATTGAGAATCGCAGACCACCTGCGGCTTCTGGGACTCGTCAGCGTGGTGGGTTCGACCTTGAAAGAGACTCATAGTATGGAACAGTGGAATGGAATCCCATAATTAGGCATTTTCGGAACCAGAACGCCCAGATGGGCTCAAGGCTGAAGAAAAAAAATCTGTCTGCCTGAAGAAAAAAACAAAAATCAAGCTTATCTGAATCAGACTCCCAACGGCCTCGGAGACAGGCTGACTATCTAATTTCTCCTGGGACATGAGTACCCAAGGACAAAAGTTTCATCTATCCCCCCCCC
>NC_056506.1:10834585-10851419 GCF_014905685.2 Nematolebias whitei | reverse complement strand
ACCCAAGGACAAAAGCTTCATCTATCGCGCACCCCCCCCCCCCCCCCCAAGAACTTTCTGTGCAAGCTTATCAGAACTGCTGGCTGGAACAACATCTTCAGAAACTGTGGCTGATCTGAAAAAACGCTCATGGACAAATCTCAACACCTCGATGTCAAATGCAAATGAAATCATGTTTTAATTGTGCTTGCTGGTAAAGTTTTTTGATGTCTCAAATTGTGTCCTGATAAACAAGATGTGAAAGATCTTTTTTGTAATACCACTATCTACCCTCACGTTTCTCCCCCTTTTCCTATCTAAGATTATTATCTGATAAGGATAAAAAGGCTGCGCTCTCCTAAAGTTGCAGCTTCGTGCACTCCGCCCATCTTTCGGACGACTGTACGTACATATTTGCGTTGTACCTTGGTGCAATTCCAATAAAGTTTATTCTGATTCTTCTGATTCTGATTTAAAATTACAGTGTAAACTCTATTAGAAATACCACTGTCCATTCTCACTTCTATGTGAATATCTATTATTGTTGTTTTTTTCTTCTTCTCAGCCTCTTGAGAGCTGTCAGTTCTCCAACAGCCACTATTAGGCTCTAATTAGTACCTTGAGTGCTGTTCATCATCATGCAACCAAGGTCTCAGCTTCCTGGACTTGAGTTTTTGCTTTGTCTTAATGGCGGTATCTGTGAGAAAACCTCCATATGTGTCCATCTTCATCGTCATCTTCACTCTCCACATCAAAATCGAGAGCCTGTGTGTCAGGTGAAGTGATCCTCTTCTGTCTCTATGTCTTTTTTCTCCTCTTTGTCTTTTTGGCTCCACCTTTTCCACTGGCAGGCTGTCACAATGAAGTAACAAATTTCTGTGAACAGTACGACTTTTGCCTCCGCTCTCCGGTTCGATCTCATAAACAGGAATGTCAGGATTTTGTTGACTAACAATAACATACACAGTATCCTCCCAGTGTGAACGGATCTTCCCAGGACCCCCTCTTTCTGTGAGATTACGGAGAAGGACACGGTTTCCAGGATAAAGCTGAGCAGCGCAGGTCTTTAGGTCATAATATTTTTTTCCTCTTGCAGCCTCATTATGAGCAGTTTCTGTTGCTATCTCATAGGCCTCTTTCATTTGCAGGTGCCATTTTTTCCACATAATAATAATCAGGCTTTTTTCAGAAAAACTGTACTCCTTTCTCCTGCCAATCTTCTATTTAAAATTAAATAGGAGATGTAATTGTTTAGGTGGTAAATAAAATCAGAAAAGTCTCTTTTTCCTGATATATTTACTCTCATTTAGTGATTTTGCAATTAAACGTGCATTATCTTTTAGCAAATGAGTAAACTTTTACCTCTGTGAACTTCTGTATCTGTCCTTTTTTTTTAAAAAAGTTTCTAACTTTTATTTTGTACCTTTTTATAAGGAATTACCAGTGAATAAAGTTTTTTGGTAAATGCCTGTCTGCATAAATACCTGAAATACTTTTTAAATGCAAGATAACAGTGATTATTCAGCTTTGAGGAACGTTTATCAACTCAAAAATGCCTTACAGAAAAAAAAAAAAAAAACGTTTAATTTCACTAAAATACCTAAAACTGAAGTGAAACTGTGATCTCAAGTTTCCCAGGAGGGGGCAGTGTTTAGCTTTCTACCAGCAGGAGTCTATGACGACTTCCTGTGACGTTCGGTTGACATCCTGTTGTTAGCCGCTTAGCTTAAAGTTAGCTTCGGCTAAACTCGGTTAAAATCAACATTTCTGAACGGATTGAAGCGTAAATGTGGCGTTTCTTTAACAAGCACGACTTTTTTGCATGAAACATGAGTTTTAGGGGCATGTGGCAAGTTTTAATTAGTGATTTTAAGCACAGCAAAGCTCTCGGTTGCAACCGAGCTCATTTCCAACATGGAGGAAGTGACGTGACACGTCACTCACCCGGTCGTTAGCTGTTAGCTTAAAATTAGCATCGCTAGCGTTGTTCAAAAACATCATTTAATGACGGATTTTAAACTCTAACGTGGCGAAATTTCAACAATTATGCTTCGAAGACACGGAGCAGTGGATCAGAATCAACTTTTAAAGCGCTTTTCAGCTTTAAAAAGCAGATTTTATTCCCTATGAAAAACGAGTTTCATTTCCTGGTCACGTGACTGAATCCGCCAATCACAAAGCAGCTCGACCTGACAGGTCAGAGTTAGTCACTACTGACACGTCTGTCAGCCAATCAAAACGTTACACACGGTCTTTTTCAACCAATCACGCAGCGTTTTCCCCAGCTAGCATGTTAGATTTATCTGAACAAGTCCGTCAACTTTTTGTCTTTTAAACTGTCAAAATGCACTTTTTTCTGTTAAAAGATGTAATCAATAAGCTCCCAGCAGCACGGAGTCGGCGCCCCGGTCTCAAAAACGTCTTTATAGCTATTTAAACAACTCGTTCGAACTTTTTCAGAAACGAGCCGGTACCAGAATCACGTCTGAACCGTCTTTAAACAGAATACAGCGTTTCCACAGCTCAAAGCCAGCTTATGTTACACATAACAGACGTACAATTTCAGCTTTCAAAAGACATTTTGACTGAATATCAGCTTCAAAGCATCACTAGCTCAACACAGCGTAAACATGCAGCGTTTTGACTTCAAGCGCGCAGCTTCAGCACGCTGCGTTCAACACAGCTAACAATCTGTTATTTTTCATGCCAACATGTAAAATCAATTATTACACGTATACACAGTCCATTTATGAGCACGTTACGGGCCACCAAAATATAGTATAAACAGAATAAAGCGTTTTACAGCACACTGTTTATATTAATTTGGTGGAATAGGCAAATAACAGCTTTATTAATCTTACAGGAAGTGAGAACAATACGGCGATTGTTTTCACTTTTCAGCAGAACAGCAGACATCAATTCACACGGCGGTGATTGATTTTCTTAAGTAGAAGGGAGAGTTTAAAGATGGAAAATTGAGATTTATCTTACAGAGAGATGTGTGAGGGAATTTATCTGTTTTAACCAGAACGTGCACGCTCCTTCGGAACTCAGCTTGTCCCAAACAGTACACTCTTGGTGAAGGTCGACTTTTACCTTTTCTGAAGATAGATCAGTTCCGGTGTGGAGTCTCACTTCCAACCACTGTTCAGCGTCTCAGTGAGAACAGCCAAATACCTAGAGAGCCGTGCGAGGTTATCCAAACAGAAGTTATAATTCCCAAAATCGTCTCTGGTTCAGCTTGTTTGGTTTAGCAGCATCCATGAATGCCTGCGTTTTGCATTCATGAACTCCCAAACTCTGCATTCTGGATCCCAAAACTCTTGAACTCTTCTGGAACTCTCTTGTTGAACTGGGAAGTTGCCACATTTAAACGGGCTATACTTCCGGTTCATTTGAGAGCCTCTGATTGGTGGATGGACCAGAACAGAGGTGTGGTTTGTGATGTAAGGTGTTATGGAAAGTCAAGGATTGTTTAAGAACAGACAGAAAGATATCATGGAAAAACCAGACTTCGTGGTGCCACCTCTCCTGTATCTTGCTGTAAAAGTTAAACATGACATTTCTTTTCAGTAAACTTTCTAGTTGACCGAAGCTTGAACTTTAACACCCTTACAACTTTGCTCATTGAAGACAGAAAAATCAAGAAATTGAATCATTACTCTGTAATGTACTCTAACTTGATTTCACTTTGAATTGAGGAATAAAAATCATTACTACTGTTTAAGTAAATAAAAATGAGTAGTTCACTTCAACATGTAAACATTGTTTGAACTAACACAATTTGATTATCAAAACATTTGTAAAATAGTAATGATCATAGAGAATTGTCTTTTTCCACTTGATTAATTCAAGAAAGAAAGTCTCAGGATGGGTCAAACTGTATTTCTGGATTCAAATCAATGAAATGACAGTTTCTGTCCATGTGGTCAGTTTTGACATCAGGCTTAGTCCACTACACTCCCCATACTGTATTTGCTGTTTCTGTAAAGGCAAGTTGAATAAGATGTCAACAGGGAGTCGTGGAATACGTCCAAACAACAAAAAGTATGGAGAAAATCCTGTGGCCTCACTACGTGTGCAGTTATAAGCATGCACTACTTTTTCTGACTCTTTCCAATCTGCTTTTTCCATGTCTGTTAGTGTTCTTAACATAGACAGAAGTGTTCTAATCAAACGCTCTACTTGGCCGTTTCCTTGCGGATGATATGGGGTGGTATGGGAGCCCTGTAAACCACAGATCCTTTGCAACTGAGAAAACATCTGATTCTCAAACTCTTTGCCCATGTCATGGTGGATTCTTGTGGGGAATCCAAAGTTTAAAGCAAAACGATTGAAGGCCTTTTTCACTACAGTTTTTGCCGAATTGTTTTTTGCCGCATACGCCTGTGGCATGTGAAGTGATCCATCACAAGTAAAATGTATTCATATCCATGTTTGCAAGTTTCAACATGCAAAAAGTCTATGGACACTAGCTCAAAGGGGTAAGTAGTAGTGATGGAGGTCAATGGAGCTCTGATAGGTTTGCTTGGTTTTTTCCTCTTCAGGCACACACATGCAACACAAAATGTTCAAC
The DNA here is from genome assembly GCF_014905685.2 of Nematolebias whitei. Lineage (NCBI taxonomy): Eukaryota > Metazoa > Chordata > Actinopteri > Cyprinodontiformes > Rivulidae > Nematolebias > Nematolebias whitei. The sequence goes on along the minus strand of NC_056506.1, from coordinate 10,846,864 downwards.
ATCAGTTTGCATGTGAGGCCAATAAAACCTATACCTGATTAACACCAAGGTTCGTTCAGTTCCCAAATGTCTCATATTTTTGTGTAGTTGTGTCAATACTGTGTTGTGATGTTCTTTAGGAAGGACAAGCTGCTCTCTGCCATTAGCTCTTCTGTAGAGGACCCAATCATTATTTAAAAACAACCGGTTCCATTGTCTTAGCAGTATTTTGACATCTGTTGGCTCAGCTTTGAAGGCAGGACCTTTTGGTAAGTAATTCCTTGCTTTGTATTGAAGGAGAGGGCCAATTACAGCATCCCTCTCCTGGCTCAGTCTGATGTCTTGCTGTGACAGACACTTTCCTTCAGAGAGTATGTTGGTGTCCTGTAATAAACTGATGGTATCCTGCTTTGATAAAGTGATCCCAATGAAACAAACAGTATTCTGTAGTACTACCCCCTCCACAGCAGCTCTGACTACAACCTGAGTTTCCTCCACTGTACACTGAACCATATACAGGTCCTTCTCAAAAAATTTGCATATTGTGATAAAGGTCATAATTTTCCATAATGTAATGATAAAAATTAAACTTTCATATATTTCAGATTCATTGCACACCAACTGAAATATTTCAGGTCTTTAATTGTTTTAATACTAATGATTATGGCATACAGCTCATGAAAACCCAAAATGCATGTACCAAAAAATTAGCATATCATGAAAAGGTTCTCAAAACAAGCTATTAACCTAACCATCTGAATCAACGACGTAACTCTAAACACCTGCAAAAGATTCCTGAGGCTTTTAAAAACTCCCAGCCTTGTTCATTACTCAAAACTGCAAACATGGGTAAGACTGCCGACCTGACTGCTGTCCAGAAGGCCATCAATGACACCCTCAAGCAAGAAGGTAAGACACAGAAAGAAATTGCTGAACAAATAGGCTGTTCCCAGAGTGCTGTATCAAGGCACCTCAGTGGGAAGTCTGTGGGAAGGGAAAAGTGTGGCAGAAAACGCTGCACAACGAAAAGAGGTGACCGGACCCTGAGGAGGATTGTGGAGAAGGGCCGATTCCAGACCTTGGGGGACCTGCGGAAGCAGTGGACTGAGTCTGGAGTAGAAACATCCAGAGCCACTGTGCACAGGCGTGTGCAGGAAATGGGCTACATTTGCCGCATTCCCCAGGTCAAGCCACTTTTGAACCAGAAACAGCGGCAGAAGCACCTGACCTGGGCTACAGAGAAGCAGCACTGGACTGTTGTTCAGTGGTTCAAAGTACTTTTTTCGGATGAAAGCAAATTTTGCATGTCATTCGGAAATAAAGGTGCCAGAGTCTGGAGGAAGACTGGGGAGAAGGAAATGCCAAAATGCCAGAAGTCCAGTGTGAAGCACCCACAGTCAGTGATGGTCTGGGGTGCCATGTCAGCTGCTGGTGTTGGTCCACTGTGTTTTATCAAGGGCAGGGTCAATGCAGCTAGCTATCAGGAGATTTTGGAGCACTTCATGCTTCCATCTGCTGAAAAGCTTTATGGAGATGAAGATTTCATTTTTCAGCACGACATGGCACCTGCTCACAGTGCCAAAACCACTGGTAAATGGTCTACTGACCATGGTATTACTGTGCTCAATTGGCCTGCCAACTCTCCTGACCTGAACCCCATAGAGAACCTGTGGGATATTGTGAAGAGAAAGTTGAGAGACGCAAGACCCAACACTCTGGATGAGCTTAAGGCCGCTATCGAAGCATCCTGGGCCTCCATAACATATCAGCAGTGCCACAGGCTGATTGCCTCCATGCCACGCCGTATTGAAGCAGCCATTCATGCAAAGGATTCCCGACCAAGTATTGAGCGCATAACTGAACATGATTATTGAAGGTTGGCGTTTTTTGTATTATAAACACTTGTCTTTCATTGGTGGGATGAAACATGCTAATTTTTTGGGACAGGCATTTTGGGTTTTCATGAGCTGTATGCCATAATCATCAGTATTAAAACAATTAAATACCTGAAATATTTCAGTTGGTGTGCAATGAATCTGAAATATATGAAAGTTTCATTTTTATCATTACATTATGGAAAATAATGACCTTTATCACAATATGCTAATTTTTTGAGAAGGACCTGTAGATGTGATTTGTCAATTTAGGAGAACTTAATTCTAATTAATAATGATAAAATTTTTATACTGGACAACTTCTTATCTGGGACATCAGACACCAGCAGAGAAAATCTGAGCAGCTTTTCCTACCGATTGGAAGGTGATCTGCAATTCAATCGCCCGGAGGGTTACCAGGACTCTTTAGATGACTTATGCGCCGAAGGTGGGATTTCCCTCGACACTGGAAATCAGCTGAAATCTAGGGTCGAAAGTTGGCTCCCGAGGGGGGTCAGTTGATGAGCTCCCAGAGGGCTGCGTTTTCTCCTTCTGGTGGCAAAGATCTTCTGGCAATAAATATCCAATTGTTTGACCTTACTTCTTCAAAGCTGCTTCTAGACTGATCTAAGCCAAAATGTCAGAAATAAATTTCTTTGACTTAGAGGGCGTTACAATGTGATGTCTAGCCAATCACGACAGAAGGGTGGACCTTCTTTCAAGTTACTTTTGAATTTTAATAACCTTAATAAAAATATTAAATGGCTAATTTACTCTGCTTTGGTAAATTCTCAATATAACAGTATAATCAAACTTCTAAGCAACTTTTTACTCATCCATAAACATTTTCATTTGAACTTATGCACACAGTTGTAACTTCGGAATACCAGTTTTATATCAACTTCCTTTATGCATGATTACTGAGTATTGAGCTTAGAAAGTAAGTGAACTTAGCCATTTTTACAACAAAACATTAACTTGTGTTCAGGAGAACTCAGACATTTAATTTGTTAAAGAAATGATTTCTACCGTGAGATGGAAAGAAGAGTCCTTGAAAAACAATGGGGTCTTTCTCACACTCTAAACTGGAGGATGAATCCTCCCTTTTCGGAAGAGATAAGCATACGCTTTAGATGTTATATTTCACAGGACAGATGGAAAAGTTCTCATACAAAAGGGCCTGTCAGTTTTGCTGAAATCCTAACACCAGGTGTGCAATTAATTACAATAACAAGTTTTTGTTATTCATCTTATATGATAACATGTGATTCACATATGGTCTAGCTTTGGGGATGGAGAGTCAGTCTTAAATTCAAAGTATCAAAAGAATAAAAGTTAATGATAGAAAAACCTTTATGTGTCCCTACACAGACAAGACTGAGGTTTTGGTTTTTGGACCTGAGCACCTTAGGTATTAATTTTTCAGTCTTTCTCCCTCCTTAGATGGCATTAATCTGTCCTCCAGCTCTAATGTTAAAAATCTTGGTGTTGTTTTTGATCAGGACATGTCTTTTATCCCCCACATTAAAAACGTTACTAGAACTGTCTTCTTCCATCTGCGTAATATCGGTAAAATTATAAACATCTTATCTAAAAATGATGCAGAAAAACTTGTCCATGCATTTGTCACGTCTAGACTGGACTATTGCAATGGTTTATTATCTGGATGTTCAAATACATCTTTAAAACGTCTTCAGTTGATCCAAAATGCTGCTGCCAGAGTCTTAACCAGAGTTAGTAGGAGAGATCATATTTCTCCAGTTTTAGTTTCTCTCCATTGGCTCCCTGTCAAATCCAGAATAGAATTCAAAATCTTACTTCTAACCTACAAAGCTCTCAACAACCTGGCTCCATCTTATATTACAGATCTTATTGTTCCATATTTTCCTAACAGAGCACTTCACTCTCAGACTGCAGGTTTATTTGTGGTTCCTAGAATTTACAAAAACAGAATGGGAGGCAGATATTTCAGTTATCAGGCTCCTCTCTTGTGGAACCAACTTCCAATCTCTGTCCGTGAGGCTGACACATTATCCAGTTTGAAAACTAGGCTTAAGACTTTCCTTTTTGCTAAATCCTATAGTTAGGGTCAGCTTGGGTTTCCTGAGCTGTCCCTTAGTTATACTGCTATAGGCTTAGAGTTTTAGGGTCAGCTTGTGTTTCCTGAGCTGTCCCTTAGTTATACTGCTATAGGCTTAGACTGCTGGAGGACAAACTGACCACAATTTTCACTCTGCTACCGTCTTTACTTACTCTGCTCAACCTGTTTTGTATTTGTAATTATTTTTTCTATCCTTAACATGTGTTTTTTTGTCTTTCAGATACATCTGGACCTATATCTGGACCTGCCATTCTGTGGTCGTTTGTCTCTCCTTCCTGTTCTCTCAACCAGCCGGTCAAAGAAGACGGCCGCTTGTCCTGAGCCTGGTTCTGCTGGAGGTTTCTTCCTTTTAAATGGGAGTTTTTCCTTTCCACTGTTGCCACTGTGCTTGTTCAGGATGGGAGACTGCAACAAAGCCAAGATTCAACTTGTCTGCTGGATTCCTTACATAGAGAACTTTACTAATTGGCTTTTATGTATGTGAATGTTCCTGTAAAGTGCCCTGAGACAATTTTGTTGTGATTTGGCACTATATAAATAAACTGAATTGAATTGAATTGAATTGAATTAAAGAGGGCGAGAAGGACTTGTACCGATTGGCAAGACAGAGGGATCAGGCTGGAAAGGATGTGCAGCAGGTTAAGCTTATTAAAGATAGGAATGGTAATTTTCTAACAAGTGAGGAGAGTGTGATGGGGAGATGGAAGGAGTACTTTGAGGAGCTAATGAATGAAGAGAATGAAAGAGAAAGAAGAGGTCATAGAAACTGTGGACCAGGAAGTGGGAAAGATTAGTGAGGGTGAAGTCCAGAAAGCTCTGTAAAGAATGACGAAGGGGAAGGCAGTAGGACCTGATGACATACCATTGGAGGTTTGGAAATGTCTTGGAGAGATGGCAGTGAGGTTTTTGACTCAAATATTCAATGGCATATATATGAGGGTGAGAAAATGCCTCAGGAATGGAGAAGAAGTGTGCTGGTGCCCATTTTTAAGAACAAGTGTGACGTACAAAGCTGTAGCAACTACAGGGGAATTAAGTTGATAAGCCACACAATGAAGATCTAGGAGAGAGTTGTGGAAGCAAGACTTAGACGAGAGGTGACTATCTGTGAGCAGCAGTATGGTTTCATGCCAAGAAAGAGCACCACAGATGCCATCTTTGCTTTGAGAATGCTGATGGAGAAGTACAGAGAGGGTCAGAAAGAACTCCATTGTGTCTTTGTGGATTTAGAAAAAGCATATGACAGGGTGCCAAGGAAGGAGGTGTGGTATTGCATGAGGAAATCTGGAGTGGCAGAAAAGTATGTTAGACTGGTACAGGTCATGTATGAGGACAGCAGGATAGTGGTGAGATGTGCTGTAGGAGTGACAGATAGCTTCAAGGTGGAGGTGGGATTGCATCAAGGATTGGCTCTGAGCCTCTTCTTGTTTGCGCTGGTGATGGACTGACTAACAGATGAGGTCAGGCAAGAATCCCCATGGACGATGTTTGCAGATGACATTGTGATCTGTGGTGAGAACAGGGAACAGGTGGAAAAGAACTTGGGAGACATGGAGGCATGCACTTGAAAGAAGAGAAATGAAAGTCAGCCGTAGTAAGACAGAGTACATGTGGGTGAATGAGAGGTGGAACAGTGAGGCTACAAACAGCAGAGGTCACAAAGGTGCAAGACTTCAAGTACTTGGGGTCCACTGTCCAGGAAAATGGGGAATGTGGTAAAGAAGTGAAAAGGAGAGTCCAGGCAGGATGGAGAAAAGTTTCAGGAATGATTTGTGACAAAAAGGTGTCCGCAAAGATCAAAGGAAAAAATTACAAGACAGTGGTGAGACCAGCTATATTGTATGGTCTGGAGACAGTGGCATTGACAAAAAGACAGGAGAAAGAACTGGAAATGGCAGAAATGTAGATGCTAACGTTCTCCTTAGGAGTGACATAGCTGGATAAGATTAGGAATGAGATCATCAGAGGTACAGTCCAGGTTGAACAACTGGGAGATAAAGTTAGGGAGGCCAGACTGAGATGGTGGAGACATGTCAAGAGGAGGGACCGTGGATATATTGGTAGAAGGATGTTAGAAATGCAGCTGCCAGGAAAAAGACAAAGAGGAAGGCCAAAGAGGAGATATATGGATGCAATTAGAGATGACATGAAGGTAGTTGGAGTGAGGACAGAAGATGCAGTGGACAGAGTGAGGTGGAGGAGGATGACTCGCAGTGGCGACCCCTGAAGAGGGAAAAGCCAAAAGAAGAAGATGATTATGTTTTTAGCATTCTTATTTATTATTTCAATTGTTCTTATTTCCATAATATAATCAATAATTATTTACATTTTATTGTTTAATTTACATTTTATTTTATTATTAATAAATAAAGCCACTCCACCACCCCTTTTATAGCTTCTGTTCATATGATATAATTCATACCATTCTTTGTGAACATTTGTATTTTCATCATTGAGCCATATCTCTGAAAGTGCTATTAAAGTAAAAGATGTTTAACTGTTTTAAATAATCAGTTATTTTGGATATATTTACGTTTATACTTCTACTATTAAAGTGAATATTAGAAAGACCTCCATTTGTCATATTAATATAATTAAATTACTCTTCAAGTCAAGTCATATTTATTTATAGAGCACATTTAAAACAGAAACTGTTACCAAAGTGCTTAACAAAAATATCACATCAAATAAAAAGTAGCAAGATATATTTACAGCACATGGAATAAAAATATAAAACCCAAAACAATTAGAAACAATGAGATACTAAGGCCCTGTACACACGTAGCCGGATATCAGGAAAACCGAATAGTTTATCATGCGGTGTGGCCTTTCATCCACACGTGAACTCCGGTTGATGTAACTATAAACGAATAATAACAAAAACTCCGACCAAAGTGGAGATTTGAGAAATCTCCTCTTTCGGGTTTGCGTGTGGACTTTCGGAACCGGAGATATGCGCATTATGTCTGCGACAGATGGTGCAGCGCGGCGCTGACGTCACATGTGCGACAATTGTTTTTGTTTGCCCATTCATTCGGAGGGAAAATGACTGCGTTTAGGGAAGTACTAATTGTAACGCTGGTTCAGGCAATTTTTGCTTGCTTGTTTTTACAAGCACAACTGCTCCAACAGATGGAATTACAAAGGAGAAAAAGCGTTTGGCGTTCAGCTCTTTTACAGCAACTATCCCTACCGATACGGAGGCACAATACCGCCATTCAGCGTCGCCGTCGCCGGTTTTGGATCAGACCTGGACGCACTGCTGGCTGGTGGGAAAACTTTGAGAAGGAAATTGTTCTCCCACAGGAATGGCGTGAGAACTTCAGAATGTCACGGTCGTCATTACTGTCGCTCTCGGAGTTACTCCTTCCTTACATTCAAGGGAAGAGTACTGTAATGCGATCTCCAGTCTGTGTGGTCAAAAAAGTTGCATGCACGCTATATTATTTGGCTGACGAGGGAAGACTGCGTAAAACGGCCAATGCATTTGGCTTATCAAGACAAGTAGTCTCAAACATAATTAGAGAGGTGTGTAAGGCTATAACTGTGTACTTGGGACCATCTTACATAAAAATGCCAACAACAGAGACTGCTGTGCGTGCACTTGTTGAGGGATTTGAGCAGGCTTATGGTCTCCCTCAGTGCCTTGGAGCTGTGGATGGGACTCATGTGGAGATAAAGCAGCCATCAGCTAATTCTACAGAGTACCTAAATAGGAAGGGGAGGTTTTCTCTTAACATACAAGCCACCTGTGATTACAAGTACAGCTTTATTGATGTAGTTGTGAAATGGCCAGGGAGTGTGCATGATGCCAGAGTTTTTGCTAACTCCACAATAAACACAAATCTGAAAAACATGAAGATTCCCCCCTGTCCAAGACAAATTGTGGAGAACGAAGACGCTATACCCATTTACATACTGGGTGACCCTGCATACCCACTTCTACCTTACCTGATGAAAGAATATGCTAACGGAGGAAGCAATGTTCAGGAGCAGTACTTTGGACTTTCGTTGTGCCGAGCTAGAATGGTGATTGAATGTGCATTTGGAAGACTAAAAGCCCGATTTGGAGCCCTGAGGAGAGCCATGGACATCAATATGAACGATCTTCCATTTGTTATATATGCATGTTTTGTGTTGCACAATTTTTGTGAGGCATCAAAAGACACTGTGGATGAAAACAGAATAACTGAAGCTATTCAACATGACAGGAACAATCAACCGGACACACAGCCAGTGGTCAGAGGAGACAGCTTGGCAGCAGAAGGAAAGCGGGTCAGGAGAGTCCTCACTCAGTGTCTGGATCCATAAACACAAAAACCTGTGAACTATTTAGCAGACTGCGTTGTTTTTTCATAAAAAAACGTTATAGTTAGCACCATGTATGTTAGAGAATTTTTAAATTGTTTTGTGCAATGTTATTGCATTTCATTCTATTAATGCATGAAAAGCTACCACCCAGGATTTAGATACATTATATAATAGTTTGTAGCTCATTAGACAGACTTTTAAGTGAAATGATTTTACTTTTCTCTCTTAAAATTGGACCTGTAGTGTATTAAATAGTGCTGCCAATACTTTCTGATGAACATGACTGTATTTGTAACTGATAAATGTCATATTCACAAAAATTCACATAAAGAAACTTGCTTTTAAAATGTTTGTCAATTTATTCAAACGAACACACTTAACATGTTCTTATTTTGTGTTTCATTTATGAACAGATCAGATTATAACAGATCTACAACAGATAAAGCTTTTTAAACATGGGAGAAAAGCAGCACAGTTACTGTACACTTTTAAATCAGTGATGCCCAAGTCCATAACTTGGGAGCTACCACAGGTACATTTCAGCTGCATTTTCTTCAACAAACCAGTATGAAATAGCTGATTTCAATCATCAGTATGTATTTGATAGTGGTGTTTTGGAGAAATACATCTAAGTAGCAGTAGCTCCCAAGGACTGGACTAGATCACCACTCTTATAAAGATTCACGTAACAAAAATGTAAATAGTTAAAGTATTGTGCAATTGCTACATTTTAAGCTTTTCACAGTATGTATAAAAAGATAGCAAACAGAAAAAAAACACTGTCAGAGTAAATAACACTGTGATTAACAACCTGACATGTGTGCAACCTTGTGCAAAAGTGGAACTTGTATATACTTAACTGTACCAGACTTGTTTCGATGTATAAAACAGTACTCTACTGGTCATTAAAAAGGGCCTGACTGAATGAAAATTGGTCAGTGGCTTCAGCAGGTGTGTGGAACACAGCTTCAGTGTTCATAGTGTTTCCTGGTCTTGTGTTTTGACGTGTTCTGTCAGAAGTGGAGTTGTTTGGGTATGGGTAATTTGCTGAGTTTTGGTGGACAGAATGGTGGGCCATTGTGTGCGAATACATCGGACCTCTTGGCTCATATGGCATGTAGTGTGGTGGTTGTGCAGGTGCATGAATGACCTGTTTCAGAAGAGAAAACCCATCAACAATCGATGTGGTAAGTCTTTCCAGTGTATTGGACATTTTTGAATAGTTTTCGGATGCTTTTTGTTCTGATGTCTCAATGATTTCCACCAGTCTCTTTTTCACACGCTGGTCTTCCTCAAGAGCATTCAGCCACTGGGTCTCAGCAGGCAGCTTTCTCCTCAGACGGTCGTGTCTGTGTCCTTTTAGTTTTGCCTTCAAAAGAGAAATGAAAATCATCACAATTAAACATAAAAAAGTAAACCTGGATCATGTTGATGTTGTACTTTTCACATCACTTCTACATAACAATATGTAATAACAGCGTATCCAATGTTTGCTATATGTCTTAAAGTGTATTTTGTACCCACCACCCCATCAAACTAATGAATATGTAGGCCTAACATAATATGAGATGAGTAAGAGCATGATGGTGTCATTTCTTTTTTGCAATAATAATAAAAATAAATCAGCAACCCGTACACAGTAAAATATAAAAAACATCACATTCCAGCCTCCACTACACACCTCAACTCTTGCATAATTTTTAACACACATATTGCCTTAACTGTATTTTTAATAGCAACACAATTCAACAAACCTGTTCCGTGAATTATAGTACATCCAACAGATGAACATTTACAGCAAAAGTACTTTTATTTATGAGGAATGGACAGAAAAATATACGTACATCAAGCAGGTCTCTCCTCTCCTTTGAAGTAGGACCCACACTGCTTTCATTATCAGACCCTGTGTCTGCTACATCCATGGTAGTGGAGGAAGAAGATGTGGATGGTGAGGGTAGGGTCCGAGAATGATCCAGGTCAGCTGTTTCAATACCGGAGGATATGGTAGTACTAGCTAGAGAGCCACCCCAGATTTGTTCGCACAGTTCGAAGTACAGAAGAACCACTCGACCGTGTCCACTCCTGCGTCCTGTATCAACAGCATGGCGATATTTACCTCGGACTGCTTTCATTTTTGTTGTTAAATTCCCGCGCGTGATGTCGGCATGTGAATGGGGAAACTCGTCGGAGGACTCCGTTGGGTAATGCTCTAAAAAAAGCGCTAAAATATCAACATACTTGTTCTGACAGGATTCCCAGTCGACATTTTCCTGAGTTTTATTAACTTTGTACTCCAACACGGTATTTAATAGTAGTTCAACCTCGCGGTCTGTCCACACAAACGAACCTCCAGGCGCCATGATTCAATACTAACAGGAAGTTGTGGTTGCTTTGAAGGGTTGTGATTGGCTGATATACGTTTCACCTTTGCACTACACTGCCTCCTATGGGTTGGGCATATTCTTTACAACGCTCTGTGGTGAACATCACCGGGTTCATGTAGACGATCATTTTCTCTATCCGAACATGTATGTACGGCGATATTTTTTTGCGCGGATATTCGTTTTTTCAAACACCAGGCTACGTGTGTACAGGGCCTAAATCAGATCACGTTGTGTCAAAAGTCAAAGGAAATAATAACAAAAAGCATAAACTCTGTCTAAAACAATGAAATACTAAATCAAATCTGATGACCTTGTGTTAAATAGGAATAATAACAAAAGCATAAACAGAATCAGCATCAATGAAAAACTAATTCTAAATCCGATCACCCTGTGTTAAATGTCAGTGAGTACAGATGTGTTTTTAGGAGAGTTTTAAAAGCAGAGACTGAGGTGGCCTGTGGAATGTTGATGGGTAGATTGTTCCAGAGTTTAGGGCCCACGACTGAAAATGCTAGATCTCCTCTGAGCTTCAGCCTGGTTTTTGGTACGGCCAAAACAGCTGGTCTGATGATCTCAAAGCCCGAGAAGGAGTATAAGGATGAAGAAGGTCGGAGAGGTATGATGGTGCAAGGCCATTAATGCACTTGAATGTCAGCAGGAGAATTTTAAAATCAATTCTGACACGCACAGGAAGTCAGTGAAGAGAGGACAGAACCGGAGTAATGTGCTCAAACCTGCGAGTTCCTGTTAGTAGCCGAGCTGCAGCATTTTGTACGAGCTGGAGGCGTGAAAGTGAAGCCTGACTAATCCCAACATAAAGTGAGTTACAGTAGTCCAGCCAGGTTGTAATAAATGCATGGACTAGTTTTTCAAGGTCGGATCTGGACAGAACGGACTCTTCATTATAATGTTCGCAATCTTTTATAACAGGAAAAAAATTTGCATCAATCACATCATCTACATTATGTACTTTAAACTCTGAGTCTTCATATGTTGTCATATTTTAATGTATGTGTCCATTTGTCCGTATATTTTGTTAGTTCCTTTTGTACGAATTTGTCCCCTCCTGAACTCATCTAAGTCCTTCCAAATCCTTAAGTTATTTTATTATTTTAGCCTGAGACACTTCCTTTACTCTGATCCAAATGTTTCTGTTTCTTTTCCAAGTTGCTATGTTTTTCTGTTTGTTCAACAACCTTGCTCCACGTGCAATATTTCCATTTTTTTAGTTAAATGTTCATTTATGTATACAATTGTTCCCTTCAATATTTTGCTTGCATTATTAAATTATTTCTTGATTTCCTTAATAATGAACCTGATAACTATAGATGATTCTAATTTTTCTTTTTTTTTTTTCTTTTTTTGTTGAGCTCAGTTTAAGTGTAGAAACATTGTGAAGTGTTTCAATGAACTTATCATCATCGCTCAATTTTATTTATTTTTTTAAAGAAAGAGAAGAAAGCAGAATAAATAAATAATAAAAGAGAAATAGATAAGACGAGAGACCACCACGACAAAACAACATGCACAGCACAATGCCACCCACAATATCACCATGAAACATTCGACATCGCACAAGGAATCATCTAGCTTCCACCACTACCCAACCTAGCGTGCATCTGTCAAAGCA
>NC_056506.1:10820092-10834485 GCF_014905685.2 Nematolebias whitei | reverse complement strand
TTAAAATAATTTGTAAAGCCCTCTCAAAAAGATTAGAAAAGGTAACTCCTCTAATAATACATCCAGACCAAACTGGTTTTATAAAAGGGAGACATTCATCCACAAATTCACGCAGATTATTTAATTTAATAGATTATTCTTACAGTAAAAATATTGAAACTGCAATATTCTCTCTAGATGCAGAAAAAGCTTTTGATAGAGTTAACTGGAAATTTTTATTTGCAGCCTTACATAAATTTGGTTTTGGAAATTATTTCATAAATTGGTTACAAATATTATACAGTTCTCCTTCAGCATGCATTAGGACAAACAATCAAATATCTGCTAGTTTTGCTCTGCAAAGGGGCACGAGGCAGGGATGTCCACTCTCCCCCTCACTGTTTGCTATTTTCATCGAACCGCTAGCCGCAGCAATCAGGCAAACTACAGATATTAAAGGCATAAAATGCAAGAACAGAGAGCACAAAATCAGTCTATATGCTGATGATGTGCTGCTCTTCCTCTGGCATTCACAAACCTCCATCTCTCAGGTTATTGGACTGATAAACTCCTTCTCAAAAGTTTCAGATTACTCTATAAACTGGCTAAAATCCACAGTTCTACCAATTAATTGCTCTTTCAACAATTCACTTACTACACAACTGCAATCAGGGAATATTACATATTTGGGTATCAAAGTTTCGCCTAAATTAGCAGATTTAACAAAACTAAACCACACCCCACTTTTAAAGAAAATTGAGGATGATCTGGCTAGATGGAAATCTTTACCCATATCTCTCATGGGAAGGATCGCATCAATAAAAATGATGGTTTTGCCTAGAATAAATTATTTATTCTCAATGATCCCAAATAAACCATCATCTGACTGGTTTAGATCCCTGGACTCCTCTATTTCTAAATTTCTGTGGAAAGATAAACGCCCTCGTATTAGATTAAAAACACTACAGAAATCCAAAGATAAAGGAGGACTAGAATTACCCAACTTTTATCATTATTTTCTAGCCAACAGGCTAGAATACATCTCAAAATGGATAAAACACACACCCCTTGATGAACCCTGGCTAGACGTAGAACAGACACTTTGCAATAATATAATGATCTCGGACCTTCCATTCATTAGCTCAAACATAAAACGACAGGAATGCTTTAAAAGCATCAATATCAGCTCCTCTCTGACAGCTTGGTGGGAGTTTCTTAAAATGACAGAGTCTTCACTAATCCCATGCAAACGTACACCCATCTGGAACAACCCTGACATCCTACAACAGAATAAGATGATAAACTTCCCAGGTTGGAGGTGTAAAGGAATTGAATATTTGGAACATATATATGAAGAAGTGGACTACATCCCATTTAACAGATTAATTACACAATATGGGATTGGTTCTAATTTTTCTAATTTACTGGGCAAGGTGTGACAGATGGAAATGTCCTCATGTTGAATGTCAATGTCTTTGTTCTGTAAAAAAAAAAAAAAGTCACTACTTGTTCCTTCAGAGTCTGCAGCTCTTCTTGTGGTGAGTCTTCTGTGATGTTTACATTTGCAGCAACTCTTGCATATGTCCGGTGTTAAAATTCAAGTCCAGCAATTACCAAATCATCTCGTCTTGTATATTGTTCCAGATCATCTACTTTTTGTTCCAGTTCAGCCATCATTTTGTCTCTATCACTTGGAACTTTTAACAGCTTCACTTCCTCCATCAGACCGATAAGGAGTTTGTGCTGAGATGTTAATTTAGTCAGTTCTGAACTCAAAGTTCAGTGATTATTTTAAAATTTCGCCATATTGTCTGAATTATCTTCCACTGACTCTACTTTGTCCACGTTTATTCGGCATGACTCACGCTACTCCTGGACCTGGCGGTAGCAGCTCTCCGGTCTGATAGCAGTAGCCCTGGGGCCTGGCCACAGAAGCCCCCATGTCCAACGACGACAGTTCGGGGCCCAGCGGCAACAGCCCCCAAGTATGTCGGCAGCAGCTCCCAGGTCCGACAACGGCAGCCCAGGGCCCAGTGGCCATAGCCCCATATCCGACAGCAGCAGCCCAGGGCTCTGCGGAGCAGCTCCCAGGTTCGACAATGGCAGCCGAGGGCCCAGCGGCAACAGCCCCCAAATCTGAAGGCAGCATCTCCCAGGCCTGACGACAGTTTCCTCAGACTCAGCCTTCCTGCACCGCCTTCAGGCCTTTGATGATGCCAACGGCTAGCTAGCGCCGGCTGGTAATGGCGGCGCCTCCTAGTTTGTGTAGAAGTTCAGAGCTTTTTGAATAAAAAGCATAGTCCATGTAAGTGGCGATGGGCTTCCGCTTCATATCCACCTTGTTTGATTATTTTTTCTTAAAGTCTGCGAGTGTGCAGTGCTCTGACCTTAAAGCATTTACACACATTGTCCCACTCACTCCTATTGCGCTTGGAGCTAATGCCAGAGGACAGCGTGCTAAGAATGTTTTTACGTGACTATCTTGTTTAGAAGCATCTTCAACTCGCATCCTGTAAAGTTCTTCTTTTTCCTGCATGTAGACATGCTTTTCAATAGTGTCGAGAGAAAATTCTTCAGGTGCAGGGTGAGATACATGTAAATAAATGTCTAAAAAAGAATTTAATACATGTAAATAGTTTATTTTTTAGACATTTATTTTGTACAGTTACAGCCGTTGTTAATAAATGAGCCTGTGTGACAACTGGGACAAAGCTTTGACTCAGAAATATATTTTTATTACTTTATGGGAAAAAAAACTACATCGAGATAGGGCTGCATGATACGGACCAAAATTACTATCGACATTTTAAAGATAAATCACGATATACGATATATATCTCAATATTCAAACATCTGCTAAGTTCATGGCACAAAACAATGCAGATGTTCCTGTTTTTAGTATTTTACATCACTTTATAATGTAGCTGTTTTTGTTTCGGTTTTTAATATAATTTTCTTCCATTTATTTTTTCAATTCATATGCTTTCTTTTATGATGGTCTACTGTTGTCATCATTATGTTAATGTTCTAGAATTGCGCCGCTCAAGGTGGCTGCATGTTGGAGCAGCTCTGTTACTTTCATTCTGAGATTTTGCTTTTGGAAACTTTAATTCCTCTTTTTATGGATGTAAATCACATTTGTTGGATGATGGGTTCTTCTGGTATCAGATGCTGTGCAGCTGGAAGGATATTTACTGAAACTTTTTTAGTTTAAGACATTTGTTATGATGCGTAACCATGGCAACAAGGCAGTTTTCTACACCAAACAGCAGCGGATTAACATCTCAAATGCTCAAATATATCTCATCTACAGCCCCAAATCTCAAATGAGTTGAAAAGGATGTTCTGCGGATGCATTCTCATCTGGAGAAGCAGGAGGTGGGTTAAGCTCGCACGGGTGAGGTGCTGTGTTTGTATTCAAAGAGGGAGAAGAAGGGGGCTGTGTGAAGTTGGAGGCACAGACGGGAGGAAAAGAACTACACGGATTTTCATCTAATAATACTCAATGGTTGCGATAAAGCCATTTTAACAATCGTAAATACATATACATATATATGTTCACAGTTCCAGGAACTCGTCTTAAGCGCAGAGGTGACAGGGCCTTCTCTGTAGCAGGACCAAGAGTCTGGAACGAGTTACCTCTGCTTGTCAGAAAGGCCCCCTCCCTCTCGGTTTTCAAGTCCCGCTTAAAAACTCACTACTATTCAGTAGCTTTCAACACCAGATGATTTGTGTCTTGATCCTGTATGCTCCACACTGGTTTGTCATCATTATCTGCATAGTTTTTATGTCTATATTCTGATTTACCTCACTTTGTATTTTGCTTTGTGTGTTACCTGTTGTTCTGTCTGTACAGCACTTTGGTTGGCCTTGTTGCTGTTTTAAGTGCTTTATAAATAAAGTGGTATGGTATGGTATAAAATTTATTCATTTTAAAAAAGTACAAAACAATTCCATAACAATATAAAAAATATATACAAAATATTTAAAATGAAAGGCAGCAGAAAGAAGAAAAAATCTTATTATATCTGCCCCTTTTTTCAAACAATTATTTCAATCACAATAATTTTCAAGAAACAGAACAAAATGAATAATTATTTCTAATTTTTCTAATTCTAATACAAAACACACACTAAGCTACTTCATATATACTTTTTTAACAATTCAGCTTTGATCTTTTTCTTAAATGTACACATTGACTTGGCATTTTTAACATCACTCTCTAGACCATTCCACAATCCAATTCCTTGGATTGAGGTAGACCTTCCCTTCAGACTAGTTCTGAATTGTGGTTTGACAAATATCTCTATCCCCTTAAGATTGTAACAACTTTGTCTTTTAACAAAATTTCTTTGGATATTTAATGGTAATGTGTTATTTTGAGCCCTATACATAACTGATAAAATACTGAAATCTACCAAATCATGGAACTTCAATAACTTCAGTTGATAAAATAATGTGCTTGATGGGTGACTGTAATGCTTTCTGGTGATAATTCTTACAGCTCTTTTCTGTAAAATAAAAATAGGTTTTGTAAATGTTTTACACACTTTCCCCCAAACATCAATGCAATAGATTAAATGTGGAACAATGATTGTGTTATACAACATGTACAGAGCTTTATCATTTAATAATTCCCTGACTTTGTATAGTACTGCAATAGATTTAGCTATTTTTGTTCTTACAGAATTTATGTGATTTTTCCATGTTAGATGTTCATCAATGATTACACCCAAAAATTTCATCTCATTAACTCTACAAATCTCAACACCCTCAATTTTAAATGGATCATCAACAGTTCTCTTTTTGTTACTAAATATCATGTATTTAGTTTTATCTAAATTTAATGATAATTTATTAAGTTTAAACCAAAATTGTATTTTATCAAATTCTGTCTTCATCAATTCCAACATCCGTTTTACATCTTTACCCAAACAAAAAAATGTGGTGTCATCTGCAAAAAAGACACATTTGAGGAGTCCTGATATATTCACCAAGTCATTCACATATAAAATAAATAACTTTGGTCTAAGTACAGAGCCTTGAGGAACTCCACAAGTGATATTGCACAGGTCAGATCTTACACCATTTATTTGTACAAACTGTTTTCTATATTTTAAATAGCTAGATACCCAGTGTAATGCTGGTCCTCTTATACCATATTTATTTAATTTTTCAAGGAGAATAGTGTGGTCAATAGTATCGAATGCTTTTTTTAAATCAACAAAAATACTAACACAATACTGTTTTTGATCGACAGTAGTAGTTATTTGTTCTATTATTTCCATGAGAGCCATTGATGTAGAGTTTTTTGCTCTAAACCCATAATGACTGCTACTTAGAATGTTTTGTTTAGTAATAAATTTATCTAATCTTGTCACAAATAGTTTTTCTAGAATTTTTGAGAACTTTGGTAATAAGGATATTGGTCTATAATTATTGAACATACATTTATCACCATTTTTAAAGAGAGGAACTACCTTAGCTACTTTCATATTGTCTGGAAATATTCCTTTTGAAAATGATAAATTACAAATATATGTAAACGGCTCGATAACATAACTCATTATGTCCTTTACAAACATCATATCCATGTCCACCCAGTCTTTTGATCTCTTATCTGTAAGATTCTTTATTACATTCATTATTTCTTCTTTGTCAGTTCCATTAAGAAAAATACTGTTGTCACAACCTATAACTGAATGGTTCATATTATTGTCTACTTTTGGTATTTTAGCAGCAAGGCTTGATCCAACATTCACAAAATGATGATTAAATCCATTTACAATTTCATTTTCAGCATGGATTTCATTGTCATCCTTCAAAAAATATTGTGAAATACCTGTTTTTGCTTTGTGACTTTTCAGAACACTATTTATTACTCGCCATGTAGCTTTCATATCACCATTACTTTTATTTAATAAATCACTATAATATTCCTTCTTTTGTTTCCTTATAATCACTACTAATTTATTTTTATACTTCTTATATTTCTCTTCAGCCTCTTGTGTTCTCAATTTCAAGAAACATGTATACAAATAATTATTTTTTTACAAGCATTTCTCAACCATTTCGTCATGGTCAACAACATTTCTGTTTGTATAATTATTTTGCACACAATTCTTTTCATACAGACCTCCCAAAATATTCATAAACTCATCATATGATCTGTTCACATCATCAACGTACACGTCTTTCCAGCATTGTTTATGTAAATCATCTTTTAATTTGTCCATTGCTTTTTTTGATGTGTTTATTGTTTTTTTTCTTAATTGTGATTTCTTTTGTAATGCTTTGATCATTTTTATAAATCATGAAAACTGGTAAATGATCACTCAAATCACTCATTAAAATACCTCCCATCACATCCCCATTTGTTACATTTGTGAAAATATTATCGATTATTGTAGCACTATGGGTTGTAATTCTTGTTGGTTTTGATATTAACGGATAAAGATTTAAACTATACAATGAATTTGTAAATGTACTGATGTTATTTGAATCTGTTTTATTTCCCAAGTCAATATTAAAGTCTCCACACAAAAAAAATGCTTTTATTAAAACTCTTGTCCAATAGTTGTACGATTTTATCAGTGAATATTTCTATATTTGATCCTGAAGATCGATATACACAACTTATCTATATGTTTTTATCATTCTTGTTTATTATTTCTATTGTTATTATTTCCATGATATTATCAACAATTATTGACATTTCATTAATTAATTTACATTTTATTTCATTTTTAACAAATAGAGCCACTCCACCACCCCTTTTACTGCTTCTGTTCACATGATATAATTCATACCCTTCTATGTGAGCATTAGTTGTGTTTTCATTGTTGTGCCATGTCTCTGACGGTGCTATTATTGTAAAGGTTCTGTTTAGCTGTTTTAAATAATCTGTTATTTTGGATATATTTGCATTTAAACTTCTACTATTAAAGTGAATAATAGAGAGACCTCCATTTGTTATATTGATGTCATTAAACTGTTCATTATAATTAGGGGTGCACCGATAAATCGGCCGGCCGATCGATCGGCCCCGATTTCCTTGATTTGGGGAGATCGGCGATCGGCCGATCTTTAAATGAGAAGCCGATTTTATCCACCGATCGTATCTGCCGCCGGAAAGGTCTGAAAATCAGCTGCTGTCCCCTTTTGCTCCACTGTGAGAGCTCACACACAGGTCACTCGGAGCAGCCATGTCGTCGGTTTGGAAGTTCTACGCTGTAAAATAAAATGAGCCAAAGATCGCAATTTGCAATTCGTGTAAAGCCGAAGTAAGTCGTGGTGGAGCCACCACCAAAACCTTTAATACAACAAACCTCGTTCGCCATTTAAGAAATCACCACGCCGCCAAGTATGCAATGTTTGAAGAGAGCAACCAAGCTAAGGCTAATGCTAAAGCTAGCGCTAACAAAGAGGCAGTCGGTGGGTCGCTGTTAGCTTTTATGAGCAACGAAAAGAGCAAAGCTACCACGAGGAAAGTGATGGAGTTCATGGCATTAGACGACCAGCCATTTTCAGTCGTTGAGGACAAAGGTTTTAGAAGCTTGATGCAGCACGTGTGCCCACGATATAATATGCCGAGTCGGAAATATTTTTCTGATGTTGCATTACCGGAGTTGTTCAGCCAAGTTTCGAGAGACACCCGCAGCCTGCTAAAAGCTAATACAAATACACTCAGCTTTACAACAGACATCTGGACTTCTGATGTAAGTTTAATGTTCATGTTAAGTTTTACTGCACAGTGGATTGACGAACAGTTCGAACGTCTTCAAGTACTCTTAAACTGTAAAGATATGGCGGGGTCTCACACTGCGGCCAATTTATCAGCAGAGTTTAAGGCGATGCTGAATCACTGGGAAATCGATAATGGAAGAGTTCACGTTGTTTTACGGGATAATGCTCGTAATATGGCCAAAGCGCTGGATGATATCAACCTGAAAAATTTACCCTGCCTGGCACACACTGCAACTGGTTGTAAATGAGGGACAGCTGGCGCAGCGCAGCATCACAGACATGGTGGCAACCGGAAGGAGAATTGTCGGACATTTTAAGCATTCATCACTTGCCTATTCCCGACTTTATGACATACAGACACAGTTAGGTCAACCCAGGAAACGATTACAGCAAGACGTTTCAACGAGGTGGAACAGCACAGTCTACATGCTGCAGTCGCTGTTGGAGCAGAGACGTGCTATTGGCGTGTATGCTGCTGAGCATGAGTTACCAGCCACACTCACAGCACACCAGTGGGAGCTACTGGACAATGTGCTCACCATTCTTGCACCTTTTGAGGAACTCACAAAGGAGATTAGCTCATCAACAGCTACAGCAGCAGATGTCATCCCAGCCATCACTGCACTCAAGCGGATTTTGGAGAGGCAAGCGAGCACAGACCGTGGCGTGGGTACAGCCAAAGCTACGTTGCTGGAGGCTGTTGTGAGAAGATTCAGCAACATTGAGCATGAGCCCCTGTACAGCTTGGCCACTGTTCTGGATCCAAGGCAAGTAACTATTAACATTCTATTTTAGCCATAATTACTTTTAGCCTACTACTATATTTCAACAAACATTTAAATTAAATTAAAAATAAAAATTTATTGATTGAAATGCATTTCTTTATTTACATGCAAGTCATAAAAACTGTTAATGTATACAAAACACAATGATTGACCCATCTTTCTTTGTTTATGCAAAACAAAGTACAAGAATCGCTACTTCTCAGCAGAGGTGAAAGATGACGTGAAACTGCTCCTTTTGACCAAACTTGCAGAGGGGGAGACCAGATGCACACCTGCTGCAGGAACATCCTCTGAAGTGGGACCTCCTGATATAGATGAACCTGCAGCCAAAAGGCGTAGTCTACTGTTTGCAGCTCACGATGAAATCTTGAAGGAGAACATTGAACAGGAGCAACAGCTGGCCAGCCCTTCAGCTATGCAGGTACAGAACTACCTATCTGAGGTTCCTGTCGAAAGGAGCCAGGACCCATTGGTCTACTGGATGATCAATGAAAATCGTTTCCCTCATCTTGCTCTACTTGCCCGAACCTATCTCTCTGCCCCATGCACAAGCGTTGAAAGCGAGCGCCTGTTTAGCTTGGCTGGACATGTAGTAGATGAGAAAAGAAGTCGCCTGTCTGGTGACAAAGCAGAAATGCTTTTGTTCATCAAGAAAAACCTGCCACTAATGAAAGTGACTGGAATAAGTCTGTGAGAACTAACTTACCTGTGACAGTCTTATTTCTTATTACCCACCGACTTGAAAATGTTACACTTGTTGCATTATCTTTTTAAGTTTTGTTTTTTTTAAATGTAACAAGTGAAAGAGTTGAAGGAACTGAACTTTTTTTTTTTTTGGTTAATTTTATAGTTTTAACAAAAATTGTGTAAACTTCATTTATATTTCAGAATACTACCTCATGACAAGTTAAAACAACAAGTTTGTATTGTTTCTAGGGTATTTTTCAAGGGTATGTTTTACAATAAAATAAGATTGGTAAATTGAAGGTGCATTGTGATCTTGTAACACCTGACACTGTTGCTTATAAAAAAAAAATCGGTATCGGCCAAAATCGGAATCGGCAGTTCAGATTTTCAAAAAATCGGTGATCGGCCTGAAAATTGAAATAGGTGCACTCCTAATTATAATATTCACAGTCTTATATTTCAGGGAAAAAATTTGTATCAATCGCATCTTCAACATTGTATATTTTAAACTCTAAGTCTTCGTATGTTGCCATGTTTTAATGTATTTGTTTATTTTATATTTTGTTAATTTCTTGTTTGTGAAGTCATGTCAATGATTTATCATCTGTCATTTCCTGAGCTCATTTTAGTTTTTCCAGATCCTTCAGGTCTTTTATTATTTTAGCCTGAGATCCTTCCTGTATTTTGATCCAAATGTTTCCATTTCTTGTCCAAGTTGATGCTATTTTTTTCTGTTTTTTCAACCACCTTGCTTCACGTGCAATATTTCCATTTTTTTAGTTAGATGTTCGTTTATGTAAACATTTGTTCCCTTCAGTTTTTTTGCTTACATTATTATCTTGTTTCTTGATTTCCTGCTAATGAACTTTATGACTATGGATGGTTTGGCTTTATCTGATTTGTTGGGCAGAGTGTGACAGATTGAAATGTCCTCATGTTCGAGGTCAATGTCTTTGTTTTGTAAAAAATTCACTACTTGCTCCTCCAGAGTCTGTAGTTCTTCCTGTGGTGCGTCTTCTATTGTGTTAGTACCAGCAACAACTCTTGCATATGTCCGGTTCCTAACTTCCAGTCCAGTGATCACCAAGTTGTCTATTTTTGTGTATTGTTCCATGTCGTCTACTTTCTGTTCCAGTTCAGCTATTTTCCTGTCTTTATTAGTCATCAGTTCTTTCAATTGTCTCACTTCTTCAAACAGTCCTGTCAGTAATTCACATTTAGCTGATAATTTAGTCAGTTCAGCACTCAAAAAGTTCAAAGATTTTTGAACTTCCTCCATATCTTCTGAATTATTTTCCGACACTTGTCTCTTATGTCTGTGTTTGCTCGGCATTACTCACGATACTTCTGGATTATTGGTCTCAACTCTCAGAAGCACAGGATCCAGCCACGAGGTTCACAGGCTTATGTTGTTAGCTTATGTTGTTAGCCGAGGCCTAGCCAGGTCTGGCCGAGGCCTAGCGGCAACAACCTCCGGGTCCCACGATTCACTCGGTCCAGCAGTTCGCAGCCCCAACGGTGACAGACCAGGTCCCGGTTGCAACAGCTCCCAGATCCCACAGCTGTAGTATAGCTTCCTCGGTTTCAGCGGCTCGCAGGTCCAATCGGCGGCGGACCGGGTCTCCTCCGTAAAAAGCTCGGTTCCAGCGGCTCGCAGGTCCAATCGACGGCGGACCGGGTCTCCGACGTAAACAGCTCGGTTCAGCGGCTCGCAGGTCCAACAGCGGCGGACCGGGTCTCTGCCGAAAACCGCTCGGTTTCAGCGGCTCGCAGGTCCAACAGTGGCGGACAGGGTCTCCGCCGTAAACGGCTCGGTTTCAGCAGCTCACGGGTCCAACAGCGGCGGACAGGGTCTCCGCCGTAAACAGCTCAGTTTCAGCGGCTCGCAGGTCCAAACGGCGGTTCTTCGTAATGGTATGGTATGGTATATATACTTGGTAGGGCATTAACAGAGTACTTGAGTAATCTACACATCAATTTCTAGGACATCTATCAAGGTTAAAAATGTAACGTAGGGTATCCGTAGTGACGTCATATTATGTGACCACCGTATGACCGTAGGGGGCGTTGTTGCACTGTTGCAGGTCACAGAGTATGGTGTAACACCGGGTCCAATCCACCGAACCAGAACCAGTTTCGGTTTAAGTTTCGTTTTTGACGTACTGCATGTTTCTTCACGTTTGCAGTTTAATAATGATAACTAATAGTTTAATTTTTCCTGTGACTTATTTGCAGTATAATAAATGGTAGGAGCATAATATACGCTCCCAATGTTTTGTTGGTCTTTTCTTTTGTAAATAATTACCTTTTTTTGCGGTTTTATTTATTTATTTATTTTTGTATCTTGAGATCTATGATGTCATCAAATACTAGAGTTCTACTTGGGTTTTATTATGTTAATGTCGAGTTTAAAAATTATATACTCGTTCAACCTCTTATACATGGAGTATATTCGATATATCCCCCCAACCCTACATCGAAATATATATCGTATATTGCAATTTATCTTAAAATATCGAGATATTAATTTTGGTCTATATCGCCCAGCCCTAAGATGTATATGCATATGTATATGTAAATCCTGTACAGAGGGTACACCACATAAAAATTCAGTTAACTGCATACAAACCCTGTATGGTGTGTAGAAACACTGTACATTGTTTTCATGCTCATTTCAGAAACACTGTACATTGCTTTCATGCCCATTTCAATCCATTTTATTGTTCTAAATGTAAGTAAACTGGATTCATACCATGAAAGAGACGGTGTCCTGTGATCCCAGTAGACATGACTGGTTACCCCCGTCTGCCATCCTGCTGCGCAGTCAGCTACAATCAGAGAAACCCTCGGACGACCATATCAGACTCTCTGAGGCGGGTTCACTGCTATCCACAGGTAAATTAAAGAAGAAAAGAACATTCACTGAGTAGTTTTAGACATCAGGAGTTTGTTAGAATAACATATTGTACCATTCTGCTGTGGTTGACTGCTGGTCACATGGCCTCAGGGAGGGATTATGGTTAGAATTTATGTTCACTGTTAATCATTTCAGTTAGCTGTTTAGCACTGTTCTTTTAGTGAAAGTAGTAGTAGTAGTAGTGAAAGTTTTACTGTTCTGTTCTTGTTAGCCTAGTTTATGTGTTCATTATGTGTTAGTTTGAGTTAGTAGAGTAACCATGAGTGAGAGAGGTAAATATAATGAAGACCTGTGGGGTTCAATCTGACTGTGGGTGTTGAACAGTAAGATAAAGTCTATAAAACACCATCTGGTGGCTGATTCTTGATCTACAACAAGAGCTGTACATCTCTCTCAGTGTGCTGCCAAACTACAAAACTAAAGTTTGTTTTGGGAAAAACGCGTACATAACTGATCTGACTTTGCTATTTTTTAGGTATATCCACTTGTCTGTGTAGTTTGGATACAGTATAGCAATATATAAGAGTCCAATACACATAGGGCAAGTACCCAGTATGTACCCAGTACTTACACTGGACTTTACAGGAGAAAAAGATGGCATGAGGATGCCATTTTAATTTTAATGATGCCCTCAAGAATGGCTCTGTTCAACTGATTAAGTTGTGTTGTCAACCCTATTTAAGCTGAGAATATGGAA
The DNA here is from genome assembly GCF_014905685.2 of Nematolebias whitei. Taxonomy (NCBI): domain Eukaryota; kingdom Metazoa; phylum Chordata; class Actinopteri; order Cyprinodontiformes; family Rivulidae; genus Nematolebias; species Nematolebias whitei. Next base: position 10,821,674 of record NC_056506.1, on the reverse strand, counting down.
GTCGGCAGAAAGAGATGAAAAATATTTTGAGTCTCGATTTATTCTCTACGTCTTGCAACATCAAGCTCAGAAAAAAACGAATGATTTACAACCGTTGATCTGCTCCTTTTCAATTCTGTCCCTTTCACCATAAGAACACATTCTGACGTGAAATATATATATTTGTGTCCGCCACACAGACCCCCCCCCCCAACACACGGAATGTCACAAACACAAAAAACATGTAAATTGTGAAACCCATTACAGGTATAAAACACACACAAAAAAATTAATAAATGAAATGCCTAACGGTAGCGGCTAGGGAGTTTAATAAGGCGGCCACCACGGCTGCTCTTCACAGCGACGGGTTGAAAGTGAAGGAGACTCTCCAGACCGACTGCCACTTAACTGTTCACGTGAGGGAGGCAACCCGGCTGTAGGGGGAAAACCTGGAAGAGTGGGCAAAGAAACTGGGGGACGGCCGCGATGAGGTGGCTGAGCCAACTCAGATGGGTCCCCCGGCAAAACATGAGCCAGTTTCAAACGGTCCACCGAAACATTTTCTTGATTACCCCTCAACTCCACCAAAAAATCTTTAGGTCCCCTCTCCAAAACACGAAATGGACCATAGTAAGGAGGAATTTAATTTGTAACACACTCTTCATCAACAAAAATCTTAAAGTGATACCGAGTGCAACTAAAATCAATGATAAAATCAAATAAAATCTGTGATAAAATCAACTAAAATCAATGATAAAATCTACTAAAAATAATAAAATCAACTAAAATCAGTGATACAATCATGTGGAGGCAGAATAGGCTTGCTTAAAAAGAAAAGTCTTTAAGCCTTTTTTAAAGTCAGTCAATGATTGTGGAGCTCTCAGATAGTCAGGGAGGGAGTTCCAGAGGCGGGGGGCAGCCACACAGAATAACCAATCTTCCATGGTCCTTAATTTAGTTCATGGAAGGTGGAGGAGATTACTGTTCTGTGATCGTAGGGACTGGGTGGATGAATATGGAGCAAGAAGGTCCTTCAGATAATCTGGTGAATTTCTGTTTAAACACTGATGGTTAATGAGAGCAATTTTGTACTGAATTCTGTAGATGACAGGAAGCCAATGGAGGTTATGGAGAATGGGTGCGATATGTTCAAACTTACGAGCTCTCAATAAAATCCTGGCTGTACTGTTTTGAATATACTGAAGCTTCTGATGGTTTTTGCCAGGGATTCCAGTAAACAGGGAGTTGCAGTAGTCGAGCCTGGAGGGGACAAAGGCATGAACAAGTTTCTCTGCATCAGCAAAAGTGAGAGATGGGTAAAATTTGGAGATATTTCGAAGATGGAAGAAACAGGTTTTAAACAGATGCTTCATGTGATTCAAATGTAAGATAAGAGTCCATTTGTATTCCAAGATTTGTAAAAGAGGTGGAGAGGGGGAGGTCTTGTCAAGAAAAGGAAATAGTCGTTACAGTTGATGTTTGAACCTGGTGAGGGGTGCCAATCAGTATGGCCTCAGTTTTTGAGCAGTTTAATTCAATTCAATTCAGTTTATTTATATAGCGCCAAATCACAACAAAGTTGTCTCAGGGCACTTTACAGGAA
>NC_056506.1:10798717-10819992 GCF_014905685.2 Nematolebias whitei | reverse complement strand
ATATATATACACATACATCCATATATATATATACGTAAACAAATTGTGAATAAAAACTGAATGCAATGATGTGGAGGTGCCAACATCTAATATTTTATTCAGAATAGAACACAAATCACAGATCCGAAGTTTAAACTGAGAGAATGTTTCATTTTAAGGGAAAAATCTGTTGTTTCCATATTTCATGGCGTCAACAAATCCCAAAAAAGTTGGGACAAGTCCATTTTCACCACTGTGTGGCATCCCCCCTTCTTCATACAACACTCAACAGACGTCTGGGGACAGAGGAGACCAGTTTCTCAAGTTTAGAAATAGGAATGCTCTCCCATTCATGTCTAATACAGGCCTCTAACTGTCAATCGTCTTGGGCCTTCTTTGTCGCACCTTCCTCTTTATGATGCGCCAAATGTTCTCTATAGGTGAAAGATCTGGACTGCAGGCTGGCCATTTCAGTACCCGGAACCTTCTCCTACGTAGCCATGATGTTGTGGTTGCTGCAGAATGTGGTCTGGCATTATCGTGTTGAAAAATGCAGGGTCTTCCCTGAAAGAGATGACGTCTAGATGGGAGCATGTTGTTCTAGAACCTGAACATAGTTCTCTGCAATAATGGTGTCTTTCCAGACATGCAAGCTGCCCATGTCACAAGCGCTCATGCAACCCCATACCATCAGTGATGCAGGCTTCTGAACAGAGTGTTGATAACAACTTGGGCTATCCTTGTCCTCTTTGGTCTGGATGACATGGCATCCCAGTGTTCCATAAAGAACTTCAAATCGTGACTCATCTGACCACAGAACAGTCTTCCATTTTGCCACACTCCATTTTAAATGACCCCTGGCCCAGTGCAAACATCTGAGCTTGTGGAGCTTGCTTAGAAATGGCTTCCTCTTTGCACTGTAGAGTTTCAGCTGGCAACGACGGATGGCACGGTGGACTGTGTTCACTGACAATGCTTTCTGGACATATTCTGTTATTTTCTTGACAGTGGCATTCCTGTTTGAGGTGCAGTGACGTTTAAGGGCCCGGAGATCACAAGCATCCAGTAGAGTTTTACGGCCTTGACCCTTATGCACAGCGATTGTTCCAGATTCTCTGAATCTTTTGATGATGTTATGCACAGTTGATGATGATAACTTAAAAGTATTTGCTATTTTACGCTGGGTAACACCATTCTGGTATTGCTGCACTATCTTTCTGCGCAACAATGGTGGAATTGGTGATCCTCTTACCATCTTGGCTTCTGAGAGACACGGACACTCTGAGAAGCTCTTTTTATACCCAATCATGTTGTCAATTGACCTAATTAGTGTTAATTGGTCTTCCAGCTGTTCGTTATATGCTCAATTTCCTTTTTCCAGCCACTTATTGCTACTTGTCCCAACTTTTTTGGGATTTGTTGACACTGAGAAATTTTGAATCAACATATTTTTCCTTTAAAATGTTACATTTACTCAGATTAAACTTTTGATCCGTCATCTATGTTATATTACGAATAAAATATTGACATTTGCCATCTTCACATCATTGCATTCAGTTTTTATTCACAATTTGTTTAGTGTCCCAACTTTTTTGGAATCCGGTTGGTAGATATATTATAATTTATGTTTCGGTCTTTTCATTCAGCATTTTAATTGTGTGTTCACAGGTTCTGCACTCTCAGACTCTGAGCCACCAGAACACCATGGGTCATGCTGAACAACACTGTGTCTACTCAGTGCAAACAAAATGGCGTATGAATCATGAGGATGATGCTCAAAAGGCCTACATTAAAATTACAGCTAGCAGTACAAAAATCTAAAAGGTAAATGTGGTTTCATCATAAACACCAACATCCCTGAACTTGGAGCATCTCCTGATGGATTCAATGTGTGATTGCTGCTGCCTGGAGAAAGTTTCCTTACAAATATAGGACATGCAGCATCCAGCAGGTCGTGGGGGTAGGCAGTGAACTTCACCTGAAGAAACATAATCCATACTATGCACAGGTACATAATCAAACCACTGTGACCTTGTGTGGACCCAGAAAGATGTGGCTGTCGTCCATGTGTCTCCAGAACAGGAATTCTGTGAAGCTCGTCTACAGAAAGCACGAAGATTCTTTAAGATATTTCTCAGAGCACGTTTGTACTGCAACTTCAAGGGAGACATAAAGCAGAATCAGAATAAACTTTATTGGCATTGCACCGAGATACAACGCGAATATGTATGTACAGTCGTCCGAAGATGGGCGGAGTGCACGAAGCTGCGGCTCAAATAATCAGCGTGGCCTTTTTATTCTTATTCAGAATAATGTTTTGCTTAGATAAGAAAAGGAAAGAAAACATGAGGAGAGACGGTATAAAAAAAAGATCTCTCACACCGTGTCCTAGACAGGGCACAATTTGAGGCATCAAAAAAAAAAACTACCACAGCAAAGCAACATAAACAGACGTTATACATTTACATATAGGCGGTGAAAACATTGAATTTTTAAGCGAAAGTCGTAGCATAGTCCAGAGCCCCCCTTCAGCCATTGTCCAGATAAGAGGTGACGTTCATCTTCAGCTCAGTTGAGGTTTTGTTACATGTCCACGGCCTTGGGGAAGGGAGGGGTGAGGAAACAGTCAAAGCATCTTTGTTGTTTTCCAAACATTCCAGGAGGAGTTGAGATAAGTTTGGCATCAAGGCCACAGTTTGGGTCAGGCAGAACTCGTGAATTGTTGTTTCTGCCTTTAAAGTCTCGCTGGTATATATTCTTTGATGGAAACTCCAAAACAGCCGAATTGATCCTTTACTCCAAATTTGAGCTTACAGCTTTCTCCAAGATTATTCCCACCATTCATGAGTGCTGCCAGGGAGATCACAGTCCTGATACAGCTGCTCCAAAATCCCTGTCACAGCTCCACATTCAGTCCGAGCACTGTCAAGCTTCAACACCTCCACACGAATTTGTAGACAACCAGATTTCACCAACCCAATCTAGTCGTCATCATGAATCCAATTTTTCCTCTAGAGTTCAGAGGGTCCTCCTTACCCTGACTCCTGTCGGGAGAAGTTGATCGATTTTGTTGAGAGACCAGCTGATCCTTCCAATTAAGAGGTATGCAGGAAAAAAAAAGAGGCTTTTTAAGGGTTCACAGGACAAAAGAGCACAGCAGGGATGCGGGTGGGGGGGCAGAGAGGGAAAACACGTCTGGTTTCACCGTAGAGTAGCAAGAAGAAAAAAAAAATGTAAATCATATGCTGTTAACTTATAATTGCACATTTTGTGTAGCAATTTTCTATGAAATGTATTACCTCACACAATGTTCATCATGTTTGTTACTAGAAATGTTTAATTACATAAAATGTTTACTTCAAAATAGGATCTGTTTAATTACATGTTTATTTATTATCTGAAATATGTTAATACATCAAATGTTTACTACAAATGTGATCAATTTCATCATGTTTACGTTACCTGAAGTGATGAAATGTTTCATGAATGTTTACCACATGAATTTTTATTAAATGAGAAAAAACAATCACTTGCAAGTTTTTTATTCAATTGTAAATATATTTCAAACAATGAATGCAGCAAATATGGTATGGTATAAAGTTTATTTGTTTAAAAAAAAGTACAAAACAATTCCATAACAATATAAAAAAGATACAAGAGATTTAAAATGAAAGGCAGCAGAAAGAAGAAAAAAATCTTATTATATCTGCCCCTTTTTTCAAACAATTATTTCAATCATAATAATTTATACATAATATAATTTTTTCTCCAATCTATATTTGACATATATCAGTAGCAGCATGTGCAAGTTTCATTAGCATTAGGTTTACAACCACACTAAAACACATGTTCATTAAACTACAGCACACACACAATCTTAAGAAGTGTCACCTCTTCACCCTCACATGTAAGCACCAGTATAGTTAACTGGTATATTTACATGTAAGCACCAGTATAGTTAACTGGTATATTTCTGTGTAACATTGTGTATTTGTTTCTCATGCAAACAATCACTCTTTCCACAAGAATTCTAAGGTGTGCTCGTGTGTGTTCAACATCCTTAGCATCAAGTTGACATCTCCATTTAGTGAATGATGGGATTTGAACCTCAGCACATCATTCATTTATACTTTTGTTGGATGTAACTGGGACCCTGTGTACACAGTTTTGTTCCACCTCATGTACAACATGCAATGTGAATGCCAATAAAGAACCTTGACTCCCACACTGTCTTTAATATCAAAGCCTCTGTCAGCTAACACAATGTCCCCAGGTAATAATCTGGAGAGAAGGCCACAGCTTCTGTTATGAGCTTGTCTGATGCACAGGTATTAGACAGAGTTTTATGTGACACCTTAAAAAAGATGGCAAAGATGCTGAACAGGATGCATTAATGTTAGTGGAACCATTAAAATTATAAACTGCACAGCTGCAGAAAGAAAAGCTTTGCAGAGAGTGGTGAAGGCTGCACAGAAGTCTGTTGAAGTCCGTCTCCCCACCATCACAGACATCTACACCTCCAGATGCAGGAAGAGAGCCACCTGCATCATGAAGGACCCCACTCACCCAGCACACACACTTTTTGCCCCGCTCCCCTCAGGAAGGAGGTTGAGGAGCATTAAGTGTAGAACCACTAGACTGAGGAACAGCTTCTACCCTGAGGCCGTTAGACTCATGAATCTCTAACCAGAATAATCACTGTGAAAAAAATCACATCATGTTGCTGCTGATCTGTTTCAATGTTGGTACGTTTATGCGTGATCATCTGCTTACACGGACTCGTGTTCAGGTTTGTGCTGATGTTCGACGTGATGTTTTTATGTAATTGGCGCTTAGTGTATATTTAGTTGATGTTTTTCTTAGTTAATATCTTGGATGTTATCATTGTTTTTCTTTTACATTTTATTGTTGGATGTAACTGGGACCCTGTGTACATAATTTCGCTCCACCAAATGTATCACATGAGGTGCGAATGACAATAAAGAATCTCTGACTCTAAAATTGTGAGGTTATTTTTAATGCTGGCAGAAAATGCCTAACAGTGTTAAACAATGATAAGATGGCAAAGCAATGAAGTCCTTTATAATATTTAATGATATAAAAATTATTTGTCTAGCTGTTTTTTATTCAGCTCTGACCTGAGCTCCCTGTTCTCCTGTAACAGATGGTTTATTTATGTTCTTCTTTTATTCATACATTGTATTTGTACCTTTATGCTGCTGGTTCATGTTCCTCCTCTCCATCATCTGCAGCCTCACTGAGCTCCTCTCCTTTGAGTTTCATCCATTTCAAATGAAGGTTTGTCTTGAAGAGGACATATCAGAACACAGATCAGTATTACTTCAGTAAAAGTGACAACACGAGAAACTTTAAACAGTTTATTTCACAATAACACAGATGTCCACTCTGTCTAAACTCAGACTAAGTTACATGTAAAATAAAAAAACCCGACTTAAACCAGGTTGACCCACTTCTATGAACATGAACTAAACATGAGAACACCCCGACAAAATCATGGCACAAATTTATGGCACAACACCAGCAAAATGAATTTAGACACTCACCAGAATGTCTGGAACAAACCAGCAGGTATCTTGGGATGCTGGAGAAAGTTATCAGGACGTCTCACAGTCTCCTTTTTGTTACGTCCTACACATGAGCTCCTCGCGTTAGTTCCTGATGGAGAATCTATTAAAAATGTCCGTTTTCGATCTTTTTACAATTCTGGTCGTTTGACTGGACATTACATCCAATAACGCAGCAATTTCGGACCATCGCTTAACTGTTTGAACCTACTTAGATTTTTTAAAAAGTCAGCGAGAAAGCTTGTTTTCGACAGTTACAATGGAGGACTGTAAAAATGGTGGATCCGGCCCCATCCTATCCCATCAGTGTTGCCAGGTGAGAAATGTAGTTTTATTGTACTAGAGATATAAAATTATCGTATTTTGAGGGAAATTATCGTACACCCGTCATAACCAAAATAACAAATCTATTTATGCACTATAGTAGTCATGGGTCAGCAACCAGACCGGCTCTGCTTCTTCTCCTTTTTTTTTTCCTCACTCATGGGGTGGGCGCAGCGGAGTATTCAGACAATCATGGCCGTTGTTCTGAGGCAAACACAAACGCGTCACTTGTAGGTAACATTTAGAAAAGTACAATTGGCTGGAATTTCCAGCCAATCGTACATCTGTTTGCGGACACAGATGCCTCTGTCAACAAGGAAGAGGGCCGTTAATGGAGGAGGGGAGTACCAAAGAGACCATCTTATCTCAAGCAGAACTGGTTTGTTCCACTTTGGAGTAAGCTGTTGGGGGAAGAATCAGTTTTGTTGTGCGTTTCCTTGACTGATGAAGCCTTCCGGATCAAAGGCGAAACGTTTCAGCACACAAAAAGAAACCGTCCGGATGACCTGACTGAAAAATGTTGGATTTTATACCTGGATTATTGAGCATGGACTTTGTTGACTCCGACAGACAGTTGTGAGAGGCTGATGACAACCGATTACAACCACACATTCATGGAATGGTCCAATTATCGTATATTTGGCCTTTTATGGGATTATTGATCGTACATCGTACAGAGGGCAAAATTGTCGTACAAATACGATAACTATCTACACCTGGCAACAACGTATGCCATCAGCTCAGCCGCCACGCCGCGGACAAGTGAGCTCTATTTAACCCATCCAGTGGGTCATGACACTTTTTGCTAACAAAGCCGACTTAAAAAAGTTAATGACAACATTTTAAACTAATATTTTGCACAGACTGTTAGAATGTGTGTTTAGGCTCAGCCTCAGCTACAAAAAAATTATTCCATATTTATGAAACACTGTAATGTAGCATTTCTGCATTCTTTTATGCCAATAGGTTGTGGCGGCCATCTTGAATCGGTTTGACTCCGGAAGTTAACCAGGTGTAAACGAATGTAGCAAGTATTTTCAGTAACTGTAATTAAAATTCACTCACTTAGTCATTATTTTTTTTTTTGCTAACAGACACACTAACACAGACAGACGAAACATTATCGCCTCCGGCGGCGGCCTCCAACAATAATCGTCATAATAACAGTGACGAGCCGTAAATGAATTAAAAGAGGAGGAGAAATAAATAATAATAAATGACAGAGCTGTCAGCTGACAGTGAGCTTAAAGAGTCAGGCCTCAGTAAAATGAAGAGAAATTTACCTGTGGGCTGTTAGTTTCTGAAAACGGAAAGTCCTGTCCTCTCCGTCAACACAACAAATACCTAACATGTACAGTCAGCCAAGAGCTGCTTAACCCGGAACAATTTGAGTGCAACACAGGCAGAGTCACCAAGGCTGTGCGCCCCCTGGAATCTGTCAAAGTTTAACAAGGTTCCCAGGATTAAATGCGTTTATTAAAACCTGGGACGTTTTGTCTTTCATCCAAAGGACTTCTTCAAATCTAAGGAGCCACAGAACAAACTGTGTCCCACAAACAGCCAGTGGTGGAGAAAGTACTCAAACACTGTTTTTAAGTAAAAGTACAAATAAACAGACAAAAATGTACTGTAGTAAAAGTAGAAGTACCACATTAACGTTTTTACTTAAGTAAAAGTAAATAAGTACTTGCTTTTAAAAATACTTAAAGTATTAAAAGTAAAAGTACTTGTTGGATGTATTACCTAATGCAATGCATACCGTATGTATATTTTCTGTAATGCCATTTTAATGAACAATGCTGCAGATAATGCATGTTTTTATTGTGTTTACTCTGTGACACAGTTCACACTTTGGACTTGTGCTTCTGTGCATCAGAATTTCAGGGATGACATGCAGAGTTAAATGCCATTAAGCAAAACTTTTTTTTTTATTTAATACAAAGCAAAACCAATGTGCTATTTTAACTGTAGTAAACACATTTAAGTAGTTGTCTGCCTGAAAAAGGGGCATTAGACACACCTGACAAAGGATTCTTTAATAGACACTGATGATCATTTCCACTGACATTTCAACTCCAGTTTGTCATCAACTAGTTAAAATACTGTCTAGTTTAATGGGTCAATAATGAACAATATTTTAACTTCCTGACACCATTTTCTAAACTTGGACCTAAGTCAGTTCAGGTCTCTCTTGTAAATGAGTCCTCGAGGCTCAATGGGATTAACCTGTCTAAATAAAGAATGAATGAGTGTTGTTGAGCCATTTGGAGACATCTCTTGTCTCCTGTCCTAACATCCCATGACACATTTTAATATTGCAGCAAGAATATCTTGTTCAAGTTCAGAAGTTGGTTTTCAAAGTATTTTTTAGTCCAATCTGGCTCTTTTGGGAGAGATAATATGACCTGCTGTACTTTCACAGTGGTGGCTCCTGAAATTTTTCCACGGGGGAGGGGCGCCATTTAGTGGTCAAAAACGGTACTACTACACAGAAGGAAAGAAAGCATTTTTTCTTAAATTTGATACACAATATCTATTTGTCTGTGAAACCCAATGGATTCAATCAGCTACTTAGACTACAAGCATGTCTTAAAGACATAAAAACCTGGATGACCCTATTTTTTTCTGCTTTAAATATAGACAAGACTGAGGTTTTGATTTTTGGATCTGAGCATTTTAGGAATTAATTTTTCAGTTTTTCACCCTCCTTTGATGACAGTAATCTGTCCTCCAGCTCTAATGTTAAAAATCTTGGTGTTATTTTTGATCAGGACATGTCTTTTATCCCCCCACATTAAAAACATTACTAGAACCGCCTACTTCCACCTGCGTAACATCTCTAAAATTAGAAACATCTTATCTAAAAATTATGCAGAAAAACTGGTTCATGCATTTGTCATGAATAGACTGGACTATTGCAATGGTTTGTTATCTGGGTGTCCAAATACTTCTTTAAAAAGTCTTCAGTTAATCCAAAATGCTGCTGCCAGAGTCTTAACTGGAATTAGTAGGAGAGATAACATCTCTCCAGTTTTAGTTTCTCTCCATTGGCTCCCTGTCAAATCCAGAATAGAATTCAAAATCTTACTTCTTTCCTACAAAGCTCTCAACAACCTAGCTCCATCTTATTTTATAGATCTTATTGTCCATATTTTCCTAATGGAGCACTTCGCTCTCAGACTGCATGCAGGCTTACTCGCAGTTCCTAGAGTTTCCAAAAGCAGAATGGGAAGAAGATCTTTCAGTTATCAGGCTCCTTTCTTGTGGAACCAACTTCTAGTTTCTGTCTGTGAGGCTGACACATTGTCCAGTTTTAAGACTCTCCTTTTTGATAAATCCTATAGTTAGGGTTGGCTTGTTATGCTGCTATAGGCTTAGAGGACAAATTGACCTAATTTCTTAAAATTAATAGATACAAATAAAGTTTACATTTGAAATTATTTGAATCTTAACTTGTGGTGCTTGTCTTGCCATTGTGTATCTGTTCCCCCTTCCTGTTCCTCTCAAACCTTGTTGGTCAAAGCAGATGGCCGCTTGTCCTGAGCCTGCTTCTTCTAAAGGTTTCTTCCTCATGAGGGAGTTTTTCCTTTCCAGGTTGCCTTCGTGCTTGCTCAAGATGAAAGTCTTTGATGAAGTTAAACTCAAAGCAGTCTGCTCCTCAGATCTTTTTTTTTCCTTTGGGCTGCTTCCTTCTTCAGGGGTCGCCACAGCGAACTAACTCGCATGAAGACTTGGCTATTTTTATGCTGGCTGCCCTTCCTGACACAAACACAGACCACCGAACTACCACAGCCCTTTGTGTGAAGCAGAGAGCTGTCAAATAGGACACCTGGAGGAGCAGATGGTAGGGATTAAGAGCCTTGCTCAAGGGCCTTGTGTGGAGCAAATGAGGGTGGAGGCAGGTGTGGCTGCTTCACCTATCCCACCTACATTTTGATGTAGGTTTTGGTCCAAACCTTAGGGAGTTCGTTATAGAAAACTTCAATCGTCAAAATATCTATGTTCTTACTTAGCTTCTCTAACTGTGATAATAGAATTGTTTTTGATTTTATTAATTGATTCTATTTGATTTGATTTTGATCTTCTGATTTTTAATGGCCTGAAATGATACAAATATGAAAAAACTTCATGTCAGATTTATTCTTGTTTTTGATGTGATATAGTTTGTGTGTGTGTGTTTTGTGTGTGTGGATGGATGCAGTTTATTTACATAGCGCCAAGTCACAGCAGGTCATCTCAGGACACTGAACAGAAACATTCATATGTAAAAATTATAATTTATTGGTGTAGCAGGAGTTGAACCGGCGATCTTCCAATCACAGGCCCACCTTCTCTAACCAGTCTTACCATCTTGATGGTGATCGACCTCCTCTAATGTTTCTGGTTCACGACCTGCAGTTGTCTTTTGAGGTTCAGGTGTGTATTCTTTACCTGTTGCCGAGATGTTCTGAGGCCTCTTCTCTTTCTCCAAGTTTCCTGAGATCACAAGTGGAGAAAATTATCTAAGTGGATGTCAGGATGAATTTAGAGTTACCAATCAATCAGCCTAACATGCATGTTTTTGGTCTGTGGGAGGAAACCGGAGTACCTGGAGAAAACCCACGCATGCACAGAGAGAACATGCAAACTCCACCCAGAAGGCCCCTGGACCGGGGTTTGAACCAAGGACCTGCTCGCTGAGAGGCAGCAGCTCTACCAGTTGCGCCACCGTGCTGCCCATTGTCAGGATGCAGAAAACTTTAAATGCATTTCTGTGCATGTGTAAGTATTCAGCAACATGCGTGTAGGACCAGGCCAGAAATGTTCCTGCATGTAGCTGTTCCCCGATTGACAAGACTCAGCACTTCGTCTCTGAGTTTTCCCCGGCAGAGACATCTGGATGGGTTCGCTCGATGGAGAAGATTAATGATCAGCAGTCTGAGCTGAGGCTGCTCAGTTACAGGGGAAAGGTTTTAATAACACAAAATGTGATATTATGATGTGTTAAAATAAAAATAAATGAACACCTCTTTTCTTAATGAACAAAATATGATTCATTTCAGTTTATTTACATAGCGCCAAGTCACAGCAGGTCATCTCAGGACACTGAACAGAAACATTCATATGTAAAAATTATAATTTAACACTATTTATCTGAAGAGTAGACTGCTTTGAGTTTAACTCCATTGTATAACCACAATCACTGCATTGCTGAATGAACACAGATACACAAAGTAGACACACAAAAACCACACACACACAAAACACACACACACAAACTATATCACATCAAAAACAAGAATAAATCTGACATGAAGTTTTTTCATATTTGTATCATTTCAGGCCATTAAAAATCAGAAGATCAAAATCAAATCAAATAGAATCAATTAATAAAATCAAAAACAATTCTATTATCACAGTTAGAGAAGCTAAGTAAGAACATAGATATTTTGACGATTGAAGTTTTCTATAACGAACTCCCTAAGGTTTGGACCAAAATCACGACACAAAGTAAAAAAAAAAATTATATTTATATTCTAGGTGGAATATTGCAGATTGGGCCGGTTCTGGTACTGGTTCTGGTTCAGGTTCCGGATCAGGGACAAGTCTATGAGACAGAGATCGGTTAGTGGTCGTGCAGGAGACTATGGGGAGCAGAAAAGTCAAATAAGGAGGACCACTAACCGTCTCAGATGATTTTGGGGGTTCTGGAGGCTGGAGTAGTTCCAACTGATCCGGATTCTGCTGGAGGAGCTGAGTCCGGTGAGGGACTACAGCCGGCCGCAGTGACAGGCAGGTGATGAGTCCGTCAGGCGCAGAGTCGTGGTCCAACGAGCCAGGGTCCAAAGCCAAAGGGCAGATGACTGAAGGGACCGGAGGAGCAGACCAAGAAGCTTAGCCGTACAGGCGAAGGTCAGATCCGAAGACAAAAGGCTTAATAATCCAAAGGGTCGAGTGAGAGATGAAGTCCAGGTGAGTCGTGGGTCCAGGAGCCGGGAGGTCGAACCGAGAGGTAAGGACAGGAGCCAGGAGCGGGACAGGAACGAGGAGAACAGGTAATCTATGACAGGGGAACACTGTGGCTAGGGGGGAACAAAACAGGATCAAGAATGTGAGGTATCTACTTGCAGAAAACTGTTTTCAACTACTGGGCACCGAAGAGGAGAAAGAGTGAAGCTTATATAGGGTGAGAGTGACAGGTGTAGCCATTGAGCTCAAATCAGCTGCTGCTGGCTTCCGTGAAGACAAAGCTAAACAAACAGTGACGACACCCTCTACCAGCATGCAAAGAAGACAAACTAAAATGCACATGTATAAATAAACACTACAGGAGCGGACAGAATAAATGAAGCTTACAGGATAGATCTACTGAAGTGATCAGGGTGACATAATATATAATCTAAGGGGCGTGATTCGTGACAGATCCCCCCTCTCAAGGAACGCCTCCCTGCGTTCCACCAGGTTGCTCGGTGTGCCGGCGATGAAAGTCCCAGATGAGAGAATCATCCAGAATGTGACGGGAGGGGACCCAGGACCGCTCCTCCGGTCCATACCCCTCCCAATCGACAAGGTACTGAAGCCCCTGACCCCTCTGTCAAGAATGGAGGAGTCGGCAAACAGTATAGGTGGGTGAGCTGTCAATCAGACGGGCGAGTGGGGGGGAGCAAAGAGGGGAGTGGTACTGGGAGGAAATGACCGGTTTAATACACGAAACGGAATGTGGTGTAGTGTGCTAAAAGGCTCGATTAGTTTGGTTAGCTTCAGAGCTCCACTACAGTCATATTTTAATAACGGGTTCTCTCTTTTTCGAGCTACTTGACAGATATGTGACAGATGTACTGTACGTAGATGGTTTAATCAGTGACATGAGACGTTAATTTTCTTTGACCCATCAAAATAAATGTGGTCATTTATTAACAGAATCAAAATTTAACATCAAAACATTGTACACTTGATTAGACTGATCTGGTTCTGATTAATAAAACTTGGCACGTTTTACTTAATAAAAACAACAGACATTTCTGAAGGCATCTGGATTAATTACTGGCAAGATAGAAGTTTAAAGATGGGAAATGAAGGAGTTTAAATGGAGAGAAAAGATGGAGGAAGATGTATGTCTGTAGAGCAGAACAACAAGCTCCTTTCAAACGCAGCTCGCCGTGGTACACTTGTAGTGAAGCCAGTGACGACTCTTTACCTTTGCGGAGAATGGGTCAGCTGCGGTCAAGAGGTCCCTGGCACGCTACCTTTCAGCGTCTCCTCAGGGCGGCTGCGACTCGGCAGAAGTCGTGAGATAATCCGTTCCACAGAACAAACTTACTCAGCAGTTATAGGGCATTCGCCGGGTGGAGCCACAGCGAGGCGTCGTGGCTCCTGCAGAGATGGATGACTCTAACAGCCTGGAAAACTGAGTCCGAAGTTCCACTCAGCAGTGGAAAAACTCCAGAACTACTCCACAGTACTCTAAGAGACTCAGAAAAACTTCAGAAGAACTCCGAGGAACTCCAGCCGAACTCCATCAGGACCAGAAGAACTAACGGAACTCACTGAACCAATGGAACTAACGGCACTCCAGCCGAACTCCTAACCAGAACTAGGCCTCCGATCAAAATCTGCCTCTGAAGACCTTCATGGGACAGGAACTGTTATTTCATTGATTTGAATCCAGAAATATTAGCTCATCCAGAGACTTTCTAATTGTATCTTGAACTAATCAATTGAAAGAACACTCTCTTTTTTATATTATCATTACTATTTTACAATATTTTGATAATGAAAAGTGTGTTTAGTTCATACCGTTGTTAAATGTTGAAGTGAACCACTCATTTTAAATCAACTGTGAAACAGTATTAATGATTTTTAATACTCATTCAAAGTAGAAATCAAGTTAAATATCTATTTTACAAAGTAATTATGCATTTTTAATCTTCTGTCTGAAATGAGAAGGAGTGATGTCGGTCAAAAGTCGGAGACAGTCGAAAACAAGTTATTGGAACGAGCTGTCGTGTTTTTAAACCTCTCAGACAGTAAATAAGAAAACTGGCACCTGTAAGTCTGTCATTTCTCCAAAATATTTTCTCGTCTGTAACTAACTGTTCTCAAAACATTCCGGCTGTTTTCTTGACTTGTAATGACCCTCTGACGTCACTAAAACCACACCCCTGTTGGTTCCTTCAACCAATCAGGACTTCCTAAATGTGACCGGAAGCAGAACCCTTTAAGAGTTCGTCGGAGTCCCTCTTAGTTCCGTTGGTTCTTCTGGAGTTCCTCTGAGTCTCTTCTGAGTTTTTCTCAGACTCAGTCTTCTGAGTCGAGTTGGGATTATGGAGTCTTCCACATCTGAGTGGAACCTCTAACGGACTCACAGCTCGCTGTGTATCCACCCGGGAGATGAGCGTGTTGTTGAACGGAGTACCATCACTACTTCGGACGATTCTCAGCCATCCTGAGGAGACGCTGAAAGGTTGCGTTGAAATGGAACTCCGTACCGGAGCTGACCTATATTCTGCAAAGGTAACGAGTCGCTTCACTACCTAGTGTACTGGGGCTGAGCTGGGGTCGGATGAAGGGTGCCATTCCTCGTCAACACACTTTCTTCCTCCCCATTTTCTCTCCATTTAAACTCCTTCATTTCCCATCTTTAAACTTCTATCTTGCCAGTAATTAATCCAGATGCCTTCAGAAATGTCTGTTGTTTTTATTAAGTAAAACGTGCCAAGTTTTATTAATCAGAACCAGATCAGTCTAATCAAGTGTACAATGTTTTGATGTTAAATTTTGATTCTTTTAATAAATGACCACATTTATTTTGATGGGTCAAAGAAAATTAACGTCTCATGTCACTGATTAAACCATCTACGTAGTACCCTGTCACATATCTGTCAAGTAGCTCGAAAAAGAGAGAACCCGTTATTAAAATATGACTGTAGTGGAGCTCTGAAGCTAACCAAGCTAATCGAGCCTTTTAGCACACTACATCTGGTGGCCCGTACGGTCTCTAAAGAGCTTCTCGTGACCCGCATGGTCTCTAAAAGAGATAATTTAGGACCTATCCTCCTCTTTGGACATTTTGTGGCTGTACGAATGTTTAAAGAGGTGTGAATTATATGTGACGGAGTCTGTGTTATTGAGATGGACGCTCATGTTGGCATGAAAAGGTCCGAGCTTTGAGCTTGTTACAGGCATGATTCATGCTTGTGGTGTTCAGAAAGCTGCAATTATGTCAATGTGTTCATTTTAAAGCTGAAAATTGTACATCTGTTGTGTAACTAATGCTGACATTCTGTGGAAAAAACGCTTTATTCTGTTTAAACTGTAGCAGAGAAGGGGGTTCTGTCTGACCCGGTTCTGTTCACTGGACTCATTGAACGAGTGGTGTTTTAAATGGATAAAACGCTATTTTAAAGCTGAGCGCCATCTCAGACCACTGTTAAATGCTGATCTGTTACATTTTTAACAGTAAATTGTGCATTTTGGAGATTTAATGGGCGATTGTCCACCGGACTTTTCAGGCTAACTGCTAACAATGTTAGCTGGAATCACGAGCTGTGATTGGTTGAAAACCGCTGTTTGGGTCGCTCTGATTCGCTGGGAAACAGGTGACGTGTCTGCGTTCACTCCCTCTGATGTCAGATTGTAAAGCCCACCCCGTTGCTCACGTGTCTATAAAGTCACGTGACCCCGGAAATGAATCTCGGTTCAACCAAAGCCTCCTCTGTGTTTAAAATCGCTAAATGAAGCCTGCCATTGTTCCCAAAACTCATGTTTTCATGCAAATAGTCGTGCTTGTTAAAACGACGCCTCGTTTAAGCTTTAAATCTGTTCAGAAAATGCTGATTTGACCGTGTTCGACCGTGTGCTTCGTCTAGCTAACGGCTAACGACCGGATGTCAACAGAACGATCCCCAGGAAGTTGTCATAGACTTCTGCTGGTATAAATAAGCTTACACCACCACCTGCTGTTGAAAGAGGAGTATAACAGTTTTCCTGAAGGGGGAACTGCTCATTTCCTTTCATTTTTTTTTCTTTTTGTTCATCCAGCCTGATTTATGAACATGAAAAGTCTTGGGTAATGTCAGACGGACAGAGACGGGATTGATAACTTTGGAGATGAGGAAGGGGCCGATGAAGCAGGGGGCAAGCTTGTGGGACGAGACCTTAAGTGGGAGGTCCTTAGTGGAAAGTCACACTTTCTGTCCCATGGCATAGTCAGGTTGGGGAGTTCTGTGGCGGTCAGCCTTCTTGGTGTAGGACACTCTGGACTTCAAGAGCACCTGTTTGGCCCTCCTCCAGAATCTCTGGCAGCGGAGGGCAGCCAGGTGAGCTGAGGGAACAGAGGCTTCACGTTCTTGGGATGAGATTACATGGGGTTGAAAACCAAAAACAACATACAAAGGAGACAACCCGGTGGCTGAGGAGAGGACAGAATTAAGAGCATGCTTGATCCAAGGTAGAGATTAGCTTTATTTCTCCAGATCCTGTTGACATAGGAGCCTCAGTTTGTTCTCCACTTCCTGATTAGCCCTCTCCGTCTGGCCCTCCGATTCAGGATGGAAACCAGAGGAGAGGCTAATGGAGATGCCCAGAAGGTCACAAAACTCCTTCCAAAATTGGGAGACAAACTGAGGCTCCAATCCGAGACAAGTCCATGGAGCCTAAAAACCTCCCGAGCCATAATGTGGGCTAGGTCCTTGGAGGAGGGCAGCTTCTGCAGGGGAACTAAATGAATCATCTTAGAGAAACGGTCAATGATGGTTAGAATGACAGTAAAGTTATTGGAAGGTGGGAGGCCAGTTATGAAGTCCATACGTTTGTGCGACCAGGGGCGTGATGGACAAGGGAGAGGGTAAAGTAACCCTGAAAGGGGGCGTCTGGAGGTCTTGGATTGAGAACACGCAGGACGTGATCGTGCATATGCATGGACATCCCTGGTCATTGTCTCCCACCAAAATTGAGCCCTGACGAGAGATAAGGTTTAAGTGAGACCTGCGTGACAGAATAACAAAGAATTGTGACAAAAATCTAACACTTTTTTGACCATGTTAGGTACATACAGTCAGTTCAGTGGACAGTTGGCAAGAGGGGGATGTGACCGGCTGGAGCTACTCAGGTCCAGCTCTAACTGGGTAATGGCCAGGCGGGCACTCTCAGGGAGTATAAAGTTCTCCTCCTGAGCTGAGGGGGAATTATCCTCCTCCAAAATACGTGACAGGGCATCTGGCTAAACATTTTTCTCACCAGGTGGGTATGACAGGGTGAAGTTGAAACGGGAAAAGAACAGTGCCCACCTGGCCTGGCGAGGAATGAGGCAACGAGCGGACCTGAGGTACTCCAGGTTCTTGTGGTCCGTCCACACCTGGAACGGGAACCTGGAGCCCTCCAGCCAGTGACGCCAATCCTCCAGGGTGAGTTTTACAGCAAGCAGCTCCCTATCTCCTACATCATAGTTGCGTTCAGCCAAGGAGAGACTCCGGGAAAAAAAAGGCACAAGGGTGAAGATGCCCCTCCTGGCTGCGCTGACTCAGAATGGCCCCCACCCCAGTACTGAAGGCATCAACCTCAACCATAAAAGGTTTTTTGGGGTTGGGGGCCTGGAGAATGGGAGCAAAAGCAAACAAACTTTTAAGATCTTTAAAGGCAGTCTCTGAGGCGGTGGACCAGTGAAAACGAGTCTTGGTAGACGTGAGTTCATGAAGGGGTTTAGCTTTCTGGCTATTGCCTTTAATGAAGCGCCTGTAAAAATTGGCAAACCCCAAGAACCGCTGAAGCTGTTTGCGGTCCTTAGGAGTGGGCCAATCCACCACAGCAGAGACCTTACCGGAGTCCATCTCCATTTTGTTAGGAGAAACAATGAACCCGAGGAAAGATGTGGTAGACACGTGAAACTCACATTTCTCAGCCTTGACAAAGAGGCAATTTTGGAGGAGTCTGGTGAGTACAGATCTGACCTGCTTTCGGTGAGAATCTAAGTCTTTAGAAAAAATCAGAGTCAGTCAGAGTCAGAGTCTCTTTATTATCATTCGCACCTCATGTGGTACAAGTGGTGGAGTGAAATTATGTACACAGGGTCTCAGTTACATCCAACAATAAAATGTAAAAGAAAAACAGTAATAAAATCTAAGATATGAACTAAGAAAATCATCAACTAAATATACACTAAGCACTCATAACATAAAAACATCACGTCGAACATCAGCACAAACATGAACATGAGTCTGTGTGAGCAGATGAGCACACATGAACACATCAACATTGAAACAGATCAACAGATCAGCAGCAACATGATGTGATTTTTTTCACAGTGATTATTCTGGTTAGAGATTCATGAGTCTAACAGCCTCAGGGTAGAAGCTGTTCCTCAGTCTAGTGGTTCTACACTTAATGCTCCTCAACCTTCTTCCTGAGAGGAGTGGGGCAAAAAGTGTGTGCGCTGGGGTCCTTCATGATGCAGGTGGCCCTCTTCCTGCATCTAGAGGTGTAGATGTCTGTGATGGTGGGGAGACTGACTGACTCCGACAGACACACCACTCTGCAGCCTACACCACTCTCTGCAAAGCTTTTCTTTCCGTAGCTGTGCAGCCTCCATGCCACACGTTGATGCTGGAGCACTGGATGCTCTCCACTGCACACCTGTAGAAGGAGGTGAAGACTGAGCTTCCCAGACAAGCTCGTCTCAGCCGTCTGAGGAAGTAGAGTCTCTGATGAGCTTTCTTGATCAGGCTGGTGGTGTTGTTGCTCCAGCTGAGGTTGTCATTCATGTGTACACCCAAGCACTTGTAGCTGGAGACCACTTCCACCGCAGATCCTCTTATGTTCAGGGGGTGTAGGTGTTTTTGTTCCATCTGAAGTCCACAATCATCTCCTTTGTCTTCTTCACATTGATGTGAAGGTTATTCTCTTTGCATCAGCTCTCCAGGTGTTCCACCTCTTGCCTGTAGCTGGACTCATCATTGTTTGTGATGCATCCCACCACTGCTGTATCATCTGCAAACTTTACAATGTGACAGCCTGGATGGGTAGCTGCACAATCATACATGAGCAGTGTAGTATGTCAAGGACAGCTTTGCTGTGGACACACGGTCCCACCAAATGTAGTGAAACGTGGGAGGCAGCTTACTGTACCTTCACTACTAATTATTTAAATATAACGGGTTCTTTCTTTTTCGAGTTAAATTAATGCCATGTGACCAAGGTAACTGTGAGTATTGTTTAATCAGTGACAAGAGACTTTAATTTTCTTTGACCCATCAGAATAAATGCGGTCATTTATTTAACAGAATCAAAATTTAACATCAAAACAGGTACACTTGATTAGCTGATCTGGTTCTGATTAATAAAACTTGGCACACTTTACTAATAAGACAACAAGACATTTCTGAAGGCATCTAGAAAGATTACTAGCAAAATAGAAGAGTTTAAAGGAAGGAATGAAGGAGTTTAAAGAAGAGATGGATGGAGAAAGGTGTATGTTTGGATTGACCAGAATTGGCACGCTTCTTTCAATCACCAGCTCAAACCTCCGGTACACTTAGCGCGTGACAACTCTTTACCTTCGCAGGAGATAAATCAGCACCAGTGTCGGGTCCATTTCAACGCTACCTTCCAGCGTCTCCAGTTAGAGCGGCTGGTCATTGTCAGAAGTCATGTCGATTTACTCCGTTCAACAAACAGGCTCAGCTCCCTTCGAAGTTGGAGGCGTTACACCCGGGTGGATTCACAACAAGTCGCTGTGACTCCGTCAGAGATCCCACTCCAGAAGGCTTGAGAAGACTCCATCAAAGACTGAGTTCAACTCAGATCCAAGACATCAGAAGAACGCAGAAGAACTTGAGAAGACGGAGTAGACTCCAAGAGTAGACTCAGTAGACTGAGTAGACTGAATAGTTCCAGGAAGTGTCGACTTTTAAAGAGTTCTCACTTCCAGTCACTTAATACTTCCTGATTGGTTGAAACAACCAACGGGGGTGGTTCTAGTGATGTCAGAGGGTTATTAAAAGTCAACAGAGAGTTCAGGAATGTTTAGGAACGTTTAGTACAGACAGAGAAATGTTATGGCGAAGTGAGAAAACGCAGATGCCAGTGTTTCTCTTTTTACCGTCTGCTAGGTTTAAAACAATACAGCCCGTTCTAATAACTTCTTTTCTGACTGTCTCTGACTTTTGACCAACATCACTGCTTCTCATTCAGACAGAAAATCAAAATGCATAATTACTTTGTAAATAGACATTTAACTTGATTTCTAATTTAAATGAGGTTTAAAAAAATCATTAATACTGTTTCACAGTTGATTTAAAATGAGTGGTTCACTTCAACATTAGAAATGATATGAACTAAACACACTTTTTGATTATCAAGATATTGTAAAATAGTAATGATAATATAAAAAGAAGAGTGTTCTTTCAATTGATTACTTCAGGATACAATTAGACGGTCTCTGGATGAGCTAATTTGTATTTCTGGATTCAAATCAATGAAATAACAGTTCCTGTCCCATGAAGTCTTCAGAGACAGGTTTTGGTCAGAGGTCTAGTTCACTACAGCAGAGTAAACAGCAGGGGGCTCAACACAAATCTCTGAAAATGAGGATGTCAAGATATACAAATACAAATTTGTTGACCATGTCTCTCAGTACATCGTTTACTAAAGTTTGGAAAACAGCCGGTGCGTTGGTCAACCCAAAGGGCATGACCAAGTACTCGTAGTGACCAGTGGGGGTGTTGAAGGCTGTCTTCCACTCATCGCCTTCATGGATACGGACCAGGTGATAAGCATTCCGAAGGTCTAACTTAGCAAAAATGTTGGCTCCTTGAAGCTAGACAAAATCAGCAGACATGAGTGGTAGTAGATACTTGTTTTTAATTGTAACCTTATTAAAACCCCTAAAGTCTATGCAGGAGCGAAGGGAGCCATCTTTTTTCTTTACAAAGAAGAAACCTGCACCAGTAGGTGAGGCAGATGGTCAGATGATGCCAGACCGTAGCGAGTCCAGGATGTATTCTTTCATAGAAAGCTGCTCAGGAGCAGAAAGAGAGTACAAAGCTCCTCTAGAGCCCCTTATCCACAGGTCCGTTTCCTGTAGGACCCTATTGGGGCTTATTTAGGCTGGTTCCAGTGGGACCGGTTTATTTCTGTCTCCACAGTGCCCATAGTTCCCCTTTAGTGGGCGAATAGTTAACATTTAGTGGGCGGATCATTAATATCAACGCGCCTTACTAGCTGGTGGTGCTAGTGTAATATTAAGCGCTTTACTAACCACCACTAACACGTATTAGAAGAGCTGAAAAAAAAACACACAACCAAAATGAATGATCTTGTTTCTGTTTTGAAAATTATGCTTTGCCTGTAGCTTTTTCTCCTTTTTTATGTACATAAATATATATGTATATATATGTACATAAATATATATGT
>NC_056506.1:10793914-10798617 GCF_014905685.2 Nematolebias whitei | reverse complement strand
ACTTCACTTCCGGCGAGCTGATGGACGGCAGCTCCCTCCAGCTTCTCTGCAGTCTTTTATCATCAAATTGACCCATTTTTTTTTTTCGAACCGGACTAAAAATGGTCCCCCTTCCAACCGAATTTGGTGCTCAGTGACTCAAAGAGCCGGACGGGACCATCTGAAAATATATTTTGGTCTAGGACCGGCCGCTCACACCCCACTGGTCACTCTGAGCGCACCCTGCCGGCCAGGTGACCCCTCGAGCTGGGGAGTCGTCGCACGAAGGTCCGGTGTTTTTTCTCTCTCTCTCTGGACCTCAACGATCTCTCATCTGGACATTTGTGGTTCTACCTGGTTCCGACAAAAATCGCCGGGTGGTATTTCGCTGGTTTTCTGCTGGACTGGCCCTCGTGGTGTCTTCATAGGTGTGGGGGAAGTATTACCTGTGACCCTCAAACTGGATCAGAACCGAACCGAGGTGGCTGTGAGGGACTTTGTCTTCAACAGAGCCGGTCTCAGCTTCAGTGAGCAGCCCGTTACTTTTACAGAAGGACTGTCCACCTCCGTGGAATCGCTGTGTTCACCTGGAGGAGACGCTCCGATGCTTTGAAGCGCCGCCGGACCAGAGCAGAACTGGGCCAGGGACAACTTCAGCCTCTTCGTCTCTCGTGCTGTGGAGTGCCGGAGCCGGACTGGAGCAGAACCGGACCAGACCAGTGTCGACTTCAGCCTCTCCAGTCAGTCTCGTTTTTCACCGGGGGTGCCTCTCGTGCTGTCGGGTGCGGAGGTGTCATGCAGAGAAGCGGAGGAGCAGCACGAAGGAGCAGCGTGAAGGAGCAGCGTGAAGGAGCAGGGCTGCGTGGTGCTCGAGAGAAGTTCGGAGTTTGTATCGGAGTTGCTCAGGCCTCCATCCATACTCACCTGGATAATAATTAATTTTATTCCGGATCACGCTGTTGTTCCCTGTTGACCTGAAACGAGCTAGGACCATGCCTTTCACTTCAGGAGGATTTTCTGGTAGCTCGCTCTGCTATTTGCTGCGAATTATCTGTTTCTGTTTCGGCCTGTTGATTCTGGACCCAGCTTCTTTTTCCCATGGGAGCATCCATCCATCTTCACTGGGGGGCCGGAGCCCCCCTCAGCCCAACTCAAACTGCAGTTGGGCCACCTCGTCAGGTTTGTTTGCCCATTTGAACTGTGGCGTTTTATGGTCTGAAACTTTTCTGCATCATTCATATTATTGTCACTATTTTCAGTTCTCAGATTATCTGGAGTCACTGAATCTTGTTAATACACCTGAATCTGTCCATCACTGCAACTTTCACTGTTTTTGGGTTATGAATGATTGCGTCTTCATTAATGTTTCTCATGGTTCGATTATGGGGGCTAATTGTCACACTGTTAACTAGTGTAATTACACATCAGTCACAAAAAACTCAAGAAAATGTCTGATAATAATGTTGTTACTGCTCTCAGGGATTCAACCCAACCCTGGACCCCCCACTAATTACAGCACACCAAATGACTTTAAGAACGTGTCTGGTCTTCATTTTCTGCATGTAAACGCTCGTAGCCTTCTGAGAAAACTTGATGCCTTGAAAATTCTGGTCAGTTCTTCTGGGGCAGATGTTATCTTCATCTCTGAAACCTGGCTCAACAAATCTGTACTCAATAATGACCTGGCAATCAATGGATTTAACATCTACCGCTGTGATCGTCAAAAAAAGGGGGGGAGGGGAGTCGCTGTTTACATCAGAGATTCTTTGGTTGCTAGTCTTGTGTCTTCTAAAACAATTCCAAACTAGTTTGAAGCCTTAGCTGTAGAAATCACCTTGAATGGAGGCCAGATATTATATGTGGTCTGCTGTTACCGCCCACCTTCAGCAACACCTGAGGCTCTGTCTACCCTGATGGAATTTCTTGGCCATTTAAAATTCAAAGAGATCCTTTCGGCTGGAGACCTCAACATTGATTGGTTGACCCCCTCTGTGATAAATTCAAGGAATGTTGCCTGTCTCTCAATCTTACCCAATTGATCGACTCTCCTACTAGATAAAACAAAAACCGTCCTGAAAAATCCTCCATCTTAGACCTGTTTCTAACTAATATGCCTCACAAATTCCCTGGTACAGGTGTATTTTCCAATATCTTGAGTGATCATTGTGTGACAGCGGCTTTGAGAGATATTAAACTTCCACCTTCTAAGCCCAAATTAATTAAAAAAACGGATCTGAAACATTTTTGTGAACAGTCATTCTTCTGGGATCTGTCTCACTTTGACTGGCATCGTATTCTGTTAACTGATGACATGAACTCCGCTTGGAACTATTTTCATAATAGTTTCATTTATTTTGTGAACAAACATGCTCCTTTTCGTCAGTTCAGAATAAAGGGACGAGACAGCCCCTAGTTTACTCCAGAGCTAGCTGACCTCCTGCACAGGAGAGATCATCTTTGGGCCACAGCGAGAAAATCTGACTCAGACAATGATTGGTTGAGTTTTCGACAGATGAGGAATAAATGCACAACTGCTGTCAAAGCAGCAAAACGCAATTATTTTTTATCTCAGACCTCCAAATATCTAAATGACCCTATCCTGATGCATGCTCAATAATCCAGGTAGAAAAATCCAAAAAAGTTAAATCTGGTCCTCTGGACATTCAAAAAAACCCAAAACAAAGCAAAACAACAAAAAATGTAGAAACATTTCGTCTCTCGTCCGAGAGACTTCTTCAGTCTGAGGTGCTGTATTCAGCTCAGTCTCTTAAATAGCACCTTCTCAGAGTGGATCAACCAGGATCAACCTGGATCAACCTAAATGACCCCAACAGATTCTGGAAAACCATCAAATCTCTCTCAGGCAACCCCCAATTATCTGACCTCCCATCACAACTTCTCGTTAACTCTGTTCCTGTGTCAAATAAGCACGAGATCCTGAACTGTTTCAACAAACATTTTGTTGCTTCTAGTTCTTTATATGACACAGTTACTAATGGAAAATCAGCCACTTCACTTAATAACCAAACTTCTACAAATCAAATCCCTCCTACAAGTCAATCCTCAGTTAATCACACCTTCTCTTTTTCTCCATTCTCAGTCAGTGAGGTTAATAAACTGTTAAAAGATCTTGACCCTAAAAAATCTGCAGGTCCAGATGAACTTCCACCTTATTTCTTAAGGCTGGCTGCTCATATCATCACAGTCCCTGTGACCCACATCTTCAATCTCTCCATAAGACAAAACTCCATCCCAGACGCTTGGAAAACAGCCTTTGTTCTTCCTTTGCTGAAGGGAGGTGACCCCACCTGACAGAACAACTATCAACCAATCTCTAAACTCTGCATTTTAGCCAAGGTTCTAGAAAAACTGATAAACTCTCAAATCAAAAATTACCTGGACTCATTTAACATCTTACCTCCATATCAATCTGGTTTCAGGAAACAACATAGCACAACCACTGCTTCACTGAAGGTTCTTAATGACGTTGTTGAAGCACTGGATGCTAAGGATTATTGTGCTGCACTTTTCTTAGACCTGTCTAAAGCTTTTGACACTGTGGATCATAACATCTTGTGTCATAAGCAATCAGAAATCGTTTTCTCAGAACACACTATTGGTTGGTTCTCTAACTATCTCTCAGACCGGAGGCAATGTGTTCAACATAATGGTACTTCCTCCAGTTATTTAACAGTCAACAATGGTGTACCACAAGGCTCAGTCTTAGGACCCACCCTCTTTACAATCTACATACATAATGTAGGTAAAAACATCCCTAATGCATCCATACATTTCTATGCTGATGACACAGTTGTTTATTGCCGAACTAAAACTGTTGCTATGGCTTTCCAGCTTTTGAAATCTGCATTCAACATCATCCAGACTGATTTGTTTCACCTCAAACTTGTCCTAAATGCCGACAAAACAAAAGGGATGCTTTTTTCAAATAGGAAGTTGGTCCCAGCAGTTCTTCCTCCGATTTTATCCTCAAATGATGTCCCCATTGAGTTTGTTGATTCCTATAAATATTTGGGTATCTTGGTCGACTCACATCTCTCTTTTAAGCTCATGTGGAAAACTTGGTAAAGAAACTGAAAGTTAAACTGGGTTTCTTTTTCAGAAACAGATCCTGTCTAACCTTGAATGCTAGAAAACGCCTTGTATCTGTGACTTTCCTTCCCTCCATTGATTATGGTGACATTATTTACATGAATGCTCCTACAAGAACCCTGCAGATGTTGGATGCTGTCTATCATGGTGCACTAAGATTCATAACTGGCTGTGATTATCGTACCCACCACTGTACCCTGTATTCACTGGTTAACTGGACATCATTAACTTCACGCAGACTCTCTCACTGGTACATTTTCATCTTTAAATCACTTCTTGGTCTGCTGCCTTCATACATCTCCTCCTACATGTCTCTGCGTGAGTGCAGCTACAGCGTGCGCTCTCAGGACATTATTACCTGCAGTGTTCTCTCAATGAGGACTGAACTAGGCAAAAGGACCTTCTCCTACTCTGTTCCTGTTTCCTGGAATATCTTACAAAAGATTTGAAGCTCTCGACCTTGACCTCTCTAAGTGGCTTTAAGAATCTGTTGGACTCCTGGCAGGGACCAATGCAGACATGTTCCTGTTTTTAGTTTTCTACATTCGCCTTAGAATCTAGCTGTTTTTTTTGTTACCTTTTCTTTTAGCCATCCTATTTGTAAAAAAAAAAAA
>NC_056506.1:10792485-10793814 GCF_014905685.2 Nematolebias whitei | reverse complement strand
AACCTGGTTGGTGGGACTTCTACCTGTCGTGTCCTGGCGTCATTACAATAGCATTAGATAGAGGCTTACAAACAACTTGAAGCCTACCTGCAGCAGCTGCTGTAAAGCCTCTCCCACCTTGCCTGATGAGCACCAGCTGACTTAATGAGACACTGATGGTTGCATACTGCTACCAGTCAGGTAATAATGAAACCATGCGAGAACAAACACATTGAATGGTGTTTGTTCTTGCTTGTTTCCTTTCTACTCAAGAAAATTAAAGGAAAGGAGGACTTTTTCCAAATAAAATTTTTGAAATTAATGAAATAATTAATAAATAATTATTTAAGAAATTACTTCTTGGGAACCTAATTTCAACCACAGAAAAATAAAATGTAAGGGGGAAAAATACTATTATAATAAATAACGAAATTATTCTGATAGAAATGGAGAAAATTACTCTGGTTACACAATGGATTACAGACTTTGTTTCCAAGGGGTTAAAGCATTGCTGCAATGGAATTACCAACAACATAATGGAATTACCAACAACATTATGGAATTTTTTCATTCAACCTTTATTTAGACAGGTAAATCCCATTGAGCCTCGAGGACTCATTTACAAGAGAGACCTGATTTCAACAAAGAAAGATGACAACAATGGACAACAGCAACAACAATAAACAATTATAAAAAGTCATACTGCATGTTTTTTTTTTTTTTACAAATAGGATGGCAAAAAGGAAAAGGTAACAACAACAAAAATTACCAACAACATTGTGGAATTACCTAAACCGTTGTCGGATTACCTTCTTTGACTTTTGTTTTCCTCTTGCTGGATTACATCAAGATCAAGGACATTTGGAGGCGAAAATTCTTGTTGGAATTCATCCCCATGGACAGGCGATGATTTCCAAAGGGGGGACTGCAGTGAACTAGGCCTCCGACCTCAACCTGTCTCTGAAGACCTTCAGGGGACAGGAACTATTATTTCATTGATTTGAATCCAGAAATACAAATTATCTCATCAAGAGACTATTTAATTGTATCCTGAATTAATAAATTGAAAGTACACTCTTCTTTTTTATATTATCATTACTATTTTACAATATCTTGATAATCAAAAGTGTGTTTAGTTCATACCATTTCTAAATGTTGAAGTGAACCACTCATTTAAATCAACTGTGAAACAGTATTAATGATTTTTAAACCTCAGCAGATTTTTGATCATACAGTTAAATACCTATTTACGAAGTAAGTGTGCATTTAGTGATGTCGGTCGAAAGTCAGAGACAAACAGAGACGAGTTATTAGAACGAAGTGTCTTGTTTTTAAAACTAGCAGACAGTA
>NC_056506.1:10785718-10792385 GCF_014905685.2 Nematolebias whitei | reverse complement strand
CTGACTGAGGCTCCAGTTCTTGCTCCTGCTGAAATACCCTACCACTCTCTCTCCCCCCTTCCCCAACTGGGAAAGGACCCCCCCAACCCCTACGTTACTTGCATCCGTGTCAAGGATGAAGGGGAGAGAGGGATCAGCAGGAGCAAGAACTGGAGCCTCAGTCAGTGTTTGCCGAAGACAGTCAAATGCTCCTTGACACTGTTCAGTCCACACGTAGTTTTGGTTCTTCTGGAGAAGTTGGAACAGGGGGGCCGCAATACTTGCAAAACCCCGCACAAACCTCCGGTAATAAGAAGCCAGCCCCAGGAAACTTTTAAGATCTCTCTGAGTCGTGGGGGTTGGCCACTCTGCCACCATCTTTACTTTGTCCTCCACTGTGCTGATTCCTTCTCTTCCAACCCGGTGGCCCAGAAATGTCACTTCTTGTTGCATGAAATGACATTTATTTGGGTGGAGTCTCAGGCCCGCTGCTCTAATTCTCTCCAACACCTGGCGGAGTGATCCCAGAGCCGCTGCAAAAGAGGTGCCATGGACCAGTATGTCATCCAGATACACCAGGCACTCTTGGCGAGGGATGTCAGCTAGCACCCGGTCCATCAGCCTGGAGAAGGTGGCAGGTGCATTGCACAGCCCAAATGAGAGCACTTTAAACTGCCACAGCCCCCGCCCCGTGCAAAAAGCAGTCTTTGGTCTGGCACTTGTTGATAAGGGGACCTGGTAATAACCGCTCCGAAGGTCCAGAGACGAGAACCAGTTGGAGCCGGACACCAGGTCCAGTGACTCATCGACCCTAGGAAGTGGGTATGAGTCTTTCTCCGTCACCCCATTCAGCGGCCTGTAATCAGCACACAGGCGCCACTCTCCATTCTTTTTGGGCACCATGACAACCACAGCCGCCCACGGGCTGTCTGAAGGTTCGATAATGCCAGCCTGCAACATGCCCAACACTGCCTTGTCACATGCTTCCTACCGGGCCAGGGGGAGCCGGCGGGGCCGACATTTTATCGGAGAAGCATCTCCCGTCAGGATGTCATGTTCCACCAACTGAGTCCGACCCACCTGGTCTTCCTTCAGGGCAAAGCTGTCCTTAAAGTCCACGAGCAGCTGCCACAGTTGTTCTTGCTGCTGGGCGTCCAAACCCCTACAGTTCTCAGCCCAGATCTTACGCAGCATGGTTACTGACGCATCTTCGGTCTCATGCGTCACCCACCCTGGGAGGAGTACAGGGTTTGTAGGTGTGGGGGCAGTTGCGGCAGCAATCTGGTTGTACTGTGGTGAGATGTGTCGAACAGCTGCAATCTGAGGTTCTGTGTGACGGACCACAGGCTCCACCCAGGCTGAATCGGAAGCTGTGGGCATCAGCGGAATGAGAGGGCCTTCCTTAAAACTCCATGTCCCCCCACCTAAATCCAACTGGCACCCCGCAGCCCTTAAAAAGTCCAACCCCAATATGCACATGTCCTGCACCTCTGCAACCCACACAGGATGGGTGATAGATCGGCCACCTACATTAACAGTCATTGTCCCCCTCCCTTTCATAGGTGCCATGTCCCCTGTGACTGTGCGCAGCTGCACTGTAGTGGGCTGAATCCGAGTCCAGTCTGTCACCACATCAGGCCTCACTAGTGTTACTGTGGAACCAGTGTCAATTAGGGCCGTGCAGGGAATCCCTTCCACTGTGACTGGAACATAACAAAAATCGCCAACACAAGTGCGGCCAACCACCGCAACCATGGTCCCTTGTCCTTGGCTCGAATCCCTTTCTGGGGAAGTCTGAGACAGGGCCCCTTGTTGGTGCTGTCGGACCCTGCCTGCCGGTGACGACGGTGTGGAGGCTACGGTAAGGGTCTGCGATGCCCCCCCCATGCAGACCCTGCGTCGTTTCCCTGCTTCTTGGCTGCCTTAGGACAACGTCTGAGGAGATGGCCTGGTTGGCCACAGCCCCAACAACGGACAGGGGCTCCAGAGGAGTCCTGCGCTGACCCCGCTCGAACCATTTCCACCAACTCTGAGACCCAAGCAGGTTTCTCCTGGTTCAGCTCCGCCCCCTCTGCAGATCTGCATGCTGGTAGTTGTCCTCTCTGGTCATCTCCAGTTGTTACTCCAAGCAAGCACTCCCTCTCCACTGCTAAATCCAAAGCGTCTTGTAGTGATTGGGGGTGCATCAGCTGAACCTGCACACGCAGCTCCGGAGGTGACAGGGCTCTGATGAATTGATCTTTCGCCAATTCATTCTGTACACCTGAAGACATGTGTGCATACGCTTTCCGTGTGAGGCTCTCAATGTCATTAGCCAAAACACGCAAGGGTTCACCCGGAAACCTGCTCCTGCTGCCGAGTTTATTTTTAAAGATGTCTGGCTGTACACATTGCCCAAACCGCCTCTTCAGCGCTCCGACTAAGGCATCATAGTCTTTCCTGTCCTCGGAGCCGAGCAGCAACAGGCAGTCCAATGCATCGTCTTGTAGGCAGAGAGCTAGCTGCAGGGCTTTATGCTCCACTGTCCATCTTCCAGCCTGTGCCAGCAGCTCAAACTGTGCATGGAACGCCTCCCAGCTTGACCTACCGGAGTACTTGGGCGTCTTCAACAGGACAGCGACATTATGGCCGCCGCCATCGTTGTAACAGTTATGGCCGCCGCCAAACGCGTTGACATCTTTTGGTGCTCTCTGGGACAACGGCGTCGACAGCCCCGACTTCCCGCTGGCGCCGAAACCTGCCTCGGTAGCCATCCTCGCCGCGGAGCCTCGCAGAGACTCCTTCGCCCGAGCCATTTTATGAAGCTCTGCACTCCACGCCTCACTGTCCTCCTCTTTTTCCGACTTAACTCTCACGTGAAGAGGCGTTCTGTCCATGACGCTGTTGTAGCTGGCGGAGACAACGTGCTAACAGCACTCACTCGGCTCAAACGGTGGTGCGGTGCGGTGCTCCGTCGATGAAGTTTACTTCTGACACCAATGTAATGACGCCAGGACACGACAGGTAGAAGTCCCACCAACCAGGTTTATTAGTCGTTGAAAACCGAGCTGCTATTTCTGAGGCGCAGCGCACACCTGCAACAAGCCGTAGCGCTCCCGAACTAGCCTCCCCTAACACACTCGAACTCCCCCTCTTCCGGTCCTGTCCTGCTGCTCCCCTGATCCCCCGCCCACATGACAGATCTCTCACATGTGAGTGGGAGTCCAGCAGAGACAGTCAGGGGAAGCCTACAACTTTATACACATCACAATAAAGATCACAATGAACACAAAACTAATACACATAACCATAACGACACGAGCAGAACTAAAACACAGAATCGCTACACTATGTTTGCCACATCTGACTGATATGCCTCTCAACTCTTAGATGTGTATTTGTGGGACAGAAACCTTCTGCTGATCATATGTTTTAACCGTGGGAACTGTTGAGTGTTTTTGTTTTCTGGAGCTGGCAGAGCTAGTGCTGGTCTCCAGGTAATTGTTTGGGCTCTGTGTTAGTTCAGTGCTAATGCTAACAAACTTTATTTGAATATTCTTTTGACGTCATCTGGAAGGTACATTAAATGAAATGCTATTGTGCTAATGTGAAAAATTAAGAAATCTAATGTTAATGATTTATTGAAGAGTACTCAAATGAGTTTAATTCTATTTATAATTTAAACTTATTTACTATAGTAAAGAAGGAAAAGCATGTACATGTATTGATTATGTTTGAGATGATTTTGATGTTGATAAAAACCCAGGGTTATTTATTAAGAGGTCTGCTTTATACAGGCCAGGTTCCTGATTCCTGATTCCTGATTCTGATGTTGATCCTGATTCCGGATTGTGTCTGTTGTCGAGCTGACCAGACTGGCGAGCTACCCTACAATGAACCAGGAGAACTATTGAATCCCCTCAACTCCTTCCAGTCTGGTAGGAGGTGTTTAAGCCTACAGCCACATCCACATTCTCTTTCTGGACTGAACTGAACTGAATTGGATCCTTTCCAACAATCCATCTTACTCACATCAAGGAGTTGAACTGTGAAATCTGTTTTTTCTTTCTTGGCTAAGCAAAAACAGTTGTGGAGATTTCTTGTTTTGGAACCTTTCAAGTACTTGTCTGTGTGTATATATAGATTTTTGTAAATATTATATAATATAATTCACTTTTTTGCACTATATGGTTGTCTGTGTGTTTTTACAAGGTACCACTTCCCTCTAGCAGTTAAACCCAGACTCTTCTGATTTAACTCTCAGTAACCAACTCAAATAAATATCCATGTATGTAACGTATATGCTACAATTGGAAAAAGTCATATAATCCACAACGATTGGAGGTGATGGTTGATCAGCATGTAGAGGGGTTCCCTTGATTGAACTGCAGAGGTGACCACTAGATGGAGTTTGGAGACCCACGTTGGAGTTGTAGGTCCCTTCAGCGAAGGTTGCTGCTGGTGGTTCCCAGTGGATGCCATTCTGGTTCTATGTGTCCATGCATTTATGTGGTTTTAGTTGGGCTTATGAGTGGGATTTTACATAAGACCTTAACCTATATGCACCTGGTGTGTAAGCTATCATGGTTTAGATCAGCTACAGGTACCAGTTAAAGGGTGTGTAGGCTGCTGGTGCGGCTTATGGCGGCCCTCGGGGCTCTGTCCCTCTCTGGTCTGGAGCTCAGCGGGCCTGGCGGTCGGTCCAGATGGAGAGGTGTCTTGGCCTCAATCCCTGGGTGGACCTTGGGGGGCTGGGGGGGGGGGGGGGGGGGCTGTTGGGTCAGTGGGGGAGCTGACTCCCTGTGGGAGCATTTGCTCTCACAGTTATTTCTCCCCATCCCTCACCATGCACCTCCACCCTCTTCATTTCAATTCCACACATTTAGGGTTGTTTGGGCTCGGGTGTGCTGCAACAATTTTACATCTTTGTTGACCATAGCCACCTGGGACTCAATTTTATTGTACACCTTAGACATTCATTCATAACATCCTCATGACATTCATATATAGGAATTTGAAGTGGGCACATGGCTATGGGTGGTGGGATGACCTTACTCTCACCCCCTGTGCCTGTGCTCATTTACAACGGTTACATTTAGACACTAGGGTTGGATAGAGTTGGGGTGGAGGGGAAACTGGCACCTTGCCAGCCTTTGCTCCTTCTTCTTTCCTTTTTAATGGCACTCTACAACAACACACATCAACAGCACATCTAGGGGTGGGGCTGTATGTGTCGGGGTCTTATTTTTATTTATTTATTTATTTTTTTTCTCCTCTTCCTACCCACCTAGTTCCCTGACTGCCATTCCGGGGGTGGGGTCCGGGAGAAGGGCAGGCCGTCGGGTGTTGACCAGGACTATGTGGGGGTTCGGGGTCTGGGGGTTGCCGTGGGCGGTGCTGGCGCTGTGCTCTCCCTGGGGTTATTTGGACCCCCTGAGCTTGGCTCTTGGGTGACATGGTTGGCCCGCTGACCGGGGTGGCTGCCGGGGCCTGGCAGGCGGTCGGCTGGGGGTGCGTGCTTGGTTGTTGACGGTGTGTGGGGGTGGTTGGTGGCGTGTCCTCTTCATGGTGGGGGGGTGTCCTGTCGGCGGGGCATGGCCTGGGCCGGTTCTGGGGTATTGGCTCTTCTCCGCTCAGGAATGAATGGGTTTACCTCCTGGGTTTGGGCATGGGCTGCCCCCTGTAGAGGGCGGGTACATGTCTTGGACCTGGGGGGTTTAGAGTGTGTATCGGGAATAAGAATGAAATGTATCGTTATTGTATGTCTTTGAGTGAATGAATGTGAGATTGAGGTTGGGATAGTGTGATTGTGTCTGTGTATGAATGGATATTTGTTAGGCCAAGACTCGGACTGCCCCCTCTTTGATACAACTGGGGGTGCTTGGCATCGCGCCCCTATCACGCGGCCCCCTGGTGGGGTGTGCCCTTGCCTGCCGGCGCGCTTGGGGCCCTTGGTATCGGGGGCTGGGCGCTTGGGCGTGTGTCGGCTCGGCCTGGTGTCTGCCTGGTGGGGCTCGGGTCCTCTGGCCCTGTCAGGCCTTGGCCTGGGTGGTGTGAGTCCTCGGTGCCCGGGCCTCGGTGCCTGGACCTGGACCTACATCGGTGCGGCGGGTGCCGACGGGGGCCTATGAGTTTGTCGCTGTTGGCCCCGGGGGGTCACTGTATGTGGTTGCTGGTGGGGATCTTCCGGTTCTCCCCTGTGGTCCGTTCTGGGGGGTGGGTGAGTGGTTCGTCCTGTGTGGGTGGCTCTGGGGGCTCCGCGGTCGGGGTCCCTCCTGGGGTCTTGGACTCTGGTCCCCCCTTTTTCATCTGCCTCTGGTCTTGGGGGTCGGGTCTCTGCTGCTTCACAGTTACTAATAAATGTTCTATTAGAGAAGCCTTATACACTTATGCATGCTCACAACCACACACAAATAGCAGCAGGGATGCTTATTTAGGCTTTATATGTAGATATATAGATATGTATGTGAGTGTATATTCATGTGTATGTATGTATGTATGTATATAGGCGTAGGTATGGGTATATATATTTATGGAAACTTACTGCAAAGCCATGAATATTTTAAGTTCTTTATACATATGTATTTTGTTGCTATGTTTTGTCATGTTCTTTGCAGGTGAACAGACAGTGGCCGGGTGTTTTGACGTGTGCTCTATTTGTATATATTTCTTATATTTTGGAGTCTTACTTTGTCTTTTCTTTCTTTCT
>NC_056506.1:10770474-10785618 GCF_014905685.2 Nematolebias whitei | reverse complement strand
TGTAGGTTATGGTACTTAAGGTAGCATTAATCTACATTGACTCCTCAAAGGTTGAAGTTTGACAAATGAACTGCATGTTGGCATAGTTAAAGTCCTCATAGTCTCTAACTAAAGTACACACAAAATTCATTCTTGCTGGGGATGTTCAGAAACAATACCAAAACCAAATAAACGATGTCTCAACATCGACAAAAGTAGTGATTAAGCAACTAGAAAACAACGTTTCAGTGTGTCACTCACTCTGATTGTCAGATTCGATCACTTTATCGCGTCTGAGTTATCTTAACACTTAATCAAGCTTAAACTTATTTAGTTTCTGCTTGGATGAACTTTTTCCCACTAGGTCTGAGTTTGTGAGATCTTTGTCTCCTGTGGAGTTATTGAACGCCTTGTGTAGTTTGACCTGGTTTCGATGTACCCATTTAACGATTGGCTCTTTTTGGACTTTGCTGATTTTGAGCTGATAGACAACTGGAGACAGTTTGTCTGTTATCAGGTGGGGTCCAGTCCACCTGGGCATCAGTTTGCGGGTGAGATTTCCGGTCCCAGACTCTCTTTTCCCAGTTGTGGGGGCGAACGTGTAGTACCAGACCCCATTTCCCACTTGGAGTTCCTCGTGAGAGGCCTTTTGGTCATAGTACGCCTTTCGTCCTTCAGCGGATTTTTCCAGGTTTCTCTGGGCAAACGCGAAGGTGTTTTTAAGATGTTCTTCCAAGTTATTCATGTATTGTTGTGTGGTGTAGGCTGTTGCCATGGCGGCATCGCCTGGTTGATACAACAGGTGTAGAGGGAGAGTCATTTGTCGACCCGTCATCATCTCGAAGGGAGAGATGCCAGTCTATGTGTGTGGAGTGGCCCTTATGGCCATGAGGACCAGAGGGAGTTTCACATCCCAGTCCTTGTGGTTTGCGGCTACGTATTTTTTCAAAATACTTACCACAGTTCTTTTTGCTCTCTCCACTTGGCCTGAGGCCTGTGGGTGGTAGCCAACATGGAAGTTGACTTTGATGCCTAGCATCTTTCACAGTTCTTTCATCACTTCAACTGTGAAGTGCGTGCCTTGGTCTGAGTTCACCCTGAGGGGAAGTCCAAACCTTGAAAATACATGATTCATTAGTAACATAGCAGTTGTTTGTGCTGTGTCGTTAGGAGCTGATAGGCATTCTACCCATTTGGTAAATGCGCAAGTTACCGTGAGAAAATATTTATTTCCTCTAGTGCTCTTAGTAAGTGGTCCAACCCAGTCGATCTGGAGGTCAGACCATGGGAATGCAATGCCTCTACTTTGCAGTGGTGCTCTGTGGAGATGTCTGGATGGCTGAAACTGACCACAGACCAGGCACCCTTTTATGTAGTTCTTGACATCCTTTTTCATTCCAGGCCAATAAGCAACTTGTTTTAATGCTTTCAGCGTGGCATTATCTCCCTTGTGTCCTGCGGATGGGAGGTCATGCGCATGAACTAACATCACCCCTCTGTGGTCATGGGGGACCACGAACACAGGTGAGGACGTCGGTCCATGAGCAAAAGTTAGGATGCCCTTGATTAGTTTTAGCTGTTTGCTCAGCTGAAAGAGGACTTTAAGGTCTGGATTGGAATCCAGGTCGGCTTTGGACGGAGTGTCTTTCTCTGGGTCAGTCAAGTACAACATCATCAAGTTTATTGCAGGATCCGACTTCTGAAGTTGGATGATGTCTGGATCAGTCAGCATGGGTTGTACAGAGACTGTGTTGTCAGTCGGTTTGGCTGCAGCCTGTGCATGTGTGACTGCCATTACCTCAGCTGTAGGTTGTACTGACAGAGTTGCGAGTTGCCAGAAGGTGTCAAAGGACCACGGAGGGCCGTCCACGGCTCCGTCCTTGGCTAAGAAGTCTGCGAGTCATTATACTGCTTGTCATCGCCTAGGACTCTTGAATGTCCTGGAGCCTTTTTCCAGTAGACCTGTAGGTCATGTTATGTCACCAAGTGATCACATGCCATGAAAAGCTCTTTGTGTTTGACCACTTTCTTGTTGCTTGTGAGAAAGCCGTTCTGTGTCCACAGAGCGAGATGGCACAAGAAACTAAGTCGAGCGTAATTAGAGTCCGTGCAGATGACTATCGTTTGGATGGAGCGTTCTACTGCCATCTGGAGAGCTATTAGGATTCCTGCTATCTCAGCGTACTGAGAAGTCTGAGAGCCTAATTTATAGCTAAAAGTGACCTCTTCTTGGTCTTAGAGGAGGATCCCTCCAACACCTGATTTACAGGTTTGTTCATGGTGGAATGAGCATCCATCCACGTATAGTGTTGCCATATCTTTGCAGAAATTGCCATCAAAGTAGTGGTGATTCAGGTCATCACTTACTGAGGGTTTTTCCACAGCTGGCGGATGGGTGGCTGGTACCTCTTGTGTACATTCCTGGCAGACCTCTGGAATGGTCTGTCCAGCCGTAAGGTTTGCTGTGTCTAGCACAGGAGGATCCTTTTTGGCTGGTTTTAGTGACCACAATACATTGTGGCTGGTGTCCACTCGGACACCTAATCTTACCAAGATGTCAGAGCCTATGTAGGTTGCATGTGATAAGTCTTGGACCACGAGGAATGGGTGGACCAGTTCCCGTTGGTTCTAGATCAGTTTCAGGTTAATGACTCCTTTCGCAGTCATCACTCGTGAACTGTTGGGATACAATGGAAAGCGGAAAGCTTTCTCGATCAGAACTGGACCCAAATGTTTTTTAACCAATGTTTCGTAGAAAGCTTGGTTAATAGCTGATTTATCTGTCCACAGCGATAGTACAGCATCTTTGGTGTGGGATCCTTGGATCTCTACACCTTTAACTACCAATGGTAGGTAGTATCCGGTGGGCTCTGACTGTCTCAGCTCGCAGAGGAGGCTTTCTTGTTCAATCAGAGTTGGGTTCACCGGTTGGGTCTCTTCGGTTTCACATGCTTTTTAAAGGCTTACTTACCGGGACTGTGTTCCCTGCTGAGAAGTCCTCGGTGCCTTCTGCGGTGCCTGCTGTTGGGCAGTCTGTGACTGTCTCAGGAGGCATGAGTATTGGCAGGGGTTTGCTCACTGTGGCCCACATTGTCTGTTCACCATAATCTATAATCGCCTCAAAGTGATTTATAAAATCCTGGCCGATCAAAAATGGGAATGAGTCAACCGGAGACACATGTACCTGGTGGTATAGTGTTATCTTGCCAACCTGCATGTGAACCATAGCTATAGCCATTAGGGTTGTCCTCGTCTCTGCGAGGCCCTGCAGTTCTATAGCACGTTCTATGAGAGGTATTTCCCTGTGAACACCGTTAACGGCGGTCCTGAGCTCCTCGAACAGTTTGGCTTACATAATAGTTATGTCGGTTCCACCGTCAGTAGGACTTCATGTGTGAGGACCCCTTCAAGTGTGATCGACAGGTAAGCTTTTTTAGTGACCCCCTTTCTGATCAGGTTACACAGGAACCTTGTAGGTTTTGGCCAACGTTTATTCTTACGTTTACCTTTGCCTGTGTAATCCCAGTTTATCCGAACCGTTGGTGCAGTCGCTGCTCTCCTGAGAGTTCGGTTTTTGACGGGCCTCCGTCATTAATGTATGAGATCACCCACTCTCTGTGTGTTGAGGGGTTCTCATTGTTTGTAACAACAAGGTCCTGGTGGCTGTCCGTGACAGCGGCAACGTTGTTATTTGTGTCACCTTGACTTGTCTGAACCGTTAGCACAGCTGTTGCTGTTTTTGAGGTTTCAGTTTGTGACGAGTCACCGTCGGTGACGTGTGATTGTACCCCCCCTTTTTCTGGTGAGGGCCTGTCAGAGTTTACAATAACAACGTCATGGTGACTGTCTGTGACAGCAGTAACGGTGTTGTTTGTGTGCTCTGACTCATCAGCAATGATATTGCCACATAACGCGTCAGGTTGTTTGTCCGTGGTAATACCTTTCAACATTTCCAAGAACCGATGCACACTCTCTGTCTCGTCCGAGCTCAGAGGTGCGGGGCTCTCTTTCTGGACCCACTGCTGTTTCTTTTTCGTCTCAGGCTGTTCAGGGAGGTGGAGGGAGAGCAGGTCCCCTCCTCTGGGGTTCCCAGTGGGATCCCTGGTTGTATGGGTCACTCTTGGTGCCATACATTTTACCCTTAGGGCGTGCGCCCCCCTTCTGGTACATTCGTTCATCCTCTGGTTTCTTGGGAAACCATTTAGGATCTTGTCTGGACCAGGGGGCACTCATCTGTTGTGGTTTGGCTGATGGGAAATCTCGTTTCCTCTCGCCTTTCTTGGGAGGGGGAGCTGAAGCTCTCGTCCCTTCCAATTCTAATGACTGGGCAGGAAACCTCTCACCTGGGAACACCTCAAAGGGTGTTTTGGCCTGTGAACGGGCCTCAAAGACATTCACAGCACAACTTTTTTTCTCACTGATGGTTTTCTCTTTGAAATTAGCCATCATTTGCACTGACATCCTTATGTCAGGGTGGAGATTTTTGCTGAAAACGAATTTAAATGCTTCCTCTTCCTCCATGCCGGTTTCGTTCCTGTAACCAAAATAAGCCAGCAAAATTCTGGAATAATATGCCCTTGGGTGCTCATTCTTACCTTGCATGACCTTGTCGGCGGCTGGATATCCGCCAGGTCCCGCGCAAGGGGTATACTCTTTCATAAGAGCAGCACATAACAGGCGGTAATCCTTTCTTGTGGCATCAGGTTGACGCTCTATAAAGGAAAACACTGTCCTGGCTGAAGTGAGCCTGATTAAACCTTTTATCCTCAACTGTAGCGTTGGGATAGCTTCTTAATTGGAAGTCAAGGTCGTGCAGATAGGCTTTAGTGTCGGTCGAACCTAACGGCCCTGGCTCAAAGCGTTGGACATATTTCGCTATTTTATGCAATGCCGCTATTGAGAGCGGAGGCTGAGGGATTGGTGGAGTTGGAACAAAATAATCACGTGGAGGTGGCATAAGGGGATTATGTGTAGGAGGTACAGCAAAATCCTTCTGAGGTGGTGATGGTTGACCTGGACTCTGATCCAGTTCGTCTTTGAGTTCCAGACATCCTTGCCGCTCGTCAGAGATTTTATTTGTGGCTGCGGCAAGTTATGTCTCACAGGCTGGTAAGTGTTCATGTGATGTATGACACTCACTTTGTAAATGCACGCCTTGTTGGACTAACGCTGCTTTTTCCAATATGCACTTGTCCAGAGATTTTGATGTTAGCTGCAACTGCTGGTGCAGAGCATCGTCTGAACACAGTGCTTGGTACTTAATCCCTCCTTCACGTAGCTTTTCCTCATATGAGTTTGCTTGTAACAACAGCTGAGCTTGTGAGAGCTCTTTCTGACGTTGCAATTCATTCTCCCAGGTCTCCTTATCAAATTGAAACTGTGCCATGAGTTTTAGATACTCCTCACAGGTTGCCACGTGGTCCTCTGTCTCGCGTTCCAACTGTATTTCAAGAGCTTCTGCCCTGTTGGCCTCAAGGTAAAATTTAGCTTTTAGCAAGAGTGCTATTTTAGCTAGCTGTTCATAACCTGACTTTTTTATGGCTGCAGAAGTTACACTGCCTGCAACTTCCCTCAGCTCGTCCAATAACTCTGTTGAGTTCATGCAGTCCACCTGTTCACCATATGGACATAAGGAATCTGTGAGCATCGTCAGGGCTGTCTCCAGCCAGTCCTTTCCATCACATGGAGCAACATTAGCATTTTCAGCTTCAGTTAAATCTGCCATGGTTGTATTTACTGTTCAGCAAAACCTGTCTGGTTAAACCGTCGCAATCTTAGAGTTTTTCAACAGGTAAATGTTTGTATTTAAGTGAGCAGTGAGTTTCACACACTATTTTAGCTCTGGGTTTTATCAACAGTACTGTTATAAGCCAACTTTCCAATAAATGGGCCCCTGTGTTTAGGCCTCACCCCATTAATATTGTAAGTAAACGCTTCCTTTGGCAGTGTTACTTAATATGAGCTTAATTCTAACAGATACTAGAGCCAGGCTAGTTCAGTGTTTATTTACTCCAATCCACTTAAAATTAAATAAACCTACAATATTTTCTAAGAAGACTGACAGCAACTTTGTAGTTGCAAACGCCCCTTAAGCAGTTTAATTTACTGGAATTTGCTATTTAAACAGTAACTCATAAACCAGGCTTGATTAACATTTTTATCTACCCACATGCGTCTTTTTAGAAATAAAATGAAACGAGTTTGCAGCTCTCAGTTCTGAAAAACTGTTATACCCTTTTTTCAACAGCAGGTGGCAGTGTAAGCTTACTTTTACTGGTAGTCACTGACGACTTCCTGTGAACCATCCTGTTGACATCCGGTCGTTAGCCGTTAGCTACGATTAGCAACGGTCGAACACGGTTCAAATCAGCATTTATGGATGGATTTAAAGCTTTACGTGGCGTCGCTTCACAAGCACGCTCTTTATGCATAGACTCATGAGTTTAAGAACGAATGTCAGGGCTTTATTCAGCTTTTTTAAACACAAAGGAAGACTCCGTTAAAAACGAGCTTCATTTCCGGGGTCACATGACTTTACAGACACGTGAACATCGGGCTGGGCTTTTCGCACTGACGCTAGAGTGAGTGGACGTACACGGCGTTACATCACCAGCTTCTCAGAGAATCAGAACGTCCCAAACAGCGGTCCTCGACCAATCACAGCTCGTGTGCACTCGCCTTAAGCTAGCTGTTAGTATCAACAGTCCGGTCAAATTATCGCCCATTAAAGCCTCAAAAATGCACAATTTACTTTGAGAATGTAGCGAATCAGAATAGAAGCAGCTCTGAGTTGGTGCTCAGCTCCACAGACAACGTTTCACCATTTAAAACATGACTCGTTGAGTCCAGTAACAGAACCGGCTCGAACTTGCAGAACCCCCGGTCATGCGAGAGTTTCAAACAGAATGAATGCGTTAGGCCCTCTGTTTACAGCTTAATTACACAAACAGAATGACAATTTACAGCACCAAAAAGAACATCAACGCAATTCTGCATCTTTCTGAACCCCACAGCCGTAAAATATGTCTGTACCAAGGTCAAAACTCTGACTTTTTTATGCCAACATGACGAGTTATTCACAGTATCACAAGTCACATATAATTTATCTCTTCAGAAACGTTACGAGCCACCAATTATGTAGTTTAAAACACATACGGGCCACCAATTATGTAGTATGTCAGGACAGCTTTGCTGTAGACACACTAATAATTAATTATTCTTAAAGCTAGTTCAAGCACAAGGAATATTAATTGTTTAATTACAACGGATTCTTTTCTTTTTCGAGTTAAACTTCTGCCATGTGACCGAGATAACTGTGAGTGGATTGTTTAATCAGTGACATGAGACGCCATTTTATCTTTGACCCATCAGAATAAATGCGGTCATTTATTTAACAGAATCAAAATTTAACACCAAAACATGTACACATTGATTTGCTGATCTGTTTCTGATTAATAAACTTGGCACGCTTTACTAACAAGACAACAGAGCATTACTGATTGAGGCTGATTCACCTCTGAAGGCATCTAGATTACTGGCAAATAGCAAGGTTAAGAGAGGAGAAATAGAAGTTTAAAGATTTAAAAAGGTATGAAAGCTATGTGTGGAACCAGGACATTGCACCTTTCCTCCGACATCCCTCTCAGCTTTCCGGTACACTTCAGGACGTGCAGCGACTTTGTTACCTTAGATGGGGGATACCTCCACTCCGGAACAGAAGTCCATTAGTACGCTCCTTTTCCAGCGTCTCCGGTTAAAGTAGCTGGGGGTCATCAGAATAAATGCGAAGTACTCAGTTCCACCGAATAAGCTTCCTTAGAAGTGGAGCATTTACTGCTCGGGTTGAGTGCACAGCGATGCGAGCTGTGACTCCGCTAAATGGAGGGACCCCTTGGCACATGGTCCCATCCATCTGCTGCTTAAGTGAGTCTCATCTCTGACCGAAAGTTCCAGCAAGACTTAGAAGAGACTAAGACTCGTGAAGACTCCGACTGAGTTCCAGGACTGAACTCCAGGACTGCACTTCAGGACCGAACTCCAGGACCGAACTGAGTTACAAGACCGAACTGAACAGTTCCACGAAGTGTTCCTTCTAAAGGGGTATACACTTCCTGTTACGTGGTACTTCCTGATTGGTTGAAACAACCAGCAGGGAGGTGGTTCTAGTGATGTCAAGAGGGTCACTAGAAGTCAAGAGACAGCAGGAATGTTTACGAACGGTTAGTACAGACAGAGAAATATTATGACGAAGTGAGACAAACGCAGGTGCCAGTTGAAGTTATTTACTGTCTGCTAGTTTTAAAAACAAGACACTTCGTTCTAATAACTCGTCTCTGTTTGTCTCTGACTTTCGACCGACATCACTAAATGCACACTTACTTCATAAATAGGTATTTAACTGTATGATCAAAAATCTGCTGAGGTTTAAAAATCATAAATACTGTTTCACAGTTGATTTAAATGAGTGGTTCACTTCAACATTTAGAAATGGTATGAACTAAACACACATTTGATTATCAAGATATTGTAAAATAGTAATGATAATATAAAAAAGAAGAATGTTCTTTCAATTGATTAAT
The DNA here is from genome assembly GCF_014905685.2 of Nematolebias whitei. NCBI lineage: Eukaryota > Metazoa > Chordata > Actinopteri > Cyprinodontiformes > Rivulidae > Nematolebias > Nematolebias whitei. The sequence goes on along the minus strand of NC_056506.1, from coordinate 10,777,060 downwards.
TCAGGATACAATTAAATAGTCTTGTGATGAGATCATTTGTATTTCTGGATTCAAATCAATGAAATAACAGTTCCTGTCCCCTGAAGGTCTTCAGAGACAGGTTGAGGTCGGAGGCCTAGTTCACTACAATAGCAAAGACTTTTAAGTTATCATCATCAACCGTGCATAACATCATCAAAATATTCAGAGAATCTGGAACAATCGCTGTACGTAAGGGTCAAGGCCGTAAAACTCTACTGGATGCTCGTGATCTCCGGGCCCTTAAATGTCACTGCACCTCAAACAGGAATGCCACTGTCAAGGTAATGACAGAATGGGCTCAGGAATACTTCCAGAAAGCATTGTCAGTGAACACAATCCACCGTGCCATCCGCCGTTGCCAGCTGAAACTCTACAGTGCAAAGAGGAAGCCATTTCTAAGCAAGCTCCACAAGCTCAGACGTTTGCACTGGGCCAGGGGTCATTTAAAATGGAGTGTGGCAAAATGGAAGACTGTTCTGTGGTCAGATGAGTCATGATTTGAAGTTCTTTATGGAACACTAGGACCCCATGTCATCCGGACCAGAGAGGACAAGGATAGCCCAAGTTGTTATCAACGCTCCGTTCATAAGCCTGCATCACTGATGGTATGGGGTTGCATGAGCGCTTGTGACATGGGCAGCTTGCATGTCTGGAAAGACACCATTATTGCAGAGAACTATGTTCAGGTTCTAGAACAACATGCTCCCATCTAGACGTCATCTCTTTCAGGGAAGACCCTGCATTTTTCAACACGATAATGCCAGATCACATTCTGCAGCAATCACAACATCATGGCTACGTAGGAGAAGGATCCTGTTACTGAAATGGCCAGCCCTCAGTCCAGATCTTTCACCTATAGAGAACATTTTGGCGCATCATAAAGAGGAAGGTGCGACAAAGAAGGCCCAAGACGATTGAAGAGTTAGAGGCTTGTATTAGACATGAATGGGAGAGCGTTCCTATTTCTAAACTTGAGAAACTGGTCTCCTCTGTCCCCAGACGTTTGTTGAGTGTTGTAAGAAGAAAGGGGGATGCCACACAGTGGTAAAAATGGACTTGTTCCAACTTTTTTGGGATTTGTTGACGCCATGAAATATGGAAACAACAGATTTTTCCCTTAAAATTATACATTCTCTCAGTTTAAACTTTTGATCTGTGATTTGTGTTCTATTCTGAATAATATATTAGATGTTGGCACCTCCACATCATTGCATTCATTTTTTTTTCACAATTTGTTTAGTGTCCCAACTTTTTTGGAATCCGGTTTGTATACAAAGTACGTGTATACATATACATGTATAAATATATATGTATACGTATACATATATATGTATACGTAAACATACATACACACACACACACACACACACAGGTTTGTTTTGCTATCTTTATGGGGCCTTTGCATTGACTTCCATTCATTTTTCATTCATTTCTATAGCCTAACCATGACCTTTATCCATAACCTAACCATTACCAGTACATACCTAACCCTAAATCTAACACATCCTCAATTCACACCTTAGTCCTAAACCTAGCCCCTAACCCACCAACGGGACTTCTTCTTATGGGGCCCGGGCTTTGGGCCCCATAAGGAGCAATTGGTCCTCACAATGTAGTATAAGTTGGAAAAATGGGCCTCACAAAGTAGCATAAACAAGGACACACACACACACACACAAAATATCAAAGCAACTTTATTTGAATACTGTAAATGTTATACGTCAATAAAATTGTAACAGTTAAAAAAAATTAAAGACTACTGTTATTTGTAGAAACAGAAAAACAAATTGCTACATCTGCAGTTATGTATGAAATATAATCTTAAAATATCATCAGTGGAATCTTAACCATGTGCTTTAATTCTGTGTTAGTTTGGCTGCTCCAAAACATGTAACAATAATTAAAAATAAAATTTGGCCAATAGCTCAGGTAAAAATGCTGACCTATTGAACATTTCTACATTTTTCACTGCTTCAGTAAAGAAATCACATCAGACACAATCCTCTGAATAAAGTAATCTGACCCAGACCACACCATGAAGTCACAGTACTCCTGCTTTGTCACAAACAACTGAGCTTGTACCTGGTGTACCTGTGTGACCTCTGCTTGGTTCATAGGACCCGTTTGTGTTGTCAATGCAGAAATGTTTCTTAACTGAGGCACCGAGGACTCCAGCATCTTTGGCACAATGAGGGCATTTTATTTTCAAAACACCATTGCCACAGCAGGTGCAGGAGAGCAGAGCATCCAGAGAAGCTCTGAGGTATTGCCAGCTGAAGTTCATGTGTAGTCTGGAGGCACAAACTCTCAGATCCTGATGCTGCGGTCCAGCGATGGCTTCATATGTCTGGCTGGCTGTTTTCTCATCCCCATCTGACAAACACCAAAAAAAAAATTATCATCTCCTCTAAACATCATTATCCTTTGCTTTTATCTGTAATTTTCAAGTTTTGAATGTTTGTGTCATGACATACTTGGTTTAAAGTGCAGTGACCACACATTACTGTCCCATCCTTCTCCAAGGACATCCATGGCTTTAGACGAGCTTCAGACAGGAACTGACTGATTAACCTGAAATGATACAATTACACGTTAATACAGGTCTGTTTAGTTAGTGCTGATGATCATATGTTTCACTATTGTGGACATCTGCTGGTGTTTACTGACTGTAAGAACAGTCAGAAGTTAGATACAAAGTCAGGATGTGCAATATGGCATAGAATTCATATCCTGGCGATATTGTCTACAGTGATGAGAAGCTACACAAAATTATACACTAATTATATCAGTTTGGTTTTTTTTGGCCGGTGTTCTGTCCATTCAGCATACAGGTCCTTCTCAAAAAATTAGCATATTGTGATAAAGGTCAGTATTTTCCATAATGTAATGATAAAAATGAAACTTTCATATATTTCAGATTCATTGCACACCAACTGAAATATTTCAGGTCTTTAATTGTTTTAATACTGATGATTATGACATACAGCTCATGAAAACCCAAAATGCCTGTTCCAAAAAATTAGCATATTTCATCCCACCAATGAAAGACAAGTGTTTTTAATATAAAAAACGCCAACCTTCAAATAATCATGTTCAGTTATGCACTCAATACTTGGTTGGGAATCCTTTTGCATGAATGACAGCTTCAATGCGGCGTGGCATGGAGGCAATCAGCCTGTGGCACTGCTGAGGTGTTATGGAGGCCCAGGATGCTTCGATAGCGGACTTAAGCTCATCGAGAGTGTTGGATCTTGCGTCTCAACTTTCTCTTCACTATATCCCACAGGTTCTCTATGGGGTTCAGGTCAGGAGAGTTGGCAGGCCAATTGAGCACACTAATACCATGGTCAGTAAACCATTTACCAGTGGTTTTGGCACTGTGAGCAGGTGCCAGGTCGTGCTGAAAAATGAAATCTTCATCTCCATAAAGCTTTTCAGCAGATGGAAGCATGAAGTGCTCCAAAATCTCCTGATAGCTAGCTGCATTGACCCTGCCCTCGATAAAACACAGTGGACCAACACCAGCAGCTGACATGGCACCCCAGACCATCACTGACTGTGGGTGCTTCACACTGGACGTCTGGCATTTTGGCATTTCCTTCTCCCCAGTTTTCCTCCAGACTCTGGCACCTTGATTTCCGAATGACATGCAAAATTTGCTTTCATCCAAAAAAAGTACTTTGGACCACTGAGCAACAGTCCAGTGCTGCTTCTCTGTAGCCCAGGTCAGGCGTTTCTGCCGCTGTTTCTGGTTCAAAAGTGGCTTGACCTGGGGAATGCAGCACCTGTAGCCCATTTCCTGCACACGCCTGTGCACGGTGGCTCTGGATGTTTCTACTCCAGACTCAGTCCACTGCTTCCGCAGGTCCCCCAAGGTCTGGAATCGGCCCTTCTCCACAATCCTCCTCAGGGTCCGGTCACCTCTTCTCGTTGTGCAGCGTTTTCTGCCACACTTTTCCCTTCCCACAGACTTCCCACTGAGGTGCCTTGATACAGCCTGGGAACAGCCTATTCGTTCAGCAATTTCTTTCTGTGTCTTACCCTCTTGCTTGAGGGTGTCAATTATGGCCTTCTGGACAGCAGTCAGGTCGGCAGTCTTACCCATGATTGCGGTTTTGAGTAATGAACAAGGCTGGGAGTTTTTAAAAGCCTCAGGAATCTTTTGCAGGTGTTTAGAGTTACGTCGTTGATTCAGATGGTTAGGTTAATAGCTTGTTTAGAGAAACTTTTCATGATATGCTAATTTTTTGGGACAGGCATTTTGGGTTTTCATGAGCTGTATGCCATAATCATCAGTATTAAAACAATTAAAGACCTGAAATATTTCAGTTGGTGTGCAATGAATCTGTAATATATGAAAGTTTCATTTTTATCATTACATTATGGAAAATAATGACCTTTATCACAATATGCTAATTTTGTTAGAAGGACCTGTACATGTGATGGTATCTTACATTTAGTTAATATGCATGTGCGCACATGCACATTTTACAATAACGTTCAGAGGAGCTGTATGATTATCCTACACTGCAAGATGCAACAAAAAGTAAGTTAGTAAATTGTTTTGGTGCAAAGTACACATGGTATTATTGTGTATTTACCCAATTTACAGTGTGCAATTGTAGTGAACCTAACCTGATGTCAAAACTAAGCCTAAGGTCAAAACCCTTGACCTTAAGAACCTTGTGGGACAGAAACTGTCATTTCATTGATCTACATCCAGAAATACAGTTTGAACCATCCTGAGACTTTCTTTCTTGAATTAATCAAGTAGAAATGACAATTCTCTATGATCATTACTATTTTACAAATGTTTTGATAATCAAATTGTGTTAGTTCAAACAATGTTTACAGGTTGAAGAGAACTACTCATTTTTATTTACATAAACAGTAAGTAATGATTTTTATTCCTCATTCAAAGAAGAAATCAGGTTAATATGCATTTCTTGATTTTCTGTCTTCAATGAGCAAGTTTGTAAGTGTGTGTCAAAGTTCGAGGTTCGGTCAACTAAAAAGTTTACTGAAAAGAAATGTCATGTTTAACTTTCACAGCAGATACTAGGTGAATTGACTCCACGAAGTCTGAAGTTCTCCAACAATCTTTCTGTCTGTTTTAAACAATCTTAATCTCTATCCTTGACTTTCCATAACACCTTACATCACAAACCACACCTCTGTTCTGGTCTATCCACCAATCAAAAAGCTCTCAAATGAACCGGGAGTCGAACCCATTTAAATGTGGCAACTTCCCAGTTCTCTCTGGTGTGTGTCGAGATGAGACGAGACGAGATGAGAAGAGCTTGAAAGAGTGGGAGACGCAAAGAGTTCAGAGTTCTTGGATGCAAACGCAGGCATTCAAGCTGATCCAGAGGCGATGTTGGGAATTATAACTTCTGTTTGGATAACCTCACACGACTCCTAAGGGTTCTTAGCTGTCCTCACGGAGACGCTGAAAAGAGTCAAAAGGAGAACTCTACACCGACGCTGATTTTTATCATCTGCAAGGTAAAAGTTCTATTTCGACCAAGCGTACCGTTGGCCAAGCTGATTTTCCAAAGAGCGTGTTGTTCTGGTACTACAGATAAATTCCCTCACACATCTCTCTGTAAGATAAATCTCCATTTTCCATCTTTAAACTCTCCTTTCTGCTAGAAAATTAATCCAGATGTTTTCATTAATGTCTGTGGTGAAGCAACGGAAAATCATGGCCGTATGGTTTTCCTGATTGTAAAACTGATTAATTGATGTCTGCCGTTTTAGCTGAAAAGTGAAAACAATCGCCGTATTGTTCTCACTTCCTGTAAAACTATGCTGTTGTTATTTTCATATTTTGCCAAATTAATGTAAATGTTTGATGTTAAACTTTGATTCTGTAAATAAATGACCGCATTCATTTTGATGGGTCAAAGATAAATAACGTCTCTCGTTACATTTCTGTTAAATTCAATGCACAACATTTACACAGTCCAGAAAAATGAAGAACCCGTTTAATGTATGAATATATCTCAGCATATGTCATACTACACAATGCATTTCCTGAACCATAAGTAAATCGTTTTGGTGAAGCTTTGCGTGTAATATGTGCTTGACTTCAGGTGGATCGAAAACTACATTTGTTTATGTGCGAACACTGCAAGCGAAGTTAGTCTGAGCTTTGTGAATTTAAACAATATAAGGATAATATAATCATTCTGCTGCCTTAACTGTTAACTCAGGGTTTCATACAGCAGTTTAACTGCTAAGTTAGGGCGAACTGAGGCATCAGGGTACAATACAGCTGTTAAAAACAAAATATATGATGATCTGACAGGTTAACTGTTAACTCAGGGTGTAAAACAGCTGTTATTCATGGCGGATTGAGGCGTCAGGGTGTCATACAACTATTATTCAGGGCGGATTGTGGCGTCAGGGTATCATACAGCGGTTAATAATAAAATATGATTATTTGATAGGTTAACTGCTATGTGATGGTGTGATATGGCTAATTAAATAGAAGTGTATGGTGCTCACTGTGGATAGATGCAGCCGTCAGTTTGCGCTATGAGTATGGCAATCAGTGCTACGC
>NC_056506.1:10768466-10770374 GCF_014905685.2 Nematolebias whitei | reverse complement strand
TGCTCTCAGCCATTTGTTTCCTAAGTATTTGAGATACTTACCTTGTGATTTTTGTGTCAGCAGTTCCTCGTTTTGCCGTGCCCGTTCCAGTCCTGGTCTCTCAGTTCCTGTCTGGTCTCTCGTGCCATTGCCTTTCGGATCTTGGATGTCCGTGCACTGTCTCTGGGACTCATGCCTCTTCGACCCGTTGAACTCACTCCAGTGCCCAGGAAGCTGTAAGACAAGAACAACAATATCAATATCTACTCACCTGTGTCACTTACCTGCTCCTGCCTAAAAGACTATTCCCCCTCTTCCAGGAGTTCCGGTCCCAGGGCCTGTATATATTGTATATATATCAACACTGTAAATAAATAACTTTTTTGTAGCCTGAGTCTTGAGTCGTTCTGGGTCTCGTTACAACTGGGTTGCCCGAAATCATAACAGAAATGCTCCAGCCAGACCAAACCCAGAACGAGGCTCGGGACGACCAAGCCACGTCCTCCTCGCAAACGGAACGGGTAAACCAGCTGGAGAAGATCCTCACCCAAATGATAAAACAACAACAGCAGACACAAGCTAACCTACAGGAGCTTGGGGTATGGTTTTCTCCATTAAACCGACTCTCTCCCCTTCTCCTCCTACAGCCGCAGCAGAATCTTCTGTGAACAGCCCGACATGCACATGCTCGGCGAGGCACCCGTCGGAGCAACAAGTATTGGTAAAACCTTCCGAACTTTTTTCCGGTGACTCGGATCAATGTGACGGTTTCCTCCTCCAATGCGAGCTTGCTTTAGCGGGGCCCCTAGACTTTATGCCACAGACAATGCTAAAATCACTTATTTTACGAGTCAGTTAAAGGGTAACGCACTCCGGTGGGCAACTTCTTTCCTCCTCCAACATGATTTGAAAATTGTCACTTTTAGCTCGTTACTCACTGAATTTTGTAGAATATTCGACAGGCCATTATCGGGTCCCAACGCTGAGAAACGTCTCCTGGGCTTACTTCAGGGCCGGTGACCAGTAGCCGAACACGCCTTCGAGTTCCGCATCCTCACGGCACAAACAGGGTGGAACGAGAGGGCGCTGCAGGGGACTTTCTTAAACTCCTTGTCCGATCCGTTAAAGGATCAGATCGCCGCAAGAGATGAGCCGTCCAACTTCGACGCTCTCATTAATTTAGCCATAGCAATCGACGAACGTTTCCTCGAGCGGCGGCGCGAACGAGACTACAACTCCCAAAGGACCACCACTTCCGGTTTGGGTCAGTCACTCAATGTTGTCCGTAGCAAAGATCCGTCTGAGTACTACAAACCCCAGAGTCATCAAGCCTTCACGTCTCCTCCTCCACTCGCTCTACCTGAATCTGGACCCATGCAGGTTGGACACACCCGCCTAACTCCCAACGTTAAACAAAGATGCAGGGAACAAGGGTTATGCTTCTATTGCGGCCAAGATAGGCATCTTATTGCCGCCTGTCTGTTTCGGGGAAACGAGAACACCCACCAATAAAGAGGGAGATATTGGTGGGGACTTCTTCGCTCTCCCCATTAAGTAGATTGACCATTGCTACAGTCATTCAAAATAATCACAACCGTTTCCCTGTTTCTGCACTCATAGTCTCTGGCGCAGAAAAAAATTTAATCAGTCAAAGTATTAACTTTGTGTTTTTGAAACCATTAGTGAAAAGGCCAGACTTCAGGGGTATCTGAGGCAGGCTTGAAACACAAGAGTCAGGGTGGCTTCTGGGTAATACCAGATGGCTAGGCCTCAGACTGACGAAGCCTCTTGGATGAGGGGCGAAACGTTTCTTTTTAACAAAAAAAACGAAGTCCAGATGACATGATTCAACCTTTTTTTGTTGTTATATACCTGGATGACTGAGAAAACAAACTTTGTGTTTTTGAAACCATTAGTGAAAAGGCCAGA
>NC_056506.1:10767256-10768366 GCF_014905685.2 Nematolebias whitei | reverse complement strand
TTCCATAGCGGGGGTCACGGGCGAAACCCTAGCCCAGGTTCAACACCGCACCATCGACTTACACCTGATAACATCTGGCAACCATCATGAGCACGTTAATTTCTTTGTCTTCAATTCTACTCATAATCAAATAATTTTGGGGTATCCTTGGTTAAAGCTCCACAACCCTCACATTAATTGGGAGCTTGGCAGGATAGAGAAATGGAGCGGGAGGTGTTTAAAACACTGCCTCCGCTCTGGGATCTCTAACCCCATTAAACAAGACGCCAACGTAGAAGAGATCGATCTAACTTCCATTCCGTCCGAGTATCACGATCTCTCTCCTGTTTTTAGTAAGCAGAAAGCTTTGTCTCTGCCGCCGCACCGACCTTACGACTGTGCCATAGACCTTTTTCCAGGTGCTCCCTTACCGGTCAGCCGCCTGTACAACCTCTCGGGACCAGAGAGGGATTCCATGAAAGAGTACATTGAAGAATCACTTGATTCAGGAATCATTCGTCTGTCCACCTCCCCGGTAGGGGCCGTTTTTTTCTTTGTCTCCAAGAAAGACAAGACCCTCCGCCCTTGCATCGATTACCGTGGGTTAAATAATATTACAGTCAAGAACAAGTATCCTCTTCCTCTCAGATTCCATACATGAGCAGTTACAGTCAGCCACCATCTTCACAAAATTAGACTTACGTAATGCCTACCACTTGGTACGCATAAAGGAAGGTGACGAATGGAAGACGGCCGTCCGAACCCCGTTAGGTCACTTCGAATATCTCGTTATGCCGTTTGGTCTCACTAACGCCCTTGCCGTCTTCCAGGCGCTAGTGAATGACGTACTTAGGGACTTTTTAGGGGATTTAGTTTTTGTATACCTCGATGATATTTTAATTTACTCACGTGACAAAGAGGAGCACATCAGAAGGGTCAGAACGGTACTTCAGCGTTTATACGAGAATCAATTATTCGTCAAAGGCGAAAAATGTGAATTTCATGCTTCGTCAGTCTCTTTTCTGGGGGTTTATTTTCAGAGAGGGGCATTATCGTACCGACCCTGAGAAGATTAGAGCTGTAGTCGAATGGCCCATTCCTGAGACTCGCAAACAGCTTCAGCGTTTTTTA
>NC_056506.1:10765916-10767156 GCF_014905685.2 Nematolebias whitei | reverse complement strand
GGTCCCACATATCAGTGGATTTTGTCACAGGACTTCCCCCGTCCGAAGGGAACACGGTCATTTTGACTGTCATTGACAGATTTTCTAAGTCAGCACATTTCATTCCTCTAGTTAAGTTACATCCGCTCTTGAGACCGTGCAACTTTTGGTTCAGCATGTTTTTCGTATCCACGGCATCCCCTCCGACATTGTCTCTGACCGTGGTCCACAGTTTATTTCTCAGGTTTGGCGTTCGTTTTGTAACACCCTGGGGGCATCTTCAAGTCTAACTTCGGGATTCCACCCGCAGTCTAATGGCCAGGCTGAGAGATGCAACCAAGAACTCGAGAACACCCTTCGTTGCATTGTGGAAAGCAATCCTTCAGCCTGGTCTCAACATCTGGTGTGGGTAGAGTATGCCCACAACGCCCACAGATCCACAGGTATGTCTCCATTTGAAGCCTCTCTGGGTTACCTGCCCCCCATTTCCTAGTCTTGAGACGGACATCACGGTGCCGTCTGTCCAGCACCACTTCCATAGATGTCAACGCGTTTGGCTGCAAACAAGAGCAGCCCTCCTGCGCACCGCGGCCCAGAATAAGAGGTTCGCCGACCGACACCATTCCTCCGCCCGTCCTACCAGGTGGGCCAAAAGGTATGGCTTTCCACGAGAGACATACAGTTAAAGGACATCCCCAGAAAGATGGCTCCACGATTCATAGGTCCCTTCATCATCACTAAGATAATCAACCCCACAACAGTCCGCCTTCAACTTCCCAGCTCCATGAGGATCCACCCCACATTCCACGTCTCTCAGATTAAACCAGTCTCTGAGAGTCCACTGTGCCCGCCTGCCAACCTCCCTCCACCAGCCCGGTTGATCGACAATCACCCCGCCTTCACGGTTCATGCCATTTTGGACATCAGACGTCGAGGCAGGGGTTTCCAGTATCTCGTGGACTGGGAGGGATACGGTCCGGAGGAGAGATCCTGGATTCCCCACTCGTTCATCTTGGACCCATGTCTCATCACGACCTTCTTCAGAGCACACCCCGAAAAGCACCTCAGGTCGCCTAAAGGCGATTCTTGAGGGGGGGGGGGGGGTGTAATGTGAGAGTAGCTCTGGCTGCAGCTCCAAGTACAAAGTAATAAGGTCGATCACATTTTGTTAAGAGGTGGGACACAATCTTATTTATGTTAAAGCAGAGACACAAAGCCCAAGTGTATTGTTGAGAGTAGCTCTGGCTGCAGCTCCAAGATG
>NC_056506.1:10762670-10765816 GCF_014905685.2 Nematolebias whitei | reverse complement strand
TGCTCTCAGCCATTTGTTTCCTAAGTATTTGAGATACTTACCTTGTGTTTTTTGTGTCAGCAGTTCCTCGTTTTGCCGTGCCCGTTCCAGTCCTGGTCTCTCAGTTCCTGTCTGGTCTCTCGTGCCATTGCCTTTCGAATCTTGGATGTCTGTGCTCTGTCTCTGGGACTCATGCCTCTTGGACCCGTTGAACTCACTCCAGTGCCCAGGAAGCTGTAAGACAAGAACAACAATATTAATATCTACTCACCTGTGTCACTTACCTGCTCTTGCCTAAAAGACTATTCCCCCTCTTCCAGGAGTTCCAGTCCCAGGGCCTGTATATATTGTATATATATATCAACACTGTAAATAAATAACACTTTTTTGTAGCCTGAGTCTTGAGTCGTTCTGGGTCTCGTTACAACTGGGTTGCCCGAAATCGTAACAATTGTTGTTCATGCATTGCAGGGCAAGGCAGGTCTAATAGGAAAATGTTGATACTTTTTTTTTTATTATTAATTACTTTAATTGCATTTTAAGCCCATATGGTTTTGTACTCGGGCAGCACGGTGGCGCAACTGGTAGAGCTGCTGCCTCTCAGCGAACAGGTCCCTGGTTCAAACCCTGGTCCAGGGGCCTTCTGGGTGGAGTTTGCATGTTCTCTCCGTGCATGCGTGGGTTTTCTCCGGGTACTCCGGTTTCCTCCCACAGACCAAAAACATGCATGTTAGGCTGATTGGTAACTCTAAATTGTCCCTAGGTGTGAGTGAGAGAGTGAATGGTTGTTTGTCTCGTTTGTCTGTGTGGCCCTGTGATGGACTTGCGACCCGTCCAGGGTGTACCCCGCCCCTCGCACAGTGATCGCTGGACATGGGCACCAGCGGCCCCCGTGACCCAAAATGGAATAAACGGGTAAAGATAATGGATGGATGGATGGATGGATGGATTGATTTTGGACTCAGTGCAGCTCCAGATTAAGTGTCCCCTCAGAAGAGCTCCATGTCACTTGTGACAAACTGTGACATGAGCTGCTTAGAAGATAAGTGTCTCACTCTTCTAATGGGCAAAGTGCTCGATTCAAATGATCAAAGATTCAGCTCTGCCACAAATACCTTAATCTCTTTAAAATGCAGTAAGCAGATAAATAGTGTGTACTATTTGTGTACTACATACACAACACACCAAAGAGCACTGTAGAGAGAAATTAATTAATAGTTGTTTTTATTAGTTTTATTCATGTAGCACTAGAAATATACCTGGCTAGAGACATGTCACTTCTGGGTAAATGAGGTGTACGGAGTAGAAAAGGAGGCAGCAATGCTTGTTCTGGCACCTGATTTCTTCTTAACGCTCCCACTACGTGGCTCGCAGCCTGTGTGGGGTTTGATTTTGGCTGAGCGGCAGATCGTGTTATGTGTGCTGTTCTGGCCTTCAGCGTGTCCTTGGTCCTCTCCCAGTCTACATATTAACAATTACAGACAAATATATGGACAACAATATAAAACTTTTATTTGCAAATTACATTTTTGTTTATGCGTTAACCTGTAAATAACAAATTAAGTGTCTCCGCTGAAAAAAAATACAGCAGTACAAGGGTTTATTCTTTAGCTAGTGACTTTATGGGGCGGCACGGTGACGCAACTGGTAGAGCTGTTGCCTCTCCGCGAGCAGGTCTCTGGTTCAAATCCCCGTCTGGGGGCCCTTCTGGTTGGAGTTTGCATGTTCTCTCCACGCATGTGTGGGTTTTCTCCGGGTACTCTGGTTTCCTCCCACAGACCAAAAACATGCATGTTAGGCTGATTGGTAACTCTAAATTGTCCCTAGGTGTGAGTGAGAGAGTGAATGGTTGTTTGTCTCTGTGTCCCTGTGATGGACATTACGACTCATCCAGGTAGTACCCCAGTGATTCACCCCCAGTGATTGCTGGACATGGGCACTGGCAACCCCCGTGACCCAAAATGGAAGAAGTGGGTAAAAGATAATTGAAGGATAGGGACTTTATGTTAAGCAAAGCAGAAAGAATATCAATATTTCATCTCTAGAGGTCAGCAAAGCTTTGCTCTGGATAAAATTCTGTTCAAGTTTCTATGGAAAAATAAGGCTCATAAAATAAATATGTATTATCTCAAATTCTTTAGCTGAAGGAAGTTTCAATATTTTTACATTTACTGTCTTTATAGCACACCTGCACAGAAACTCTCCCCTCTCCCGATGACCAGGTGCTGACGCTGTCCTTGAACAGCGTAAGGCGATCAAAAGCTTCTGGTCATGACAACATACCTGGTCGTGTGCTGAGGGACTGTGCAGGGGAACTTGCAGCAGTCTTCACGGATATCTTTAACATCTCGCTGAGTCAGGCCATTGTCCTCACCTGTTTCAAAGCCACCACCATCAACCCTGTCCCAAAGAAGGCATCGCCCTGTTCATTGACTTCAGCTGGGCATTCAACACCATAATCCTGTTATGAATGCGGGTGTATCCAGATGAAAGACCAGAACTGAACAGAGACAAGGACTCAGATAATAGTTTACAGTGTTTATTTTTTCATTTAGCCTTTTATTTATCCAGGTTAGTCTCATTGAGCCACGATAACTCATTTTCAAGAGAGACCTGTTTAGGGAGCACATGGTGGGGGTTAAGGGCCTTGCTCATGGGCCCAGAGTGGGGCGAATGAGGGTGGGGGCAAGTGTGGGTGTTTCACCTACCCCACCCACAATTTTGATTTTGATGTTTACAAGATGGTGATAAAAGACATCAATGTGAGGGAACGGGAACACCTGGAGAGAGAGCGGTAATTTAAAGGGCTGTGGTTGGATGAGAATTGATCTTGATGAATTGTTCTTACGGTGTGTGGCAGAAAACAGAATGAGAAGGTATTTTATCCAGATGGTATCCAGTGGCACATGGTGAAACAACAAGTAGATTAGGCAAGTAGTGGAAGGCATCCAGCAGTTGTAGAGAGGCAGGAGGAGTCACAGTTCACATGGAACGCAAGCAGGGCAGGTAACAGCAAGATCCAAACTCTGAGGAAGCACAGAGGAAAAACACATTAGTTTCCACTAATATCAAAGAATAACTGGCCAGAACACAACTACCGTTGGTAGGCAATGTCCCAGTGCCTGCAGAGTGGTTCCTTAATCTTCTTATACTCCTCCTGGGTGTTG
>NC_056506.1:10744537-10762570 GCF_014905685.2 Nematolebias whitei | reverse complement strand
CAAACCATTTTAGATGTTGCAGTGAACTAATCTATTTTATTAACTGTGTAATGATTTTTATTCTCATGCAAAGTTAGAACTCATGTCAAAGCTGTTACAGAGTAATTATGCCTTTTCTGATTTCTGCTTTTGAATGAGCAAGTGTACGTTGGTCCAAGGTTGGAGTCAAACGCAAAACAAGTTGTTAGAACGAACTGTCATGTTTTTAGAATCCTCTCAGACGTAAATATAGAGGTTTTGGCACCTGTTTCTGAAACGCGCCAAAACAAAACTCTCTCTGTCTGTGAGAACATTTCTGATCTTTCCATAACAATTCTTGCTGCATTCTAACCTTTTACGTCACAAAACACACCCCGTCTGGTCGGTTCTGGCCAATGGGAATACTCCCAGATGAACCGAAAAACAGCTCTTTAAAATGTCGGTACTTCCTGGTCTACTCAGTTCTGGGATGGTGCTGGAACGGTTCTGGACAGTTCTGTTCAGTTCTGATGGAGTGCTGTTGAAGTTCTGTTGGGTTCAGTTCGAAGTTCTGTTGAAGCTCTGGAGAAGTTCTGTGAGAGACGGGATGATCCTGACATGACAACAGAGCTCTTCCGAGTTCCATGGGATTATAACATTTTCACTCGCCACTACTTCTGACGATTCACAGCATCCTAAGGAGACGCTGGACAGGTAGCGTTAACGGAGCTCCATATCTGCTGATTAACCTCAGGAAGGTAATGAGTCAAGTTTCCTACCAAGCGTACCGGGGAGAGCTGGGTTCTGATGGAGAGTGTCAATTCTGGTGAACACTTCCCCTCCCATACCATCTTTACTCCCTCTAAACTTCTTTCCCATCTTTAAACTTTTTATCAAGTAGAGATTCTTCCAGATATTTAGAAATGTCTGGGTAAAATGCTCATCCACATCCGTGTGGGTAAAAGATCATAATTGTACAGTTTCATAAATGTCTGTGGTGAAGCAACGGAAAAATCATGGCCGTATGATTTTTCCTGATTGATTGCTTATGTTGTTATTTTCATAATTTGCCAAATTAATGTAAATGTTTGATGTTAAATTTTGATTCTGTAAATAAATGACCGCATTCATTTTGATGGGTCAAATATAAATGACGTCTCACGTTTGCATTTCATTAAATTCAATGCACGTTTTATTCAGTTCAGAAAAATGAGGAATCCGCGTTAATTGATGAATATATCCGAGCATCTGTTCATCTACAACCGTAACCCTCCCAGTCGACCAAATACTGGAACCCCCGCCCCTGGCGCCCAACGTCCAGGATGCGGCGGACCGTCAAGGCTGGATGGTTGTCAATGAGACGGGGGGGGGGGGGGGGGGGGGGGGGGCAGGAGGGCACAGTGGGCTTTCTGCAACGGGCTTGAGTTGAGACACGTGGAAGGTGGGATGAATCCGCATAGATGCGGGTAGCTGGAGTCTGACTGCCGTGGGATTCAGGATACGCGTGATACTAAAAGGACCGATGAAGTGGGGAGCCAACTTACGTGGGGTGTCCTTGAGGTGGATGTTCTGGGTCGACAGCCAGACCCTTTGTCCAACCTTGTAAGATGGAGCTGCAGATCCATGACGATCCACAATCTCCTTGTTTTTAGCAGCTGTGCGCAGCAGGGCGAGCTTAGTTTGGTGCTAGACCCGACGACATCTCCTGAAGTGATGTTGCACAGAGGGAACTGCTACATCACCTTCTTGGCTGGGAAACAACGGTGGAGCGTAACCAAGGGAGGCTTCAAATGGAGACAAACCAGTAGCAGATGATGTGTGGGTGTTGTGGGCATATTCCACCCATACCAGATGTTGGCTCCATGTGGAGGGGTTGCCCTCCACCACACAGCCTCTTATTCCTGATTGGCCCGTTCGGCCTGACCATTGGACTGCGGGTGGTAACCTGATGTTAGGCTGACAGAGGCCCCTAAAGAATTACAAAAGTTCTTCCATACCTGTAATATGAATTGGAGTCCTCTGTCAGAAACGATGTCCAATGGGATGCCGTGTACTCGAAAAACATGTTGGACCAATAGCTGGGCCGTCTCCAAGGCCAAGGGAAGCTGGGGCAACGGAACGAAATGAGCTGCTTTAGAGAATCTGTCAATGACAGTGAGAATAACGGTTTTACCATCAGAGAGGGGCAAACCAGTAACAAAGTCTAGAGAGAGATGGGACCACGGGCGGCTAGGGGTGGGAAGTGGTTGTAATTTTCCAGCGGGAGGATGGTTGCCAGTCTTACTTCTGGCTCATGTGGGGCAAGTGGGTACGTAATTCTTTATATCCTCATTCATGGAGGGCCACCAGAAGTGTCTCTTAGTCAGAGCTAGCATACGAGCAACACCTGGGTGACAAGAAAACTTATGAGTGTGGAGCCAGTTGAGTACCTTAGCCTTGATACTGGTGGGTACAAACATAGTGCCAGAAGGACCTGTCCCAGGGTCAGGTTCGGACTTGTGGGCCTCTAAGATGTCTCTTTCAATGGACCAGGTTAACGAACCAACCACACAGGATGAGGGTAGAATGTTTGGTTCCTGTTCGGTGTCCTCTGGTGGTGAGAACTGGCGAGACAGGGCGTCAGGCTTCACATTTTTGGAGCTGGGTCTGAAAGTCAATACAAAGTTAAATCTCGTAAAAAATAATGACCATCTAGCCTGTCTGGGGTTTAATCTCCTGGCCTCGCGGAGATAAGTGAGGTTCTTGTGATCAGTCCAAATGAGGAATGGCGTGTCTGTGCCCTTGAGCCAGTGTCGCCACTCCTCCAAGGCCAACTCGACGGCAAGTAGCTCACAGTTGCGTACGTCGTAAATCTGTTCAGCAGAGGAAAGGCGTTGAGAGAAGAATGCACAGGGGTGCACTTTGCTGTCAACAGGAGATCTCTGAGACAAAATGGCTCCTACGCCAGTGTCAGAAGCATTGACCTTGTAGTGAACTCGGCCTCCGATCAAAACCTGCCTCTGAAGACCTTCATGGGACAGTATTTCATTGATTTGAATTCAGAAATACAAATTAGCTCATCCAGAGACTGTCTAATTGTATCCTGAAGTAATCAATTGAAAGAACACTCTTCTTTTTATATTATCACTACTATTTTACAATATCTTGATAAATCAAAAGTGTGTTTAGTTCATATCATTTCTAAATGTTCAACCACTCATTTTAAATCAACTGTGAAACAGTATTAATTATTTTTTTTAATCCTCATTTAAATTAGAAATCAAGTTAAATGTCTTAAAAGTAATTATGCATTTTGATCTTCTGTCTGAATGAGAAGTAGGGATGTCGGTTGAAAGTCAGAAACAGTCAGAAATAAGTTTTTAGAACAGGCTGTATTGTTTTTAAACCTAGCAGACGGTAAAAAGAGAAACACTGGCACCTGCAAAGTTTCTCACTTCCTCAAAACATTTCCTTGTCTGAACTAAACGTTCCTAAACATTCTTGCACTTTCTTGACTTGTAATAACCCTCTGGCAACACTAGAACCACCCCCTGTTGGTTGTTTCAACCAATCAGAACCAATGTGAGGTCCTGAAGTGACCGGAAGTGAGAACTCTTTAAAAGTCCACACTTCCTGGAACTTCTAGGCTGGTGAAGTCTTCAAGTCTGTCTTCTAGTCGAGTTGGAGTCTTTGTCAAGTCTTTTCTCCAACCAGTGCTGATCTGACTTGAAAGATCCAGGAAGAAGGTAGACGCAGGCTCAACTCATTTCATCATCTTTATTAATTATTCTCAAAGATGGTTCTGCAGCAGTAGCAGCAGCATCAGTCAGAATCAGTAGAATCAACAGGTCGAAAACCTTGGAGAAAATGCAGATTAACAGTTTAGTTTTAAATGTTTTTCAATTTGCTTAAACCATATAAATTCATAAAATGTTTTAAATTGTGTAGATATATATTCTGACAAACTAGGAAGTAACCATTTTAAAGCATTTAGCCTTTAATTATATTTATTAATTTTGAATATTTTTTGGAAAATTCTAAATCTTCCAATAAATGTTACTGTAATCTCCTATTTTCATTTCTTATTTTAATTTTAGTAATTTAAAGAGAGAAATAAAAATAATATTTGACTTGCACGATTCATTCCTAAGATTACAAAATAATTACTTTCATCAAACTCATAATATAGAAAGACTAAATGTTTTAATCTAGACTAGATGTATGATCTAACTCTGAGTCTCAAAACAGCATTAGGTCAACTCAAAACTAACAGAAACTTACAATGGTACTAAACAAACACAGAGGGCCTATGTGCTTAAAAAAAAACCTCTAATTGCTCTAACATCATCACAAACTACTGTGTTGTTTACCACAAGTTTACTTCTAGACTCAAAACTGTTTGATAGGTTTATTGAGGCTGCTACTCACCGGTGCGTGTCTACTTCCCTTCATGCACTGATTGTCACAAAGAACCAAACACCTGCATTAAGAAACTAATCAGGATCACAGCAGCTACAGCATAGTTTAGGCTAGAGCTCCCCCTCTGTCTGAACTATGTAAACAACAGAAACTAAAGTTTGAATGAAAAAATGTGTTAAAATGAGGTGCAATTCAAAAGTCAAACCTGTCATTTGACACAACAGTCTTCAAGTGGGTCTCCAGAGCCTCTCAGTCTTCTGAGTCTTTGATGGAGTCTTCCACATCTGAGTGGAACCTCTGACGGACTCACAGCTTGCTGTGTATCCACCCGGGAGATGAGCGTGTTTGTTAAACAGAGTAAACGACACGAGTCCTGACAATGGCCAGCCGCTCTTACCGAAGATGCTGGAAGGTAGCGTTGAAATGGACCCGACACCGGAGCTGATTAATTTCTGCAAAGGTAACGAGTCGTGACGCGCCAAGTGTACCAGAGGTTTTGAGCTGGTGTTGAAAGGAGCGTGCCATTCTGCTGTCCGAACAGACAACCCCCTTCACCCATCTTTTCTCTTCATTCCTTCCTTTAAAACTCTTCTATTTTGCCAGTAATCTAAATGCCTTCAGAAATGTCTTGTTGTCTTATTAAGTAAAACGTGCCAAGTTTTATTAATCAGAACCATATCAGCTAATCACTTGTACATGGTTGATGTTAAATTTTGATTCTGCTCAATAAAATGACCACATTTATTCTGATGGGTCAAAGGAAATTGACGTCTCATGTCACTGATTTAAACACAATCCTCACAGTACCTCGTCACATGGCCTTAATGTAACTCGAAAGAGAGAACCCGTTATATTTAAATAATTAGTAGTGAAAGGTGCAGCTAAGCTGGCCCCCCCACCACTACAACCTCAAGGATAAACTGTCTCTTAGCATCGGGATGGCAAAGAATAGGGGTAGAGGAAAAAAGTCTTTTTAACTCACCAAAAGCTGTTTCTGCCTCATGAGTCCACTTAAAAGTCCGCAGGGTGGAGGTCAATTGGGTGAGAGGAGCAGCGATCCTGCTGTAGTTCTTGATGAACCTACAGTAAAAGTTTGCGAAGCCCAAAAATTGCTGCAGCTGTTTCCGTGTCTCAGGCGTTGGCCATTCCACCACTGCCTTCGTTTTCTCAGGGTCTGTGTGGTATTGTCCTCCTTCAAAAATAAAGCCAAAAAAGGAGACAGGTTGTACATGAAATTCACTTTTCAGCTGTAACGTACAGTTGGTTCTCATAAAATCGTTGTACCATACCATACCATACCAATTTATTTATATAGCACTTAAAACAGCAACAAGGCCAACCAAAGTGCTGTACAAAAGAACACAAACATGCACAGCAGACAGGAAAACATAATAGAAATACAGATACAAATAGCAGCAGAAGCTAACTAAAATGGCCAATAGAGTAGAGAACAGACCGGGCCAAAATAAATCACACCGTGTTAAAGGCAAGCGAATAGAAGTGGGTCTTCAAGCGAGACTTAAAGACTGAGAGTGTGGGAGCCTGCCAGACACTCAGTGGCAACTCATTCCACAGTCGTGGACCTGCAACAGAGAAAGCCCTGTCACCCCTGAGCTTACGACGGGTTTCTGGGACTGAGAGAAGCATCTGGTCTGCTGACCTCAGAGAGCGCGGTGGGACATATGGCTGCAGAAGATCAGTGAGATAGGATGGGGCGGAACTGTTCAGTGATTTAAAAACATACATGAGAATTTTGAAATGGATCCGAAGGTGAATGGGTAGCCAGTGCAGGGAGGCCAAAACTGGCGTGATGTGCTCTCTATAGCCTGTACCAGTTAAAAATCGGGCTGCAGCATTTTGGACCAGTTGTAGACGAGCAATGGAGGACTGACTGATTCCAAACAGAAGTGAATTGCAGTAATCAAGCCTAGATGTTATGAAGGCGTGGATCACTGTCTCAAGGTTCTTTTTGGAGAGTATAGGCTTCAGCTTAGACAGCCGTCTCAGCTGAAAAAAACAGGATTTTACCATCATGTTTACGTGACTGTTGAGTTTTAAGGATGGGTCCATTATCACCCCCAGATTAGTGACCTTTTGTTTCTCTAGCGGGGCTAGAGAGAAAAGGTCAATGTCATGGTTCATGAGTGAGCCACTGGGATGGAACAGCATGACTTCAGACTTCTTCTCATTGAAGCTTAAGAAGTTTAAAGCCATCCAGTCCCGGATGTCAGCCAGGCAGTCAAGAAGAGGCTGAATAGAGCGTGTGCCTCTGTGCCTCAGGGGGAAGTAAATTTGGCAATCATCGGCGTAGAAATGAAAGGGTATGTCATGTTTGCGGAAGATAGCACCTAGTGGCAGCAGGTATAAAGAAAAGAGAAGGGGACCGAGGATGGACCCCTGCGGTACCCCCCACTGGAGCGCTGTCGATGCCGAACTAGAATCTTTGATATTGACACAGAAGGTTCTGTCAGATAGGTAGGACCCAAACCATTTAAGGGCTGACCCTGTGATGCCCACCCACTGCTCCAGTCTAGAAATGAGGATCTTGTGGTCGATGGTGTCAAAAGCAGATGTAAGGTCCAATAGGACCAACAGCACAGAATCACCTGCGTCTGTGGAAATGAAAATGTTGTTAAAAACCTTCAGTAGAGCAGTTTCAGTGCTATGGCGAGATTTGAAGCCAGATTGGAATAACTCTAGGATAGCGTGATCCCCAAAAAACTGTTTCAACTGAGACTCCACAATTTTTTCCAGTAGTTTAGAGGTGAATGGGAGTCTGGAGACAGGCCGGAAGTTGGACATGACTGAGGGGTCAAGGTTAGGTTTTTTCAGGAGGGGCTGGACAGCAGCATGTTTAAAAGTCTTTGGCACCACACCTGAGGATAAACTGCTATTCAGAATAGCGAGGATAAAAGGACCCAGGGTAGGAAAAACTTCCTTTAGTAGTCGAGGGGGGACCACATCAAAGGGGGAACCAGATGGTTTCATGCTGCACATTACCTGCTCCAGAGAGGACAGAGAGATGGGCTCAAAGTGGTCAAACACAGCCACACACTGAGATGGGATGGACAGATCATGAGCTGGTGGAGAAATGAGTGCCCGGGTGTTTGCCACTTTTTCTAAAAAGAAATGGAGGAAGTTTTCACACAGCTCAGTTGAGGCTTCCAGAGGTGAAGGCTCACTGAGGTGTAGAACTGAGTTCAGGGTGGAGAAGAGAACTCGGGGGTTGTGGGAGTTGGAGACAATTAAATCAGAGAAGAATTTACATTTGGCAGCTTTAACGGTTTTCTGATAGTGACGCCAACTCTCCCTTAACATTTGAAAAGACACCTGGAGCCTGTCCTTCCTCCACTTTCGTTCAGCTCTGCGACACTGCCGCCTAACGGCTCGTGTGACGTCATTCAGCCAAGGCTCTGATTTAAGTTTCGTTTTTCTGGTCTTAAGGGGAGCAACACGGTCCAGAACATCTAAACAGGCAGAGTTGAACTGAGAGGTTAGCTCCTCAGTGGTAAGAGACACCGGGAACTGTTCGATCCTCTCAGAATTAAAACCTTCATTAAAACGAGCAGCAGTGAAACGGTTAATGGAACGCGTACGTGCAGGAACGCGCGTCTTAGCAGTAGGACAAGGGGGGGTGAAGTCAAACAACACAGGCATGTGATCTGAAAAAACATTGTCACCGATTTTCAAATTAGAAACAGAGACATCGCGTGTTAAAACGAGGTCCAGCGTGTGACCATGTTCCTGGGTGGGGCCGCTCACCTGCTGAGCTAAGCCAAAAGAGTCCAATAAATCTAGAAAGTCCTTCACTAAGGGCTTCTCCTGACAACACACATGCAAATTAAAGTCACCAATAAACAAAAAGTGAGTGTATCTCTGTGTGATATCAGCCAAAAAGTCAGAGAATTCATTTATGAAGTCCTTAGAACGAGGTGGGCGGTAGATGAGCGCACACAGGACCGGAGGAGAGTGTCCAAGTTCAAAGGCGCTCAGCTCGAAGCTGGCGCGGGACACCGGGATGGACAACTGTTTACAGGCAAAGTTTGCTTTAAAAACTGTTAATAATCCCCCCCGCGCCGACCTGATGGCCGCGGGGCATTGAAACACAGACAGTCCAGTGGTAGTAATTCCACCAAGGCGCTGGACTCACCATCAGAAATCCAAGATTCCGTGACGAACAGAAAATCCAACTCCTCATCTTTAAAAAAGTCATTGAGGATAAACGTCTTGTTGGAAACAGACCTTGCGTTGATTAAACACATCCTGATATTGTCCAACACAGGCACAGCCATGGATGGAGACGCGTGCGCCAGCGGGCGCAGGTTATGAAGAACAGCTCCTCCTGGTCTGCTGGTGCGGCGCACAGGTAAACAACTCCAGGTGTTTCCATGGACTGAGCGCGCGGGCAGCTGGCCAGCAGCCGGGCCCCGGGAGCACCACGGGTCAGAGAGGAGATGATCAGATCCAGAGCGAGTCCTGAAAGAATAATCCACTCTTTGCCTCAGTTTCACCAAAATCCCTGCACGCTTCCCACGACGTCTGCGATGTTTCCTCCATGGAGAAAGGCCAGGGTCACGCAGGAGGAACGCAGGAATCTCAGATAGGACCGTGGGGGAGAGTGCTAGCCGCTGTTCAAAAACCCTGCAGGAATTTCAGCAAAAGTACGGAGCTCCAAAAGTGCCCGACGATCATACTAAAAATATGACTCGGCACACTGCACAAACCATTGTAAAAATAACAAAAATAAAATACAAGCAGAGAGCGAGAGATGGGCAGCCCTACACACCAGCGCCATCTTTGTTTTCTGGTCTTAAGGGGAGCAACATGGTCCCACGGTTGTAGGACAGTCCTGACGTGGTGAACGTGTTGCTCCTCATCCCGTGAGTAGATTAATTTGTCGTCCAGATACACAAATACAAAAATTTTCAAAAAGTCTCTCAAAATGTCATTAACCAATGTTTGAAAAACTGCAGGGGCATTGGTGAGACCAAATGGCATGACTAAGTACTCAAAATGTCCCAGTGGTGTCTTAAATGCTGTCTTCCACTCATCACCTTCCTTGATTCGGACAAGGTGATAAGCGTTACGGAGATCCAATTTGGAAAATATTTTAGCAGAGTGCAATTGTTCATGGATAGAGTCTATTAGTGGTAAGGGATATTTATTCTTAATAGTGATCTGATTTAATCCTGTATAGTCTATGCAAGGACATAAGGTTTTGTCTTTTTTAGCCACAAAGAAAAATCCTGCTCCAACAGGAGAGGTGGAGGGACGAATTATTCCTGAGTTCAATGATTCAGAGATATATTCTTTCGTAGAGTCACTTTCTGGACCAGACAAATTGTAAAGGCGGCTAGAAGGAAGAGGAGCCCCTGGTAGTAATTCAATTGCACAATCATATGGATGGTACAATGGTAATGATAGGGCCTTTTGTTTACTAAATGCAGGGGCAAGGTCATGGTAAACAGTAGGAATTTTAGACAAATCGACCAGATCGGGTGCCTCAGGACATTTAATAGTAGAGGGAACAGCAGTTCTTAAACAGTTCATTAAACATTGTGTGCTCCATTGTTCTATTCTTTTAACCCTCCAATTAATTACAGGGTTGTGTTCACTGAGCCAAGGAAAACCAAAAAAAAAAGTTGTGTAACGGGTGATTCGAATACAAAAAACTCACTGTGTTTATGATGGTTCCCAGAGATCATGAGATGTACTGGTAGAGTCTTCTTCAGAACCGAGGCGAACTTCTGACCCATTAATCCAGCCATTGTCAGCGGAGTGGGAAGAGGTTGTGTAGGGATAGATAGGAGTTCAACCAAGTCCTGGCTAATGAGGTTTTGCTCAGCCCCAGAGTCCACTAGAGCAACAACTGACTTACTTTCTCGATCAACAATAATAGTGGTGTTGAGTAGTGTTCAAGAGTAGCTTCATTTTTTTCAACTCTGTGTAACATAGCCTGAAGAGTGAGTTGGCTCTGTTCAGATCCAGAGTCTTTCAGGGGTACTGGGTTTGGCTGGGACATTCTTGTTATGAATGCAGGTGTACCCAGATGAAAGACCAGAACTGAACAGAGACCAGGACTCAGATAATAGTTTACAGTGTTTATTTACAAGATGGTGATAAAAGACATCAATGTGAGGGAACGGGAACACCTGGGGAGAGAGTGGTAATTTAAAGGGCTGTGGGTGGATGAGAATTGATCTTGATGAATTGTTCTTACGGTGTGGCAGGAAACAGAATGAGAAGGTATTTTGTCCAGATGGTATCCAGTGGCACAGGGTGAAACAACAAGTAGACAAGTAGATTAGGCAAGTAGTGGAAGGCATCCAGCAGTTGTAGAGAGGCAGGAGGAGTCACAGTTCACATGGGACGCAAGCAGGGCAGGTAACAGCAAGATCCAAACTCTGAGGAAGCACAGAGGAAAAACACATTAGTTTCCACTAATATCAAAGAATAACTGGCCAGAACACAACTACCGTTGGTAGGCAATGTCCCAGCGCCTGCAGAGTGGTTCCTTAATCTTCTTATACTCCTCCTGGGTGTTGAGTTGATCATCTGCAGCTGGTGCCAATTAGGAGTGTAGAGGAAAGAGGAAGGCAGGGTGCAGGGCAGGATTCTTACAAATCCCCCAACAGCTCATCCTTAAATTGGACAGTCTGGGGCTGAACATCCCATTGTGTAAATGGCTGCTAGACTTCCTGACTGGGAGACCACAGGCAGTACAGATCAGTATTAACACATCCAGCACCATCATACTGAATACAGGGCCCCCCCCAAGGATGCGTGCTGAGCCCCCTTCTATTCACCCTGCTGACATACGACTGCACACCATCATAAAGCTCCAACTACTTTTTCACGTTTGCAGACAATACAACTGTGGTGGGTCTCAACAATGAGACAGACTACAAGAAAGACATGAGCCGCCTGGCCTTGTGGTGCGGACACAACAATCTCTCTCTGAACGTGGATAAGACAAAGGAGATTGTTGTGGACTTCAGGAAGATGCACGCCCAGCATGCCCCTCTGACCATCAATGGTACTACTGTGGAGAGAGTGACCAGCACCAAGTTCCTGGGAATGCACATCTTCTAGGACCTGTCCTGGAGCAGGAACACTGCATCACTGGCCACGAAGGCTCGCCAGCGCCTTTACTTTTTCCACAAGCTGAAATGAGCTGGAGCTCCAACCCCCATCATGTGCACCTTCTACAGGGGTGGCGTAGAGAGTAGGGATGGGGCCGATCCGATCCAGTATTGGTATCGGCCTCCGATACCAGCAAAATTTATGTATCGGATTTTCCGATCCACCTGCCAATATTTCCGATCCATGATGCATGTCTGTGGTTGCGCTACACATTGGCTTCAAACTATGGAATGGATTTCCTGAACGGCGGCGTGTCTCATGAGCCCAGAGTAATAAGACCCGCCTCACATTCAGGAAATCCAGTCCATAGTTTGCAGCCAGCTACAACGTGAGGGCTGAGTTAGCAGCACTGTGGCTAACAGCTAACAAACTTTTCATCTAAACATGTCCACTGTGTGGAAGTATTTTACACTAAACACCACAAAACAAGACAGCAACGTGCAATGTCTACAGAGCCATAGCGCCACATTAAACCACGTTAAAGTTAGTTTTACGATGGACATTCGAGCTCCGTGGCTTCAGCGGGGCACTACTCTTTGGTCAAACCGAAAGAGGCGACTAGACCCTGGCCAGCCGTGTCCAATCTGCCCCGCTCAGTCTGCTCGTCTCTGAGGAGGGACAGACAGCGCGGCCGCCCCGAATCAGGCTGCATGCTTCAGATTGAACAAGAAGAAGACATCGCTGAAACCACGGAGCTCAAATGTTTACAGAGAAGTTGCTAAACTTCATCATAATTAATGACCAACCACTATCAGTTGTAGAAAACAAAGGATTTTGCAGTTTGATACTTGCAGTCAAGATATAGTTTACCCTCCAGAAGATATTTATTAGTACAACAGTAGACAATCATAAAAAACATTTGATTTGAAAATTATATTAAAAACAAAAACAGCTACATTATAAAGTGATGTAAAATACTAAAAACAGGAACATGTCTGTTGGTTTATGCCATGAACTTAGCAGAAGTTTGAAGCCATTTAACATTTAATTTAATTTAATTAATTTATTCATTCATTTAAATGAAACAAAATTTAAAAAAAAATCAAAAAGAAAACATTGAATGAAAAGAGTGCAGAAAGAAGAAATAAATTCTTATCTGCCCCTTTTAAAATATAAAACAACTTTAAACAATCACTTAAATTAATCACTTTGATATCCACTTTAAAGCTAGGAATAAAAAGAAACATGTTTTGTGTTAGCAGAATTTAATTTTAACTTTAAAACTTATTCAACATTAATAAAACTTACCTCAAGTTGCATTTTGGACATGCATGCATGCATATATTTGTACAAATTGTACTTGAGAGGAGATTATTACAGCCTCATATAAAATCAATCATGATCATGATATCGGAACTGGATCGGGATTGGCCGATACTCAGATGTAGGTATCGGGATCGGATCAGAAGTAAAAAAAAGTGGATCGGTGCATCCCTAGTAGAGAGTGTTCTGACCAATTGCATCATGGTGTGGTTTGGTGCATGTACTTCATCCCACCGCAAGACCCTTCAGCGCATCGTGAGAGCAGTCAAGAAGATCGTCGGCACCTCCTTCCCCTCAGTACCTGCCTCACTCAGAAAGCCCTCTGCATGGCGAGTGATCATACACACCTACTACACTAAACAACTTCAGCCTGCTGCCATCAGGGAGGAGACTGCGGAGTCTCCAGGCTCGAACAAGCAGATTGAGACAGCTCTGTTCATCAGGCAGTCAGGATGCTGAACTCTCTGCCTGCTCTTGTACCACCTTAACACACAAAACTTTCACACATTTCCACACAACACAAAGATTTTTTACACTGAACTCACACATCATTCAAAACGGGTTATGCACACACAACACACGTTGATGTGCTCATTCAATTTACAGTACTGTTAATATTTGCACTACTGTTTATATATATATTTTTTACTAGCCTTATTGCACATGCCATTTTACCTCTATACCAATATCAAAGACTTCATACATATACTGTGCACATTCACTTTATATGCTGCTTTGTGACTTTACTACAAATGTCAATGTCAGGACCTTCATTTTATAGATATACTTTTTTATATATTTTTATACTTCATTAAAGAATGTGCCACACAATTTGTTGATCTATTCAAACGTAAGAAGTGTCTGTTAAATTAAAACAGTGCTGCAGTTATTCGTGCCCCCCGCTCCAGAATCTCCACTGCGACTGTAAATAGTATAAGTACACCTCTGTAAATAGTATCATTTTTCTATGAAATTGTTATAAGTACACCTCTGCAAAACATTGGAAACATTGTACATTGTAAGAAAAAAGAAAGAAATATTGATCAACTTATAACAAGTAATTTTATTAACATTGTTTTTTTGTCTTGTTTTTTTAACTTGAAACTTCTGTTCTTATTTAAACTGCAAACATTTTTTAACCATTTGGTACTGAAAAATAAAATAAATATAATGAATAAATAATAATAAATCCAAATTGATCAGCAACATTCACACTCACACTCAACTGCAAACTAATTTTCTCTGTTTGGCATTTTGTTTTTGCACTGCTTAGTGCTTAGTGTATTCTTAGTTTAGCATATTTCTTAGTTCATATATTAGATCCTATTACTGTTTTTCTTTAGAATTTTTGCTTTTGTTGGATGTACACAATTAAACAGTTTTGTTAAACGAGAAATAAAGACATTTTGACCTTTGACTTTGTAATATATATAATATACTATACATATAAATAAATAATACACTAAACATATATATTATAATAATGTTATTGTTCCAGACTGTCCAGCAGATAGCACTGTTATACTTGAAATTTATTGTTTGTACTGTATTATTTTGTAATGTAATGTTTCCATTTATTTTTAGGGGGATTATAATGTAAATAAGATAAAGATAATGTAAATTGTTTGAACCTGAATGTAAATAATAAAGACTGTAAGGCTCCCATTGCGACCGTGCGAAGAGACAATGCGAAGAGACATATATACATACATATATATACATACATATATGTATATCCATCCATCCATTATCTTTACCCGCTTATTCCATTTTGAGTCACGGGGGTCGCTGGTGCCCATGTCCAGCAATCACTGTGCGATGGGCAGGGTACACCCTGGGCGGGTCGCAAGTCCATCACAGGGCCACATTGAGACAAACGAGACAAACAACCATTCACTCTCTCACTCACACCTAGGGACAATTTAGAGTTGTCGATCAGCCTAACATGCATGTTTTTGGTCTGTGGGAGGAAACCGGAGCACCCGGAGAAAACCCACGCATGCTCGGAGAGAACATGCAAACTCCACCCAGAAAGGCCCCTGGACTGGGGTTTGAACCAAGGACCTGCTCGCTGAGAGGCAGCAGCTCTACCAATTGCGCCACCGTGCTGCCCATATATATATATATATATATAAAATCTTGTATATGTTATAATTTTTATATTATGTCTTTACATGTACATAGATATACAAATGTACATTTACATGTAAATAATATGAGTAATAATAATATATTAATAATATTAATAATAACATATTCAATTCAATTCAAAAACACTTTATTAATCCCAAAGGGAAATTATTTGTTGCTGTAACTCATTATCCTCATTTCATAAAGAGATGTTATAGATACTGATGGTTGTAAACAGGAAGGGTTTCTTGTAAAGGTCCATCCCACAGTGGATCCTAAGAAACTGGCTGCAGAAGCCATCCAATCCGTGCACCCAGACTCGGCTAACCTCTCGGTTCCCCCGGGCCGTAGGACCGCCTGAATGCCAGCAGAACTCCTCCCAGAGCGATGACCACTCCTCCCAGCAGTCTGCCGAGCTCCTCGTCCTGCAGACAGCCAACTGTAGGTGCAGAGGGACGATCCTGTCCTTCTGCTGTCATGAGCCGTGTTTCCTGCTAGTTCCAGGATCTCAGTGGTCAGGCACTCGAGCACAGCTGGCAGGTAGATGAGAATGCATCCACAGAACATCCTTTTCAACTCATTTGATATTTGGGTCTGTAGCTGAGATATTATTTGAGCTTTTGAGATGTTAATCAGCTGCTGTTGGATGTCGAAAACTGCCTTGTTGCCATGGTTACGCATTATAACAAATGTCCAAAACTAAAAGTTTCAGTAAAAATCCTTCCAGCTGCACAGCATCTGATACCAGAGGAAACGATCATCCAAAAATGGGATTTACATCCAGAAAAAGAGGAATTTAAGTTCCCAAAAGCAAAATCTCAGAATGAATGTGACAGAGCTGCTCCAATGTGCAATCTGCTCCAGTGTTCTAGAATTGAGCCGCTCAAGGTGGCTGCATGTTGGAGCAGCTCTGTTAATTTCATTTTGAGATTTTGCTTTTGGAAACTTTAATTCCTCTTTTTCTGGATGTAAATCATATTTTGTGGATTAATATTTCCTCTGGTATCTGATGCTGAGCAGCTGGAAGGATTTTTACTGAAACTTTTTTAGTTTTGGACATTTGTTATGATGCGTAACCATGGCAACAAGGCAGTTTTCTACAACCAACAGCAGCTGATTAACATCTCAAAAGCTCAAATAATATCTCAACTACAGCCCCAAATCTCAAATGAGTTGAAAAGGATGCTCTGTGGACGCATTCTCATCTACCTGCCGGCTGTGCTCGGGTGCCTGGCCGCTGGGATCCTGGGGATGGCAGGAGGCGCGGCTCATGACGGAGTCGTCCCTCAGCACCTACAGTTGGCTGTCCGCAGCGACGGGGGGGCTCGGCGGACTGCTGTGAGGGGTGGCCATGGCTCTGGGAGGAGTTCTGCCCAGCGTTGGGGCGGTCCTGCAGCCCTTTGGGGCCAGGAGGCTGGCCGAGTCTGGGTGGACGGATCGGACGGCATCTGCAGCCAGTTTCTTAGGATCCACTGTGGGATGGACCTTTACAAGAGATCCTTCCTGCCTACAGCCATCAGTATCAATAACATCTCTTAATGAAATGAGGATAACAAGTTACTACAACAAATAATTTCCCTCTGGGATTAATTAAGTATTTTTGAATTTGAATTGAATTGAATTGAACATGCAACCACCTTGAGCGGCGCAATTCTAGAACCTTTACTAATTATAATAATTATATATTAATAATAACAAATAGTAATAACAAAGTAACTGTTAAATAACTATAAATAACCAATAAATTAACTAGGTAACTGATAATTACAAAGTAATTGATAAATAATAAGTACAAAATCGTAACTGTCCGTGACAGTGTTTGACATGGTGTCAAACATGACGCTGATATGACGATCTGACAACCTATGCTAAACCGGTAATAGCTGTCAGTTTGTGTTACGTATGACAATCTGACGATGTATCAGTGACCGACAGATACAGCTATCAGTTTGTGCTACGCGTATGACAATCTGACAAATTATCACTAACCGACAGAACACCGGCCGGTTGGTCTGTCCCAGAGTCCTATAAAGAG
Organism: Nematolebias whitei; assembly: GCF_014905685.2. NCBI lineage: Eukaryota > Metazoa > Chordata > Actinopteri > Cyprinodontiformes > Rivulidae > Nematolebias > Nematolebias whitei. The sequence continues at coordinate 10,745,643 of NC_056506.1, read as the reverse complement.
AGAGTTGCGACACTCTTTGAACTCGCCAATATGCGGTCATGTGGTTCATGCAGCGCTCAATAGTTCCAAACAGTTCATCGCTGTCAGTTAGTTTGAGTGGCTGCTGGCGCAATATAACACAAAAATCGACTTTTCTTATTTTACCTGATGTCTTTCAGTAATTATTGAGCAGTAACGAACTGATTACTGATTATTTCACAGACTATGCATTTTATCAAAGCATTTTTAGAAGCAGCTGATACATTTATCATTAAATTTTAGAAGGAAACGACACTGCAAACACATATTTGTTAGAAAAAAAAATGTATATGCAATACAAAGATCAATATAGCCATGCCAGTGTTTTATAACGTTACACACTTAAAAAAAAAAAGATCAGAGTAACACCTGTTATAAAGTTATTTCTGATGTTCTCTGTATGATAATGCTCCACCTTGTCCTCTATGCCAGTAGTTCAGATCTGCTCCAGCTTACCTTAGATCATCTGGATGAATTCTTGATTTCTATAGAAGATATTAATTCAACCTTTATTCAAACAGGTTCGTCCCACTGAGCCACGAGGACTCATTTACAAGAGAGACCTGAATATAATTGTATTTGTCTTTTTTTTATGGCAACCAAGTACCTGGATAACTGAGTTGATTGTGCTTGTAGCCTGACAACTATTGTAAAATTGTAAATCATTGATTAAAATTTTTATTTAAATGAAACTGTTTCTAGTTAAATCATAACAGACGACAAAATAAGTGTTAACTGTGCAAAAATAAATTTCCACACAATTTATTATAAAATATGTAAAATGTAAAACAAGCTTTAATAAAGTACTTTTACTGCCATTTATACTGTTTATTACTTACATCATCTCAAGTCAGCAGGAGCACCACCATCATTATCACAACAACACAAAGTGAGAGCTGTAAATTTAATCTGCACAAACATTTTCAATCAAGTTCAAAATATCCTGATGCATGCTCAATAATCCAGGTAGAAAAATCTAAAAAAGTTAAATCTGGTCCTCTGGACATTCAAAAAAACAAAACAAAGCAAATCAACAAAAAATGTAGAAACGTTTCGTCTCTCATCCGAGAGACTTCCTCAGTCTGAGG
>NC_056506.1:10732714-10744437 GCF_014905685.2 Nematolebias whitei | reverse complement strand
GCTTCCACATAAATTAACTTTAAGAGTGTTTTTGCCTAAGTTTTTTTTTTTTACATTCAACCCTTATTTATACAGGGTAATCCCACTATTGAGCCTTGAGAACTCATTTACAAGAGAGACCTGGTTTTACAGTAAAAAAACAAAAAACAAAAACAAATCAGCTTTTATTATGAAAATACAAAAGGAAATTTAAGTGTTTTGAGCTTTCTGTCTAGGGCCCTAAGGGTCTTGGTTCTGGTTCTCGGGCTTTAATACATTACTGTATCTGAAAATTTGTAAGATTTTATTTCTAGCACTGTTTGAGTCTACACTCCATACCAGTTAGGGGCGGTAATGCACCAACGTTTTTTCAACCGGAAATGAAACCCACGAAGAAGAAGTGTTTCGCCCCCTCGCAGCTTATGTACCAGAAGCCATGAGTTGCGCGGGCAAAGGGAGGCAGTAAGTCTGAGTCTGTAGTTTGTGTGTCGGTGACTTCCAGAGCGTCGTCATGATGCTGGAGAGGAGCAGAGTGATGGTGGTTGCGGACATTATCTTCAGCAGGAAACACGTTCCGGTCAGCGAGGAAGAAACTGTTCACTGTCGCTGCTCCAGAGCCTTCGTACTGTGAGCGACACACACGCAACTAGCACGCACACACAAGCCAACCTGTGAAGCTAGTTCTCTTCCCTAAAACTAAAATGAGCCTTTTTACAGTTACTAATGCGCATGCGTACAATCGGACACGCCCCCAAATAGTTTCTTAGCCATTTCCAGGCGGTGTTAATTTCTGTTGTTTTGTTTCTTTACCTGCTTTTTGTTGACTCTTGTATACAAATGCATTTGTAAATTAGTTTAATTGCTTTTTTACGTTTTGGAATCGATGTGTTGTGTCCCCGTGTGTCAGAATGACTGCAGAGCACCGTTAAAACAGGCAGATATGAACACTTGTGTTTAGTGTTTTAAATGTACAGTGGGGCAAGAAAGTATTTAGTCAGCCACTGGTTGTGCAAGTTCTACTTAGAAGAGAGGTCTGTATTTTTCATCATAGGTACACTTCAACTATGAGAGACAAAATTAAGAAAAAATAATCCAGGAAATCACATTGTAGGATTTTTAAAGAATTTAATTTGTAAATTATGTTGAAAAATAAGTGTTTGTTCTATAACGTTGGTTACGTACTGTAACCCCAGATTCTATGAGTATAAGCGTAGCCCTTTAAGGCTGTCGCTTAGTGGGTTTATCCCGATATGCGGAGCATTGCACTGAAAAAATTTAGTCCACGCCCACCTGCTGTGTGGGCCCCACCCGGTCCGTATAAATTACGTTAAGAGCAGGAAATCAGCTCCCAAAATAGCTTTTTCTTCAGCCATTTAGGAGCCAGTGAGGCCCGACGCTTAAAGGGCTACGCTTATACTCGTAGAATCTGGGGTTACAGTACGTAACCAACGTTCTATTTCGTATAAGCTTCGCCCTTTAAGGCTGTCGCTTAGTGGGTTAAGGGCGAAGCAGATGTGGTCCTTGCCTCACTGGGTCCATTCGAACACCGTATGAAGCAGAAGCTTGCCCCAAAAACGTCTTGTCACTCAGCTCTCCATGTGCGTAATTACGCATTGCGTAATTATGTGTGCCATGCACAGACGCATGTTGTGTAACTATGCATTTTGAATACATGAACGCCCTGGAAAACTTCAACGGGGAGGGAAAAAAGCTGAAAGAGCCATGAACCAACCGGTTATGGCTGAACCGTATGAACAGATTAATAATAACAGGAGAGCTGATTATTAATCAAATGAACTGATTGGTAACAATAGTCGTGAAACTGATTAGTGACAATAGAACCAAAATAACAGTCACAACTTGTGACTGATAACATCTCACATTGTAATGCATGCAGACAGGTGTGAGTAAAACGGAGTTCCATGAAACAACAATATTCATTCTGTAAAACACTAAAGACAGAATGTATCATGGAACGAGCCGTCACATTACGTAGATAAAAGCGAATAAATGAGCAGGGTGTTGACCACGCGGCCACAGTGCAAAATGTCCTGCATTGACATACATTATGCAAAGCAGTCGAAGATGCGATACCCCTGGTCGAGTGTGCTCTGAGGTTGACGTGAGGCTCTAAATCTGATGCTCTGTAGGCTTCAGAAATGGCCTCACACAGCCAGTGTGACAAACGCTGGGTGGATAACGGACGACCTGCAGATGCATCTCTATAATGCACAAACAAATGGTGACGCATTGCAGCTGTGCACGCTATGTAACACGTCAACGCCCGCACAGGACAGAGGAGATGAAAGATGCTACTTCTTCTGATCTGTGTGAAGGGGGGGGGGACCCCTCCAACGATATCGCTCTTGATTAAAAAGAGCTTGTGATGTTTTAGGCATAAAAGCTGGGTTGGTCTAAAATCAGCTGAGCTGCCGTCAGCCTGAATTCTGAGACATGACGGAGCGACAGAGAGGGCAGATAGAACACTCACTCTGTTAGCGGATGTTAAAACCAGCAGCAGGGCTGTTTAAAGAGACAAGAATTTAAGTGGGACCTGATCCAAAGACTCAAATGGAGCTTTGACCAGGACCTGCAGGACCAGTAGTAACAAATACTAGTAACAAATAGAATGGCTAATAGGAAAAGGTAACAAAACAAACAAAAAAAAAACAAACAAAAAAAAAAACAAACCCAGCTAGATTCCAAGACAAATGTAGAAAACTAAAAACAGGAACATGTCAGCATTGGACCCTGCCAGGTGTCCAACCGATTCTTAAAGACACTTAAAAAGGTCAAGGTCGAGAGCTTCAAATCTTTTTGTAAGATATTCCAGGAAACCGGGGCGGAATAGGAGAAGGCCCTTTTGCCTAGTTCCATCCTCATTGAGGGAACACTGCAGGTAATAATGTCCTGAGAGCGCACTCCGTAGCTGCACTCACGCAGAGACATGTAGGAGGAGATGTATGAAGGCAACAGACCAAGAAGTGATTTAAAGATGAAAATATACCAGTGAGAGAGTCTGCGTGAAGTTAATGATGTCCAGTTAACCAGTGAATACAGGGTGCAGTAGTGGGTACGATAATCACAGCCAGTTATGAATCTTAGTGCACCATGATAGACAGCATCCAACATCTGCAGGGTTCTTGTAGGAGCGTTCATGTAAATAATGTCACCATAATCAATTGAGGGAAGGAAAGTCACAGATACAAGGCGTTTTCTAGCATTCAGGGTTAGACAGGATCTGTTTCTGAAAAAGAAACCCAGTTTAACTTTCAGTTTCTTTATCAAGTTTTCCACATGGAGCTTAAAAGAGAGATGTGAGTCGACCAAGATACCCAAATATTTATAGGAATCAACAAACTCAATGGGGACACCATTTGAGGATAAAATCGGAGGAAGAACTGCTGGGACCAACTTCCTATTTGAAAAAAGCATCCCTTTGGTTTTGTCAGCATTTAGGACAAGTTTGAGGCGAAACAAATCAGTCTGGATGAAGTTGAATGCAGATTTCAAAAGCTGGAAAGCCTTAGCAACAGTTTTAGCTCGACAGTAAACAACTGTCATCAGCATAGAAATGTATGGATGCATTAGGGATGTTGTTACCTACATTATATATGTAGATTGTAAAGAGGGTGTGTCCTAAGACTGAGCCTTGTGGTACACCATTGTTGACTGTTAAATAACTGGAGGAAGTACCATTATGTTGAACATCCTGATGCATGCTCAATAATCCAGGTAGAAAAATCCAAAAAAGTTCAATCTGGTCCTCTGGACATTCAAAAAAACAAAAGCAAAACAAAGCAAAAAAAAAAATCTAGAAACATTTCGTCTCTCATCCAAGAGACTTCCTCAGTCTGAGGTGCTGTTTTCAGCTCAGTCTCTTAAATAGCACCTTCTTAGAGTGGATCAACCAGTTTGCTGCTGCTGTTGGAATTGTTTTAGAAGACACAAGACTAGAAACCAGAGAATCTCTAATGTAAATAATGACTCCACCCCCCCTTTTTTGACGATCACAGCGGTAGATGTTAAATCCTTTGATTGCCACGTCATTATTGAGTACAGATTTGTTGAGCCAGGATTCAGAAATAAAGATAACATCTGCCCCAGAAGAACTGACCAGAATTTTCAAAGCATCCAGTTTTCTCAGAAGGCTACGAGCGTTTACATGCAGAAAATGAAGCCCAGACACGTTCTTAAAGTCATTTGGTGTGCTGTAATTAGTGGGGGGTCCAGGGTTGGGCTGAATCCCTGAGAGCAGTAACAACATTATTATCAGACATTTTCTTGAGTTTTTTTGACTGATGTGTAATTACAGGAGTTAACAGTGTGACAATTAGCCCCCATAATCGAACCATGAGAAACGTTAATGAAGACGCGATCATTCAGAACCCAAAAACAGTGAAAGTTGCAGTGATGGACAGATTCAGGTGTATTAACAAGATTCAGTGACTCCAGATAATCTGAGAACTGAAAATAGTGACAATAATATGAATGATGCAGAAAAGTTTCAGACCATAAAACGTCACAGTTCAAATGGGCAAACAAACCCGACGAGTTGGCCCAACTGCAGTTTGAGTTGGGCTGAGGGGGGCTCCGGCCCCCCAGTGAAGATGGATGGATGCTCTCATGGGAAACAGAAGCTGGGTCCAGAATCAACAGGCCGAAACAGAAACAGATAATTAGCAGCAAATAGCAGAGCGAGCTGCCAGAAAATCCTCCTGAAGTGAAAGGCATGGTCCTAGCTCGTTTCAGGTCAACAGGGGCCAACAGCGTGATCCGGAATAAAATTAATTATTATCCAGGTGAGTTTGGATGGAGGCCTGCAGCAACTCCGATACAAACTCCGAACTTCTCTCGAGCACCACGCAACCCTGCTCCTTCACGCTGCTCCTTCACGCTGCTCCTCCTCTTCTCAGCACGTCACTTCCGCACCCGACAGCACGGGGCACCCCCGGTGAAAAGCGAGACTGACTGAAGAGGCTGAGGCTGAAGTCGGCAACTGGTCCGGTCCGATTCTGCTCCAGTTCGGCTCCGGCGCTCCAAGCACGAGAGACGAAGAGGCTGAAGATATCCCTGGCCCGGTTCTGCTCTGGTCCGGTGGCCCAGTCCGGCGGCGCGGTTCTGCTCCGGTCCGGCGGCTCTTCAAAGCACATTAGCGTCTCCTCCCGGTGAACACAACGACTCCACGGAGGTGGATCGTCCTTCGGTAAAAGTAACGGGCTGCTGACTGAAGCTGAGACCGGCTCTGACAGCCACCTCGGTTCAGTTCTGGTCCAATTCGAGGGACACAGGTACACTTCCCCCACACCTATGAAGACACCACGAGGGCCAGTCCAGCAGAAAACCAGCGAAATACCACCCGGCGATATTTGTCGGAACCAGGTAGAACCACAAAGGTCCAGATAAGAGTTGTTGAGGTCCAGAGAGAGAGAGAAAAAAACACCAGACCTTCGTGCGTCGACTCCCCAGCTCGAGGGGTCACCTGGCCGGCAGGGTGCGCTCAGAGTGACCGGTGCGCGGGAGCGGCCGGTCCTGGACCAAAATGTTTTTTTTTGGACGGTCCCTTCTGGCTCTCTGAGTCACTGAACACCGAATTTGGTTGGAAGGAGGACCAACTTTAGTCCGGTTCGAAAAACGGGTCAGTTTGATGATAAAAGACTGCAAAGAAGCCGGAGGGAGCTGCCGTCCATCAGCTCGCCGGAAGTGAGTGAAGATTAAAACCTGTTCTGTCTCAGAAACCTTCGTGTCAGGAAGAGGTGGCTGCAGCGTACGTTTTAAACATGCTGGATACAAATTTCTGTCCATCAGCTGCTGCAGAAAGGACAGTATGCCACCTAATGGGCATGAGGTGGCCTCTACACCCTTCTCTGTACAGCAGCGCTGAAAAGCTGTCCGCTTTGATGTGTACCTCGCTGTGGTAGATGCAGCACGTGAAATCTGAATTGTGCGCACTACATCCTGTGGGCGACCCATCCTTTCTAAGTGGATCCGGTCAACGGCCAGACTCACAGATGCTGGCCTATTTCTGGGTAACTCCTGGTCGCTCCTCCTGCCTCGAGGAGAGCGTCCTCCCTCCACGGCAGTTTCCACGGGCACCCCGACAGTAGGCGTTGCAGGACTGGGAACCATGGTGCGCTCACGCGTTCGGGGTCACCAGAAGAGCTGTCAATCCCTCCTCCTGAACTTGGTTCAAGAACCGTAAAATCAGAGGAGGTGGAGAAAAACGCGTACAGAAGCATTTTGGGCCATGGGCTGTGGGCAAACGCATCCACCCCAGCGGTGGTTCGTCTCGTGGGCTCAAAGAATTGCATAATTGACACTGAGCGTTTCTCGTGTCACAAACTGGCCCACAGCTACTATATCAATCTGAGACAAAATGCTCCGTAAGAGGATGATTAAAGGTTGTTCTGTCTCCGACAACTTTGAGACAAGAAGAAAACATGGCTGCAGCATACGATAATCGTGCTGGACACCAGATTTCTGTCCATCGACTGCTGCAGAAAAAGAACAGCATGTCGTCCAGTGGACATGAAGTGGCCTCTACGCCTTTCTGGACAGCAGTCAGGTCGGCAGTCTTACCCATGATTACGGTTTTGAGTAATGAACAAGGTTGGAAGTTTTTAAAGGCCTCAGGAATCTTTTGCAGGTGTTTAGAGTTGCGTCGTTGATTCAGATGGTTAGGTTAATAGCTTATTTGGAGAACTTTTTCATGATATGCTAATTTTTTGGGACAGGCATTTTGGGTTTTCATGAGCTTTATGCCATAATCATCAGTATTAAAACAATTAAAGACCTGAAATATTTCAGTTCATCAACGAGGACCCTCATCAGTATGCATACCGTGAGAACCGATCAACAGAGGATGCCATCTCCTCTGTGGTCCACACTGCGCTCAACCACCTGGAGCAGAAAAACTCTTACGTCCGCATGCTCTTTGTGGACTTCACATCCGCCTTCAACACCATGGTCCCCCAAACCCTGATGGACAAACTATCAACACTAGGACTAAGCCCCTCCATTTGCAACTGGGTACTAGACTTTTTAACAAACAGACCACAGTTAGTGAGGATCCACAACCTCTCCTCCTCCACCGTAACCCTCAGCACTGGCTCTCCTCAGGGATATGCGTTGAGCCCCCTCCTGTTTACTCTGTTCACGTATGATTGTGCAGCTACCCATCCAGGCTGTCACATTGTAAAGTTTGCAGATGATACAGTGGTGGTGGGATGCATCACAAACAATGATGAGTCCAGCTACAGGCAAGAGGTGGAACACCTGGAGAGCTGGTGCAAAGAGAATAACCTTCACATCAATGTGAAGAAGACAAAGGAGATCATTGTGGACTTCAGAAGGAACAAAAACATCTACACCCCCCATATATGTATGTATATATATGTATATGTATGTATATGTATGTATGTATATATATGTATGTATGTATATGTATGTATGTATGTGTATATATATGTATGTATATATGTATGTATATATATGTATGTGTATATATATAAGTATATATATATATATGTATGTGTATATATATGTATGTATACATATGTATGTGTATGTATATAAGTATATATATATATATATATGTATGTGTATATATATGTATGTATATATATATATGTATGTGTATATATATGTATGTTTATATATATATATGTATGTGTATATATTTGTGTATATATATGTATGTATATATGTATGTATATAAATATGTATGTATATATGTATGTATATGTATATATGTATGTATGTATATGTATGTATATGTATATATGTATGTATATATATTAGGGGTGCACCGATTTCAATTTTCAGGCCGATCACCGATCACCGATTTTTTGAAAGTCTGAACTGCCGATTCCGATTTTGGCCGATACCGATTTTTTTTTATAAGCAACAGTGTCAGGTGTTACAAGATCACAATGCACCTTCAATTTACCAATCTTATTTTATTGTAAAACATACCCTTGAAAAATACCCTAGAAACAATACAAACTTTTTGTTTTAACTTGTCATGAGGTAGTATTCTGAAATATAAATGAAGTTTCCACAATTTTTGTTAAAACTATAAAATTAACTAAAAAAAAATGTTCAGTTCCTTCAACTCTTTCACTTGTTACATTTAAAAAAAAAAAAAAACTTAAAAAGATAATGCAACAAGTGTAACATTTTCAAGTCAGTGGGTAATAAGAAATAACACTGGCACAGGTAAGTTAGTTCTCACAGACTTATTCCAGTCACTTTCATTAGTGGCAGGTTTTTCTTGATGAACAAAAGCATTTCTGCTTTGTCACCAGACAGGCGACTTCTTTTCTCATCTACTACATGTCCAGCCAAGATAAACAGGCGCTCGCTTTCAACGCTTGTGCATGGGGCAGAGAGATAGGTTCGGGCAAGTAGAGCAAGATGAGGGAAACGATTTTCATTGATCTTCCAGTAGACCAATGGGTCCTGGCTCCTTTCGACAGGAACCTCAGATAGGTAGTTCTGTACCTGCATAGCTGAAGGGCTGGCCAGCTGTTGCTCCTGTTCAATGTTCTCCTTCAAGATTTCGTCGTGAGCTGCAAACAGTAGACTACGCCTTTTGGCTGCAGGTTCATCTATATCAGGAGGTCCCACTTCAGAGGATGTTCCTGCAGCAGGTGTGCATCTGGTCTCCCCCTCTGCAAGTTTGGTCAAAAGGAGCAGTTTCACGTCATCTTTCACCTCTGCTGAGAAGTAGCGATTCTTGTACCTTGTTTTGCATAAACAAAGAAAGATGGGTCAATCATTGTGTTTTGTATACATTAACAGTTTTTATGACTTGCATGTAAATAAAGAAATGCATTTCAATCAATAAATTTTTATTTTTAATTTAATTTAAATGTTTGTTGAAATATAGTAGTAGGCTAAAAGTAATTATGGCTAAAATAGAATGTTAATAGTTACTTGCCTTGGATCCAGAACAGTGGCCAAGCTGTACAGGGGCTCATGCTCTATGTTGCTGAATCTTCTCACAACAGCCTCCAGCAACGTAGCTTTGGCTGTACCCACGCCACGGTCTGTGCTCGCTTGCCTCTCCAAAATCCGCTTGAGTGCAGTGATGGCTGGGATGACATCTGCTGCTGTAGCTGTTGATGAGCTAATCTCCTTTGTGAGTTCCTCAAAAGGTGCAAGAATGGTGAGCACATTGTCCAGTAGCTCCCACTGGTGTGCTGTGAGTGTGGCTGGTAACTCATGCTCAGCAGCATACACGCCAATAGCACGTCTGTGCTCCAACAGCGACTGCAGCATGTAGACTGTGCTGTTCCACCTCGTTGAAACGTCTTGCTGTAATCGTTTCCTGGGTTGACCTAACTGTGTCTGCATGTCATAAAGTCGGGAATAGGCAAGTGATAAATGCTTAAAATGTCCAACAATTCTCCTTCCTGTTGCCACCATGTCTGTGATGCTGCGCTGCGCCAGCTGTCCCTCATTTACAACCAGTTGCAGTGTGTGTGCCAGGCAGGGTAAACTTTTCAGGTTGATATCATCCAGCGCTTTGGCCATATTACGAGCATTATCCCGTAAAACAACGTGAACTCTTCCATTATCGATTTCCCAGTGATTCAGCATCGCCTTAAACTCTGCTGATAAATTGGCCGAGTGTGAGACCCCACCATATCTTTACAGTTTAAGAGTACTTGATGACGTTCGAACTGTTCGTCAATCCACTGTGCAGTAAAACTTAACATGGACATTAAACTTACATCAGAAGTCCAGATGTCTGTTGTAAAGCTGAGTGTATTTGTGTATTATGAAATTCTTTATCAAAAGGGCTCGTGAAACGGTCGGCACATATTCAGACAAATAGGAAAAAATGAAAGACAGAAGCTGTTACTGCTAGGAGTAATAAGTGTCTTTATTATCCTGCCACAGAAAACAGCCAAGCAAAAAACATGTACACTCTTAACACACAGATTGATATGAAATAACTTCTCACCGTGACACTGGCCGGGAAGTCGTTTTCGACCCAGGTAAAGAAGAATCACATCAAAAATGGCGTATGGCACCAGCGCGCGTGCTGATCCATCGCAGGACTTCCAAAGATTAAGTTGCCTGTCACACTTCCTTTATACCATTCTTCCCTGACCGGATCGCGTGAGAGCATTCAAAACAAGTTTGATGGTTACCAGAACAACGGATCTAATTAAACCATCATCAAAGCGATGGCTCATCCTTCCAGTAAGGAGCGCCTGTGACCGTAAAAGCGGGCCAAAGCTTCCAGGTCAAGAGCACTCCTAATGCTTATTAAAGCATTCCTAAAGAGCACCCCTCCGTCCCTTCTGCAAACCATCAAAGAGTGTATAAGCAACACACACACAAAGTATATGTTTGAACAGGCATAAAGGCGACCCAACACCTCATAAAACATAATACAAAATACAATCCCTAATATGTGAATAACACGTTGTATAAGTGTGTTTAAATAAGTGTAATATAGGTCTAGATTGACATAAAAGCATTAAAATAATAATTTCTATATCATTCCACCCTTGCTTTTATGGCAATTTTAGACATTTAATTCTGAATAAGTAACACACACAAAATGTATATGTTTGAATAGGCATAAAGGCAACTTAACACCTTATATTTTCATATCATTCCACCCTTTTGCCTTTATGACATTTAAAACATAATTCCACATCACAACTTTTTAGTTTTGAAAATGCCATCCCTTTAAGTTGAACTCTAAACGATCTCTGACCTCTGATTGGTCGAGTTCTCCTGAAATTGTTCTGGGATTTTATCCTAAATAAACTCACTCACACAGTTACTAGTTTCAAACCCCTGGAACGTTTTGATTTATTACATTCCCACTGACACGATCATTGTAAATCAAAACACCTGGTAGGTGTTCAGATTATAGTTTTTTTTTTTTTCACCAAACCATGTACCAGCTGTATTATAAATTTCCTGATTAATTCTTTTTTTTAAACCCTAAACAAGTTCCCAAAATACACAAAGTTAATACAGAGATACATAGATCAAACTAGTTATTCTTCTTTTCACTAAACAAACAAAAGGGATACTGCATATATTTTGCGCCGTAGATAATATTCCTGTGAATATATCCCACCCTTGGTGAGCCGACGCCTATACTATTAGTTTTAGCCATATGTAAAAACCTTTCTTTGAGCCATGCAGGTGGACACTGTTAGGTCAGACACGTTTAGACTTATGAGACTTGATCATTTCAGTCAACTCTATGGACTCATTCAATGCGCATTTTAAATGATCCAGAGAGACTCGCCATGGAGTAAGACGAGATTCAGAGCTATAATTAGTCAAACGATAAGTCTGGTTGTTCCGAGTTCACAGATGTACACCACACACACATCCAGAGAAAGGCACCTTAGGTACTTTTTATTGTTGCTCTAACCTAGTTCATGAGTCTAATCACACAATACCTTGTCTCTGGTTAAAGATAGGTTAACATGATTAGTTTCAACATACATATCACTCTTTTATCAGCTGTCTCACATAGTTGCATGTTATATGTGAGATTTGTCTGTGGCTCAAACCACTCACCCTGTACTTTTATTTTTTTTTAAAACCAGTGTCCTTGTACAGTTATATTTGCATAACTGTGGTTGCCTTTATTACATTTTGTCAATTCAGGTTTTAAATGTTCCATACTCTCCTCCACTTATGATGATTCGATGTAGTGACACCACCCTCTGGCAGGGCTCCTCCTGCAGCTGTACAAAAAAAAA
>NC_056506.1:10716723-10732614 GCF_014905685.2 Nematolebias whitei | reverse complement strand
TATATGTATGTATATATATATGTATGTATATGTATGTATATATATATGTATGTATATGTATGTATATATATGTATGTATATGTATGTATATATATGTATGTATATATATATATATGTATGTATGTATGTATGTATGTATATATATGTATGTATGTATGTATATGTATGTATGTATGTATATATACATATATATATGTATATATACATATATTTATATAAATTAAGGTGTTTTCAACCCTTCCCACCTTCTTGCAATTTTCTAAACAATGTTTCTAAACTCTAAATGCTCTAAAAGAGCACAGATTTCATGAACTCAGCTCTCTAACTCGGCTGTGCTCTGCTCTCTCGGCCATGCCCACTTCTGCATTGCAGAATAGATATTGACAGAGGAGGGAGGAGTAGCTGCAGGAGGAAGCTTCTCTTTCATCTGTGGGCTGCACAAAGGTGCAGCAGGTGCTAAATAATTTAAAATATTTTTTTTTATAATAAAAATTCCATACTGATCGTTCGGCTTATCCATCAATCAGCCAATTGTGTGCCATGTCCAATCTTATTTTTGAAAAACCGCGATAGGGCGAGTCCGCGAAAATGAATTGTGAAGTAGTGTGGGGCTGCTGTATTTTTACAGGTAGTCTCACTGAGGGTGCATTCAAACCAGCCCAGTTGTCCCAAACTCTAGCCCGTTTGCCTATGAAGTCCAGTTCGTTTGGGGAGGTGTGAACAATGCCATCGATCTCTGTCACGGAACAAAAAGGCGAACTCTGGCCCAGTCTAAAACCTAGATCTCGGTCCGGTAGAAGAAAACTCTAGCGAGGTTAGAGTACATTGTGAATGTAAGCAGACCGGGCACCGCTCCTCAAGCAGGAAGTGGACTATAACACATGGCAAACAAACATGCATTTCTGTTACCTCATATGGAGCTGTCAACTTGTCTTGTGAAAAACAACATTCTCCATGGTCTTTGCCTCATCTTACACTTAGCTGAGTCCACTGTTGAAAAATGACAAATAAGAACTCCTAAAACCGCTAAAATTTGATGCCACTCCATTTTTGTTTTTATTTCCAAAAGAAGAAGAAGAAGAAGAAGAAGAAGAAGAAGTGTCTTCTTCAGAGGCTTTTGTGTCATTTCTTTCAGTAGTTCTTGGTGCAGCGCCACCAGAGGTGAGTGGCGGAACAGGTTGGTTTGAACAGGTTGGCTAGACTGCACAGTGCAGTGTGAATGCAAACGCAACACTTCAAATGTAAACAAAATGTTATGAATATTGGTCCCCAACCTAACCGAGTTTAACAAACTATCAGGTGTGAAAACAACCTGAGTCACGAGGACCCACCAAGAGAGACGTGTGTTGGGCAGTTACGTGAGCCCCCAGGTGTGACGACACTAAATGTTTTGGTGGCATGAAGTTAGTTAGCTCATTCAAAAAAATCCATAAATTAGCCTCAGCATTTGGGGTGTAACGGTATGCTAAAATCACATTTCCGTTCAGTTCAGTTTCAAGGAGGACTTGGTTCGGTTAATTTTCGGTACAAAAAAGGCCAAAATAATGACTTACAAAATGTTTATTTTGAAAATATGTCAAATAAACAATACGTTTGTATAAAAATAAATAAAAGCGACCCATTTGGATGATATTTTAAATAAACGGCACTCTTTACAATAAATAAACTATACTAACAATAATAAAAATCTTAATAGATACAATAATTGTCAGCACCAGAACAATAAGCAGCAACAGACCGTTTATGATCTAACTAATCAATTTTTAAGTTTTTGGCCAAAAAGACCAACTTATTTACATTTTCTGCCAAAAGCACAGATCCAGTTGCAGTGAATATATCCACCAGTGGAGAAAATCCTCTCACTAGCAACGGTAGCAGTAATAAAGAGGTAGACCTTTGTTAATTTTGCAGTGTGGCTGTATTTGGCCGTGTCTTTCCACTAAAGAAGGGCATCATGAAGCTGTGTACTCACAACCTCGTCTTCGACTTGTTCCAGAAGGGACTTGCTACTTCTTGTCCCTGGAAAAGTTCACAAAAGAGTTCAGTCATCACAGACTTCTCAGCTGGAGGTGATCTCTGGTGAATGATTTTCCTGAAGAGGAACTCATTGACATCCTCAGACTACAAACAACTCAAAGAGATAAAAAAAATAAAAAAATGGAGTTAATAAAATTATAATTTTAATATAAAAAAGTTAATTAGATAATAATAATAAAATAACAATATTGAACGGCCATAAATTTTGTTATTAGGTGGTTGAATCTCTCGCTCATCATCATCAGGGCAGGGCTTTAATCTGGGATATAGGGCTTGTTGACAATATCAGTTTTATATTTTCATAAAGTGCTGCTACAACTTTTTGGTTGAAGTGTTGATTCGATGTCGTGGCGGGGCTCAATAACTTTAAAACTGGCTCATCAACAACAGAAACGTAGATCCAGAGCTTTAAAAACTCCTACAGCTTGTGTTATTGCTCTGGACCGATCTGAATTACCTGATAAAGGTTGTTTAAATGCTGCTGTTATCGGTCTTTGCACCAACCAAACTGCTAGAAGAGACGCTCACATTCGGATGATGATGTTTCAACTGTGTTAATAAGTTAGACGTGTTGCCTGCTGCAGATCCAATCTCCGTGAAACAACGTCGACACACAGCTTTGGATTTCACTTGTCTTTTACCAAGAAAGGCATAATGTTCCCAAACAGGAGACCGCAATGAGATGCTAGGCTGCTAATGCTACGCGTGCTACAAGACTTTGTAACAATAACTAGCGCCATGCTGAAACATGCTTAGGAACTTTAGTTCCTAATAATCTTCGTTAATAACATTTAATGAGTGAAAAAATAACCGAAAATGTACACACGTGGACCGAACATGCTGTATGGAAACGGTTCAATACATCCACGTATACCATTACACCACTACTAAGCATTGTATAAGCCTATTTTCAAAGCCTGTAAAAAAATTAACGGCTTATGGTCTAGAAATGACGGTAATCATTTGTACCAGCAGCTGTAGCAGCAGCTGTAGCAGCAGCTGTAGCAGTAGCAGCAGCTGTAGCAGCGATCACTGTCAACAAGTGATCTTTGTACGCCACAATGAGATGTGCATTCACCAACAGGAAGTTCGGCTCACTCTTGCTGACCAAATGTCTCCATCTGTCTCACGTTTGAATGTCATACCTCAGTTTCCACATCTGTTCACAGATGTTCAACAGGAATAAAGTCTGCAGTCCCTCAGCCATTCTTGCATGTTTTTAACTGTATATTTTAGTCCATTATTTGGTTAGAAGACCATGAGCTGTGATTGAGGCAGAGCTTTCTGACACTGGGCAAAATGTTTCCCTCCATAATGCCTTGATAGTCTTGAGATTCATCATTTTCAATGTTCCTTCTGTGCTACATGTAGCAAAGCAGCCTCAAAACAAATCCAAACTGTCCAGAGGACCTGACTGAAATTTGTTGGATTTTCTACCTGGATTATGAAGCGTGAACTTGGATGTTTTGAACCACTTTGGCTATGGCTGCCTCAGAGGAGTTGACGAGGGAGAGGGCGGACTCCAGGAACCATCTTATCACCATCAAACTAGTTGATCCATTATGAGATGGTGCTATTTATAAGACTGAGTTTGTTGGAGCTCCTCGGACTGATGAAGTGCTTTGGCACTTGGGGGGGAGACAGGACAATCACAAACTTGGTTGTTAAAAGTTTACTGCCTTTTTCTACAGTGGAGGCTGCATGGTGTAGGTAAGTAAGTTGTAAAGGATATTGTTGACCATTTAAGCTTTTATCTCTCAGCTTAGATATTGTTTTTTGAGCAATAATAACACAACCATGTTATTGTTTGTTTTGTGTTCTAATGTCAATTAAGGAGATTATAAGAGCCCTAAACCCCAGAGAACCACAGAGAAGGTTCAGGAAGAGACACAGAGGTGCAGAAGTCTGTATCAACCCTAACCTCAGTGAATCCAGTGACCTGCTGGTGGAATGTGAGGGACACTTTGCCAGTGCTGTCAAACTTGACAATCAGATATCTGTGTGTGCAACAAGCATCATCCCTCAGAGCGAATATTTTCTGCTGCTGGAGACACCATCAGTCAGGAGCCAGCTTGTTTGTGTCCAGAGAAAGCAGACATGTTGTTTCTTTCTTTGTTGGGGCGGCTGTGGCTGAGTGGTTAGAGCATTAGTCCTTCAAGGCAAGAGTTGGGAGTTCGAATCCACCAGCAGTCACATGCTGAAGTGTCCCTGGGCAAGACACTGAATCCTCACTGCCTCCGATGTGTGTCCCATCGGTGTATGAATGTGATAAAGCACTGATTAGTCAATTGAGAATGATTTGTTCAATTAGCTTTGTAGAGATATAATAGAGTGCTGTATGAATGGGTAAATTAGGACACAGATTGTAGTGTAAAGCGCTTTGAGTATCTCAATAAGATAGAAAGGTGCTATATAAGTACAGTCCATTTACCATTTACAATTTGTTTCTGAAGAAAAACTGCTAAGTGAAAAGGTCTTCAGTGTGTAGCAGTGAGTATTAGATACTGACGTGTCACTGGTTTGAAACTGTTCTTTTGACCTGGAAATTATTTATTTTTATGTAAGAAAACTGCTTGGAATGGAAAAATGCCAAAGTTAAAAAATAAAACTCACGATTTGTACAGTAATGTGCAACGTAATTTTCTTCTTGTTAGAATTGATATTAATTACAAAATTGGTACCGAAAAAAGAACCGTCCAGGAACCAACACCGAAGTGAAGGTACTGACCCCGGTACCAATACCAAACTTTTTAGAAAGGTACCCAGCCCTATGTGTGGTGGTTTTTGAAGCACTGACTTCAGCTGCAGTCCACCCTTTGTGAATCTCCCCCATGTTTTGTGATGGGTTTTGTTTCACAATTCTCTCCAGGGTGTGGTTATCCCTATGGCTTGTACACTTTTTTTATACCACATAATTTCCTTCCCTTCACCTCTCTATTAATGTGCTTGGACACAGAGCTTTGTGAACAGCCAACCTCTTTAGCAATGACCATTTGTGTTTTGCCCTCCTTGTGTAATGGTCATCTTTTGGACAACTGTCAAGTCAGCAATCTTCCCCATGCTTGTGTAGCCTACAGATCTAGACTGAGCCTGATATAGACTGATTTAACGGCCTTTCCAAGTGTTTTAAGTTAATTACCTGATTAGAGTGTGGCACCAGGTGTCTTCAGTATTGAACCTTTTCACAATATTCTAATTTTCTGAGATACTGAATTTGGGGTTTTCATTAGTTGTCAGTTATAATCATCAACATTAAAATAAATAAACATTTGAATATATCAGTGCAATGAATGAATATAATGTACAAGTTTCACTTTTTGAATGGAATTACTGAAATAAATCAGCTTTTTCACGATATTCTAATTTTATGACCAGCACCTGTATACATTCGAGTTAGGGTTATATACACTGTTTATATATAAACATGTTTAGCTACAGCAGTAAATTGTGGCAGAAATACAGTAATGAATTGTCATCATGGAGCTGACATGGACCCTGCTGGGACAGCTGGAATGTGGTTCAAGTGGATGAGATGTGCTTTATTTGACGGCAAGTGTTTTTCCAAGAATGAAGGCTGGAATTAAAGCCATATCAAATTAGTTTGAGTACACACAAATGCAAACATTTCATTGCATTTTTTAAACCTAGGTTTCCTTCTAAATTCTTTCCTATTGAGTTATTGACATTATAAGTCCTGTTAACATTAAGAAAACAATTAAAGATGATTTATTGTGGTGTCTGAGCTTTTTGTGTTCATGGTGTTTTTGTGTGTTTTGTCTTTGAACAGGGACAGAGAGTTGTTTCGCTCTGATAAGAGACTGTTTCCGTCTGACCAAGCACACTGTGAAGTTCAAGGTACTTTATTCTACCCCAGATTGTGTGTTCTTTTACTGTCCACACAGCTCACATCCCTCTTTCAGTTTCAGACTTTAATTTATGAGAAAACAGTGAAACTGATATGGTCTACCAGCTTCTAAAACGATTCAAACATCAGGTGAACAAAATCAAAAACATATTTCACAGTGTCATTATTTATCAAATAGAAACAAAATATTTCTAGCTGTGTAAGGAAAAACTGAGATTTCAGAGTTTCAGTAGCTGCTGATCAAACGTAATGATTAACTGATCATCATCAGTGGAGCCACCTTGAGAAAAGCAGGAGTTTTTGCGGCTCTGGAGCATACAGGTATTTGTTAACCCAACACCAAGGCAGAAAGCCATCAGCAATGACTTTAGAAAGGTCCATCAAACTGGAAAGTGTCAAAGATCATTTCCAAACAATCTACAGAGAGAAATATTATTCACAAATACAGTGTGAGCTTATTTATCACGGGTGTTAGGTTCCAGCCCGGCCCGCGATACGTGAAAAACCGTGAAGTAGGGCTACAGTAAATGGTAAATGGACTGTACTTCTACAGCGCCTTTCTATCTTATTTCAAGATACTCAAAGCATTTTACACTACAATCTGTGTCCTCATTTACCCATTCGTACAGCACTCTACTAAAGCTCTACAGAGCTAATTGAACAAATCATTCTAAAGAGACTAATCAGTGCTTTTTAGATCACATTCATACACTGATGGGACTCACATCAGAGGCTATGAGGGGTTCAGTGTCTTGCCCAGGGACACTTCGACATGTGACTGCTGGTGGATCCGAACCCCAACTCTCGCATTGGAGGACGACTGCTCTAACCACTCAGCCACACCCGCCCAGTAGTTCAAGTTCAAGTACACTTTAGTGCTGAGATGGAAGAAAATTATGTACACAAGTAGTAGTATTAAGTAGTAGTTTATTTTAGTATTTACAGTAATAGTATTAAGTACGGTAGTAATTTATTATATACAGGTATGTATTGGTGTTTTAAACCCTTCCCACACTCTTGCAATGTTCCTAATAAATTCTAAACTCTTAAACCTTTTAAAAAGGTCAGGTTCAGGTCTCTC
Organism: Nematolebias whitei; assembly: GCF_014905685.2. Taxonomy (NCBI): domain Eukaryota; kingdom Metazoa; phylum Chordata; class Actinopteri; order Cyprinodontiformes; family Rivulidae; genus Nematolebias; species Nematolebias whitei. Next base: position 10,725,631 of record NC_056506.1, on the reverse strand, counting down.
TTGTAAATGAGTCCACGAGGCTTAATGGGATTAACCTGTCTAAATAAAGGTTGAATGAAAAAAATCTAAATGGGTACTCACCAGAGAAGATGAAGAAGAGATGGAGATGAAGAATTATCTGTCCAGTGATGACGATGAAGGTGATGAAGATGAGATGAAACCAGGTGCTTTGCCTTCATCCTTCATAATAAAAGTGCGAGATGGCATCCTTTTCCAGAACAGGCCGGTTTGTCCATGTTAAAAACTTGTTCAGACCTGTAGACCTCCTCGGTAATCAGATTTTTGAACTCGTGTTAACAAACTTCTCCACTCCTGCTGTCAGCGGACACAGCCTCTCCGTGCAGAGAAACACTTTTTAATCCAAATTGCTCCCCGCTCCTTATTTACATCGCCATGCCCCCGCTTTCCGCTCCTCAATTACATCACCATTTCTCTTCCTCTCTTCCTCCGTGCTGCTTGCTGAGAGATGATAAAACAGTAAAGTTGTTTCAACTTTGGTGTTGGTATCCAAAGTGATGTTTTGTTTTTTTCCCTGCACTCATTAATCCACAAGACCACTTTGTAGCTTTCATCTTAACAAACGTGCTGTAAGCGGCCAGCAACAGCCGCATAGGTACGGCAATCTTAAAGTTTGTCCAGAAGTTAGACTTTCTCTTTAATCGTTAGCATCTTCCACTGGCGTGTTGGTTCGCCGCCAGAAACGTTTGAACACAAACATTTGGGAACTGTCCAGTTGAAAAATAGTGGAGATAAATAAACCCCCTGCTACTAGTGTGTTAGCGACCATCAGCTAGTGAAACAGCCAATCAGCGGCCGAGTTAAACAGACGTGACAGTGATTGAGCCAATCAGCACCCGGGTTACTAAGCATTTCGGTTACAAAGAATTTCTCGCATTTCAGTTCGCCGACAGAGACTTTTGAACACACAGAACTTTTAGAAACCATAACGAAGTAGTAACGCTTGAAGTTTAGTTGAAAAAGGTAAACGGATGGTAACAGCCAGTCAACGCCCAGGTCACCAGCTCAACATTCTGTTTCTTAAAGAAACATGTCCTGACACGATTTACACTTTCATTTGAATCTTACGTTTGTAAAGTTGAATTTTCTTAAAAAAAAAAAACTTTTCCGTGTGACATGAATTAAATTTTACGTTTGAAAGGCCGGTTCAGCAGTCATGACGTCGCTTTGCAAAAATACTGTTTGGCAGAAAACTGGCCGGCTGGAGGCACTACAGCATTGGATTAAGGGCAATGTAGTCCTTATGAGTGGCGAGTACAGTTGGGGTTTGAATGAAAGAAAACTACAAAATGGCAGTGCCTGTCCAAATTATTTTTTGTCATTAACTTTTCACATCCACATGAGTTCTGTACAGGATCGTGTGGTAAAAAAAGCACAATTTTTTGGACTGCTGTACACAAAAAAAACCTGATAGAGTGAGTCCACGTTAAACGGACCGCAAAAAAGCGAGGGACTACTGTAGTGCAATTGATAATAGAAAAATCTTGCAAATTGTGATACTACGTTTGGTAAGATGATTCTCTTTTAAGTATTTGTCAAACATGCCAGATTGGCCACTATTATTTTCTATTTATATGCTATCACTTGGTCAGGTTATTCATAAATTCAATGTTTCTTTTAATTTTTATGCAGAAGATTCCCATATTTATTTGGCTATTAACCTATCAGACCTCTCTACACTCAATAAACTTACCCTCTGTCTTACAGACATCAAAACCTGGATTTCTGATCATTTTCTTTCACTCAACAACGATAAAACTGAGGTGATGGTGTTTGGACCCAAGACCAAAAGGGATTTAGTAGTTCAGTCCCTTTCTATTCTTAGTTTTAACTGCACTCATGAAGCCATAAATTTGGGGGTGACCTTTGATTCTGATCTTAGTTTTTCTAAACATTTTAAGAACATCACTAAAACATTTTTTTCAAATTAGGAATATTGCCAAAATCAGAGCATTTATCTCTTTAACTGATGCAGAAACTCTTATTCATGCCCTTGTCTCCTGTCATCTTGATTACTGTAACTCTTTATTTTCTGGTCTACCCCAAAGTTCTCTTAATCGTCTCAACTAGTACAAAACACTGCAGCTAGAGTTCTCACAAGATCCCATAAATATCAGCACATCACTCCTATTCTGACTTCATTGCACTGGCTCCCTCTGGTTTTTAAAATTGACTTCAAAATTTTGTTTGTTTTTAAATCCCTGAATGGTATTGCGCCATCATATCTATCTGAGCTTCTTACCCCCTATATCCCTTCTTGCAATTGTAGTGAACCTGATCTGACCTCAAATCTGATCAGATGGACAGAGACTGTTATTTCATTGATCTGCATCCAGAAATACAGTTTGAACCATCTGGAGACTTTCTTTCTTGAATTAATCAAGTAGAAAAGACAATTCTCTATGATCATTACTATTTTACAAATGTTTGATAATCAAATTGTGTTAGTTCACTCAATGCTTACAGGTTGAAGAGAACTACTCATTTTTATTTTACATAAACAGTAAGTAATGATTTTTATTCCTCATTCAAAGAAGAAATCAGGTTAATATGCATTTCTTGATTTTTCTGTCTGCAATGAGCAAGTTTTGTAAGTATGTTAAAGTTCAGGCTTCGGTCAACTAAAATGTTTACTGAGAAGAAATGTCATGTTTAACTATTTGAGAAGATACAGCAGAGTTTGACTCCACGAAGTCTGGTTTTCTGCAATAATCTCTCTGTCTGTTGTTAAACAATCTTATTCTCTGACCTTGAATTTGATAACATCTTACATCACAAACCACACCTCTATTCTGGTCCATCCACGAATCAGAAAGCTCTAAATTGACCCGGAAGTCAACTCATTTAAAATGTGGCAACTTCCCGGTTCTTAGAGAGGCTGATGCTGCAGAGCTCGGAGAGTTCCACACAGAGTGCTGAAGAGTGATGGAGTTAAAGAGCTAGAGTGTAAGAGCTAAAGAGATGAAAGGAGTTCAGAGTTCTTGGATGCAAACGCATTCAAGATGATCCAGAGACGTTTTGGGATTATAACTTCTGTTTGGATAACCTCGTACGACTCTCTAAGGGTTTGGCAGTCCTCACGGAGACGCTGAAAGAGTCAGAAAGGAACCCTACGCCGACGCTGATTTTATCATCAACCAGGTAGAAGGTTCTATTTTCGACCAAGTGTACCGTGGGCAAGCTGAGATCTGAAGGAGCGTGCACGTTTCTGGTCAAACAGATTAATTCCCTCACCCATCTCTCTGTAAGATAAATCTCCATTTCCATCTTAAACTCTCCTTTCTCCTAAGATCATAACAGATATCTTAGAAATATCTGAAGCAAAGTCCTCAGTCACCGCCGTGTGATTGATGTCCATTATCTGTGAAACTTGTCTGTTATTATTTTCATATTTTGCCAAATTAATGTAAATGTTTGATGTTAAACTTTGATTCTGAAAATAAATGACCGCATTCATTTGATGGGTCAAAGATAATAACGTCTCTCGTTCGCATTTCTGTTAAATTCAATGCACGACATTTACACAGTCAGAAAAATGAAGAACTCGTGAAAAATTGTATGAATATATCCCTATATGACATACTACACAATCGCAGATCCTTAAATCTGTTATTACTTTCCACTCCCAGAGTTTGACTGTTGACAGAAGGATGGAGGGTTTTTATGGTCAGGGCTCCTAATTTTTGGAATGCTCTTCTTTTAAATATTAGACAGGCCTCTTCATAGTTTTCTTTTAACTCATTAGTTAAAACTTACTTGTTTAATAAAGTGTTTAATATCTAAATTTCTTTTTTTTTTTTCTTATGTATTTTAATTGATTTGGTATACTTTTGTGTTTCTGATGTCATTCATGATGTTGTTTTAATTGATTAATGTGAAGCACTTGGTAACATTTGTTTGAAAGGTGCTATACAAATAAAGTATTATTAGCAAAAATAAAATCCACAAACAAGGTGTACCTTTAAGACCAATCGTTAGCATGATTAACTCTGTCACTTACAATGTTTCCAAATATCTGGCGTCTGTACTCATCCCTTTAGTTGGCAGCTCAGAACACCACATACAGAACACCATGGACTTTGTGGATAAGGTGAGGGATGTCATCATGGAGACTGATGAAACAATGGTCTCTTTTGATGTCACATCACTCTTTACGTGCATTCCTGTTGATGATGCAGTAGAGGTGGTCAGTTTAAAATTAAAATCAGACACCACTCTGAGCAGCAGGACCACACTTTCCACAGAACAACTGTGTCAACTCTTGAAACTGTGCCTGCAGTCAACCTACTTCACATATGGGGAGCAATATTATAGGCAGAAACATGGGTGTGCTATGGGTTCTCCAGTTTCTCCTATTGTTGCCAACCTGTACATGGAGGAGGTAGAAAAGAGAGCCTTGACGTCCTTTTCAGGGACACCACCTGGGTTAAAATTAAATCTCAGGAAGTCCAACATTTTACTGACCACATCAACTCTGTGGATAGATACATCAAGTTCACACGAGAAGATGAAAAAAATGGCAAGTTGGCTTTCTTGGACTGTGAGGTCTCAGTCTCTGATAGAGGACATTTGCAAACTGAGGTGTACCGCAAACCCACCCACACAGACCAGTATTTGCAGTTTGACTCCCATCACCCTTTGGAGCACAAGTTAGGAGTCATCAGGACTCTGTATCACAGAGCAGACAGCATCCCCACTAGCTCAGGAGCCAGGCAGAAGGAGAAATCCCACACAAGACAGGCTCTAGAGCAATGTGGATATCCTAACTGGGCCTTCCTGAAAGCAGAGAAGAAACCCAAACAGGACTCCAGTCAGCCAACAGGTGAAAAGGAGGAACCCAGACCCAGACCAGTGGTCATTCCTTATGTTGAGAGAGTATCAGAGAAACTGAGACGTTTATTTTCTAAACATAACGTCCCGGTGGCTTTTAAACCCCAAAATACATTACGGCAAAGACTGGTTCATCCCAAAGATCCAGTCCCCCGGCACAAACAGAGTAATATTGTGTATGCTGTTCAGTGTCAGGAGGGCTGTGATCAGTCTTACATCGGGGAAACAAAACAGCCACTGGCCAAAAGGATGGCCCAGCACAGAAGATCAACATCATCAGGCCAGGACTCTGCGGTCTACACTCATCTCCAGGCCAGCGGTCACTCTTTCAAGGATGAAGATGTGCACATCCTGGATAGAGAGGAACGATGGTTTGAGAGAAGAGTAAAGGAGGCCATCTTTGTGAAAAGAAACCGTCCATCATTAAACAGGGGTGGAGGCCTACGGGTTCAATTGTCCCCCTCTTACAATGCTGTGATTGCTAGTATCACTCAGCCCTCTGCGAATAGTAAACAGCCATCAGTGTGCTAATGATCCATTGTTAGGCTGATGGTCCTTCTTGAGCATGTGATCAGCTGGTTTTGGTTGTCAGCAGCAAAACTGGTTGATCCATTCTGAGAAGGTGCTATTTAAGAGACTGAGCTGAATACAGCACCTCAGACTGAGGAAGTCTCTCGGATGAGAGACGAAACGTTTCTACATTTTTTGTTGTTTTGCTTTTTTTTTTTTTTTTGAATGTCCAGAGGACCAGATTGAACTTTTTTAGATTTTTCTACCTCGATTATTGAGCATGCATCAGGATATTATTATTATTATTTGAAAATCCAAGATGGCGGCCTTGTTTCAAGATTTTCATTTTCGCACAGTAACCATATGGTAATACAATGAATTGATCAGTTTGAATGATCTTTGTGTCAGTTTATATTTTCTTTTGTCTTTAGCCTTGTACTGTGCAAGTAACACATGAGTGAGAGCACAGAAGAGTTTTCATGACAGTTGGTGGAAGAGAGGTCCAACGGGCCTACCATGTTCTTTCCAAGATGGCGGTGCGTGCACATGCTGCGGCTTCTCTCTCTCCCGACAAAACGGTGTTTTCGTTTTCTTTGTCCTGCGAGCCGGAATGTGCTTGTACGTCTTCGTCATGTCTACATGTCCTAAAACGCAAGTATAGCCGTGAGTTCCTGCTTGATGTCGGAAAAAACACACTTTTAGGAATAAACAGCAAACTCAAAGAAGAGCTAAGTGACTGCGGCCTGCTTTTGAAGCCGGTACCATCACCGACCCTCACTCCTTCATCACGCCCACAGCGGAAGCGTCATAAGCGGCGCGACAGGAAGCAGAAGCGGGGTAAGCGCGGAGGACTTGTGACCCGTCCATGGTGTACCCCGCCCCTCGCACAGTGATTGCTGGACATGGGCACTGGCGACCCCCGTGATCCAAAATGGAATAAGCGGGTAAAGATAATGGATGGATGGATGGATAAACAGAAAACAAGTTTGTAAACTTTTGGGCTACACAGGTTCTTGTCAGCTGTAAGGGAAACAACAAGGCAGTTATTTAGTTATTCCCAGTAAGCAATTCTTTCATTACAGAAAAAACGTATTAATTCTACTAGAATGTGAATAAAAAGTCTGTCCGTTTTCTGCATGCTAGAAATGGAACCCAAGTGTCACGGCTGGAATTCCTTTGAAGAGGGACAAGGCTTCCTGTTATTTATGATCGTTGAAGGGTAAACTGGTCGGAGGCTGTTACAAGTTGATACCAGGACATCCTGGGTGATCTGTGTTAACTCAAACGTCCATTTTGTGGGGTTCACAGAAAGGGTGTTCCAATATTATTCAGATGTATGGATCTTTGGTTGTCTTCCCAACCATAAAAGTCTTCTTTTGACACTTTCCAGAGTTAGAGATGCTGAAAACAAACTTTAAACTGTCCCAGGTTCTGAAGTGGGGTGGGGGTGGAATGTCTCAGTTGTTCAAGGGATGAGAAGTTGCTTTTTTTCTTTTTCAGAAACATCTTTACAGAATGAACTTCTCATTTACAGAAATAAAAGTAGGTTATAATATGACATTCAGGGACGCAGGTTTATCTCTACATCGGTTTGAGGCATGTAACAGCACATCTGCATAGAAACTCTTCCCCTCTCCTGGTGACCAGGTGCTGACGCTGTCCACGGACAGTGTAAGGCGATCATTCATCAAGATCAATGTCCGAAAAGCTTCTGGTCCTGACAACATACCTGGTTGTGTGCTGAAGGACTGTGCAGTGGACCTTGCAGTTGGTCTTCCCGGATATCTTTAACATCTCGCTGAGTCAGACCATTGTCCCCACTTGTTTCAAAGCCACCACCATCATCCCTGTCCCAAAGAAGGCATCGCCCTCTTGCCTCAATAACTATCGTCCGATGGCACTCACCCCCATCCTGATGAAGTGCTTCGAACGGCAAGTCACGAAGCACATCAACTCTGTCCTTCCTGCCTCCCTGGATCCCTTCCAGTTTGCATATTGGCCAAATCGTTCGACCGACGACGCCATCTCCTCTGCCTTCCACACAGCCCTCACACATCTGGACACTAAGGACTTTTATGTTAGAATGCTCTTCATTGACTTCAGCTTGGCATTCAACACCATCATCACCCAACAGCTCATCCTTAAACTGGACAGTCTGGGGCTGAACTTCTCATTATGCAACTGGCTGCTAGACTTCCTGACCGGGAGACCACAGGCAGTACGGGTCGGCAGTAACACATCCAGCACCATCACAGTGAATACAGCGTGCTGAGCCCACTTCTATTCACCCTTCTGACACACGACTGCACATCATACAGCTCCAACTACTTTGTCAAGTTTGCGGATGATAAGTCTGTGGTGGGTCTCATCAGCAACAATGATGAGACAGACTACAGGAACGAGGTGAGCCGCCTGGCCTTGTGGTGCGGTCACAACAGTCTCTCTCTGAACGTGGATAAGACAAAGGAGATTGTTGTGGACTTCAGGAAGATGCACGCCCAGCATGCTCCTCTGACCATCAATGGTACTACTGTTGAGAGAGTGAGCAGCACCAAGTTTCTGGGAGTGCACGTCTCAGAGGACCTGTCCTGGAGCAGGAGCACTGCATCACTGGCCTAGAGGCTCGCCAGCGCCTCTACTTTCTCCGCAAGCTGAAAAGAGCTGGAGCCGAGAAGATCGTCGGCACCTCCTTCCCCTCACTACATGTCTTACACAGTACCCGCCTCACTCGGAAAGCCCTCTGCATGGCGGGTGATCCCTCGCACCCACTACATAGCTTCTTCAGCCTGCTGCCATCAGGGAGGAGACTGTGGAGTCTCCAAGCTTGAACTAGCAGACTGAGAGACAGCCCTGTTCATCAGGCAGTCAGGATGCAGAACTCTCTGCCTGCTCTGCCTCCCCTCCCTCTTGTACCGCCTTAATACACAAAACTTTCACACATTTCCACACAAGACAAAAACTTTTTAACATTGAACTCTGCATCATTAAAAAACGGGTTATACACTCAACACACGCTCATGTGCTCATTCAATTTGCACTACTGTTTACATTTGCACTACTCTTAATATTTAAACTACTGTTTATATTCATACTACTGTTCATATTCATAGCACTGTTCATATTCATACTACTGTTACATTCACACTACTGTTTACATTTGCACTACTGTTTATATTCATACTACTGTTTACATTCATACTACTGTTTACATTTGCACTACTGTTTATATTCACACTGCTGCTTATATTACACTACCATTGATATATATTATTTAATCAGGTCTCTCTTGTAAATGAGTCCTCGAGGCTCAATGGGATTTACCTGTATAAATAAAGGTTGATTGATATATACAGGTCCTTCTCAAAAAATTAGCATATTGTGATAAAGGTCATTATTTTCCATAATGTAATGATAAAAATGAAACTTTCATATATTTCAGATTCATTGCACACCAACTGAAATATTTCAGGTCTTTAATTGTTTTAATACTGATGATTATGGCATACAGCTCATGAAAACCCAAAATGCCTGTCCCAAAAAATTAGCATAT
>NC_056506.1:10707596-10716623 GCF_014905685.2 Nematolebias whitei | reverse complement strand
TATATATATATATATATTTTTTTTACTAGCCTTATTGTATATGTCATTTTACCTACCCCAATATCAAGGACTTCATACATATACTGTGTACATTCTGCTTTGCCACTTACTACAAATATCAATGTCAGGACTTCATTTCATTTTATTTTATAGATATACTTTTTAAAATATTTCTTTTTTATACCGCTATAGTACAATTTAAGACAGTATCATACTTTTATTATTTAATTTTATGCCTATGTTTATTAAATGTTTTAATGTTAAATGGTTGTTATTGCACCGGGGTCTGAGAGTAATGTAATTTCAATCCTGTGTGTGTCTTGTACATTTTGCAGTTTTTGACAATAAAGTGACTTGGACTTTGACTTTGATTTGTGTCCTTAATGAGTCCAACTCCAGACAGTAGAACTAAATGTTTTTGTCAACCATTTTGAAAAGTGGTCACCATCTCATATTTTTAGATGGCCAGTCAGGCATAATTGGTAAATATTGGGCTCTCCAATCTCTGGTGCTGAGGTCACCATGGTGGTTAAAACGTTCCTTGGTGGCTGGGCCCCAGGGGTGGATGAGATTCGCCCGGAGTTCCTTAAGGCTCTGGATGTTGTGGGGTTGTGTTGGCTTACACGACTCTGCAATATTGCATGGACATCGGGAGAAATTCCCCTGGATTGGCAGACTGGGGTGGTGGTTCTCCTATTGAAAAAGGGGGACCGGCGTAGAGTGTGTCCCAACTACAGGGGGATCATGCTCTTAAGCCTCCCTGGTAAGGTCTGTTCAGGAGTTCTGGAGAGGAGGGTCCTTCAGATAGTCAAACCTTGAATTCAGGAGTAGCATTGCGGTTTTCATCCTGGTCTTGGAGCACTGGACCAGCTCTACACCCTCAGCAGGGTCCTGGAGGGTGTGTAGGAGTTTGCCCAACCAGTCTACAAGTGCTTTGTAGACTTGGAGAAGGCGTTCGATCGCGTCCCTCGGGGAACCCTGTGGGGGGTACTCTGGGAGTATGAGGTACCAGGCCTTTTGATACGGGCTGTTAGGTCCCTGTATGACCAGTGCCAGACCTTGGTCCACATTGCTAGCAGTACGTCGGGCTCGTTCTCAGTGAGGGTTGGACTCCGCCAAGGTTGCCCTTTGTCACCGATTCTGTTCATAACTTTTCTAGGTGTAGCCAAGGTGTTGAGGGGATTCGTTTTGGTGGCCTTAGGATCATTTCTCTGTTTTTTGCAGATGATGTGGTCCTATTGGCTTCATCAGGTCGTGATCTACAGCTTTCGCTGGAGCAGTTCGCAGCGAGTGTGACCCGGCTGGGATGGGGATCACTTCCTCGATATCCATGCCATGGTCTTGAGTCAGAAAAGGGTAGAGTGATCTCTCCGGTTTGGGGAGGAGGTCCTGCCCCAAGTGGAGGAGTTTAAGTATCTTGGGGTCTTGTTCACGAATGAGGAAAAAATGGAGTGTGAGATCGATAGGCGGGTAGGTGCAGCATTGGCAGTGAAGCGGGTGCTGTATCGTTCTGTCGTGGTGAAGAGAGATCTGAGTCAAAAGCCGAAGCTCTCAATTTACCAGTCGATCTACTTTCCTACCCTAATCTATTTTCATGCGCTTTGGGTTGTGATTGAGATCTCTGACACAAGTGGCCAAAATGAGTTTTCTCCGCAGGGTGTCTGGGCTCTCCCTTAGAAATAGGGTAAGAAACTCGGTCATTCGGGAGGGACTCAAAGTAGAGCCGCTGCTTCTCCACCTCGAGTTTTGCCAGTTGGCTCGGGCATCTGGTTAGGATGCCTCCTGGACGCCTCCCTGGTATGGTGTTCCGGGCACGTCCCACCAGGAGGAGACCCAGAGGAAGACCCAGGACACCCTGGAATGACTATGTTTCTAGGCTGGCCTGAGAAAACCTTGGGATTCCCCCAGAGGAGTTGGCCCAAGTGGCTGGGGAGAGGGAAGTCTGGGCCTCCCTACTTAGGCTGCTACCCCCACGACCTAACCCCGGATAAGCGGAAGAAAACGGATGGATGGAAAGAGTGAAAAAGTAATTATAATATTCACAACGTCCTGAAGAGAGAGAATAAACAACATGGTAGAATATAACGATGCAACAGGATGAATTTGAATGAACTAAGTATTTCAAAGTAGTAATACAAGCTAACATGCACATTATATATACAGGTCTGTAGTGAACTAGGCCTCCGACCTCAACCTGTCTCTGAAGACCCTCATGGGACAGGAACTGTTTTTTCATTGATTTGAATCCAGAAATACAAATTATCTCATCAAGATACTATTTAATTGTATCCTGAATTAATCAATTGAAAGAACACTCTTCTTTTTTACATTATCATTACTATTTTAGAATATCTTGATAATCAAAGTGTGTTTAGTTCATACCATTTCTAAGTGTTGAAGTGAACCACTCATTTAAATCAACTGTGAAACAGTATTAATGATTTTTAAACCTCATTAGACTTAGAGATCAAGTTAAATGTCTATTTACAAAGTAATTGTGCATTTTGATCTTCTGTCTGAATGAGTGGATTTGATGTCGGTCAGAAGTCAGGAATGTCGGTCGAAAGTCAGAGACAAACGGAGACGAGTTATTAGAATGAAGTGTCTTGTTTTTTAAACCTTACAGACAGTAAATAACTTCAACTGGCACCTGCCTTGTCTCACCCCTTCATAAACATTTCTCTGTCTGTACTAACCGTTCGTAAACATCCCTGCTGTCGTTTTGACTCCTAGTGACCCTCTTGACATCACTAGAACCACCCCCTGCTGGTTGTTTCAACCAATCAGGAAGTACCAAGTGACAGGAAGTGAGTACTCTTTAAAAAAGTCAACACTTCTTGGGAAAATTCAGTCTTTTTTCAGTCTTCCACTTCTGAGTGGAATTTCTGACTGCAGTCTTACTGAGAGTTCCTAAGGAACTTTCAGATTTAATCAATAGCTGATGGATTTGACCATGAGACGAGGGTCCGTCCATCCCAGCGGAGTCACAGCGCCTCGCTGTGAACTCACTCGGGTGTAACGCCCTACAACTTCGAAGGAAGCTTGTTCTGTTGAACGGAGTAAACCATACAACTTCTGACGATGACCAGCCACCTTGACCGGAGACGCTGAAAGGTAACGTGCACAGGGACCTCTATACTGGAGCTGGTCCATCCACTGCAAAGGTAAAGAGACGTCACAAGTTGTCGCGCACTAAATGGACCGGGGGTTTGAGCTGGTGTTGAAAGAAGAGTGCTAATTCTGGTCAACAAACATACATCTTCCTTCATCCATCTTCCTTTTAAATCTATTCCTTCTCTTAAACTTTTCTATTTGCTAGTAATCTAGATGCCTTCAGAGGTGAATCAGCCTCAATCAGTAATGTTTTGTTGTCTTGTTAGTAAAGCGTGCCAAGTTTTTATTAAACAGAAACAGATCAGCAAATCAATGTGTACATGTTTTGATGTTAAATTTTGATTCTGTACATAAATGACCACATTTATTCTGATGAGTCAAAGATAAAATGGCATCTCATGTCACTGATTAAACAATCCACTCACAGTTATCTCGGTCACATGGCTTAAATTTAACTCGAAAAAGAAAATAATCCGTTCTAATTTAAACAATTAATATTCTTTGTGCTTGAACTAGCTTTAAGAATAATTAATTATTAGTGTGTCTACAGCAAAGCTGTCAGGCTCACTACATATTTGATGGCCCGTAACATTTCTAAAGAGATAAATTATGTGTGACCCAAGACCTATGTTATTGTGAAATAACTTGTCATGTTGGCATAAAAAAGTCCAGAGTTTTGTCCTTGGTACAGACATATTCTACGGCTGTAGTGTTCAGAAAGATGCAGAATTGCGTCAATGTGTTCATTTTAAAGCTGAAATTGTCAAACTGTTTGTGTACTTTAGCTGTGAGCAGAGAGAATAACGCATTCATTCTGTTTGAAACTCTAGCATGAACGAGGGTTCGTGGTTCGACCCGGTTCTGTTTACTGGACTCGACGAGTCGTGTTTTAAATGGTGATACGTTGTCTGAAGCTGAGCGCCGTCTCCGAGCTGCTTCTATACTGATTCGTTAAATCTTCACAGTAAATTGTGCATTTTTGAAGCTTTGATGGGCGATAATTTGACCAGACTGTTGATGCTAACTGCTATCTTAAGGCGAGTACACAGGAGCTGTGATTGGTCGAGAACCACTGTTTGGGACTTTCTGATTCGCCGAGAAGCTGGTGACGTAACGCCGTGTACGTCCACTCACTCTGGCGCTAGTGTAGTATGACATATGCGTATATATTCATACATTTTAAGACGGGTTCTTCATTTTTCTGACTGTGTAAATGCGTGCATTGAGTTTAACAGAAATGTAACGAGAGACGTTATTTACCTTTGACCCATCAAAATGAATGCGGTCATTTATTTGCAGAATCAAAGTTTAACATCACACATTTACATTAATTTGGCAGAATATGAAAACAATAACTGGCAAGTTTCACAGGAAGTTGGAACAATACGGAGATTGTCCTCACTTCTCAGCAGAACAACAGACATCAACCACACGGCGGTGATTGAGAACTTTGCTTCAGATATTTCTAAAATATCTGTAATTATTTTAGGAGAAAGGAGAGTTTAAGATGGAAAATGGAGATTTATCTTACAGAGAGATGTGTGAGGGAATTAATCTGTTTGACCAGAAACGTGCACGCTCTTTGGGGAATCAGCTTGGCCACGGTACACTTGGTCGAAAATAGAACCTTCTACCTGGTTGATGATAAAATCAGCGTCGGCGTAGGGTTCCTTTCTGACTCTTTCAGCGTCTCCATGAGGACAGCCAAACCCTTAGAGAGTCATGCGAGGTTATCCAAACAGAAGTTATAATTCCCAAAATCGTCACTGCTTCCTGGATTCAAGAAGCATTCTGGACGCCTGCGTTAGCATCCAAGAACTCTGAACTCTTTAACTCTCTTCAGAGAGTTAAAGTCTGGAACTCTTCTCCAGGAAAAACTTTTAAGCTCTGAAAACTCCCATGTTGAACTCATTCCTGAGCGCAGCAACTCACTGAACTGGGAAGTTGCCACATTTTAAATGGGTCGACTTCCGGGTCATTTGAGAGCTTTTTGATTGGTCGATGGACCAGAAAGAGGTGTGGTTTGTGATGTAAGGTGTTATGAAAAGTCAAGGGCAGAGAATGAGATAGTTTAAAAACAGACAGAAAGATTATTGGAGAAAACCAGACTTCGTGGAGTCAAACTCTCCTGTATCTTCTGTGAAGATTAAACATGACATTTCTTCTCAGTAAACATTTTAGTTGACCGAAACCTGACTTTTAACATACTTACAAATTTGCTCATTGAAGACAGAAAAATCAAGAAATGCATATTAACCTGATTTCTTCTTTGAATGAGGAATAAAAATCATTACTTACTGTTTATGTAAATAAAATGAGTAGTTCTCTTCAACCTGTAAACATTGAGTGAACTAACACAATTTGATTATCAAACATTTGTAAAATAGTAATGATCATAGAGAATTGTCTTTTCTACTTGATTACTTCAAGAAAGAAAGTCTCCAGATGGCTCAAACTGTATTTCTGGATGCAGATCAATGAAATAACAGTCTCTGTCCATCTGGTCAGTTTTGACATGGGCCTAGGTTCACTACACTAGCTACGGAAAAACCCTCAGTAAGTGATGACCCGAATCACCACTACTTTGATGACAATATCTGCAAAGATATGGCAACACTGTACGTGGATGGATGCTCATTCCACCACGAACAAACCTGCACATCAGGTGTTGGAGGGATTCTCTTCCAAGACCAACAAGAGGTCACTTTTAGCTATAAATTAGGCTCTCAGACTTCTCAGTACGCTGAAATAGCAAGAATCCTAATAGCTCTCCAGATGGCAGTAGAACGCTCCATCCAAACGCTAGTCATATGCACGGACTCTAATTACGCTCAACTTAGTTTCTTGTGTCATCTCACTCTGTGGAAACAGAACGGCTTAGTTCACGCGCATGACCTTCCGTCCACAGGACACAAGGGAGATAACGCCATGCTGAAAGCATTAAAACAAGTTGCTCTTTGGCCTGGAATGAAAAAGGATGTCAAGAACTACATAAAAGGGTGCCTGGTCTGTGGCCAGTTTTAGCCATCCAGACCACTCCACAGAGCACCACTGCAAAGTAGAGGCATTGCATTCCCATGGTCCGACCTCCAGATCGACTGGGTTGGACCACTTACTAAGAGCACTAGAGGAAATAAATATTTTCTCACGGTAACTTGCGCATTTACCAAATGGGTAGAATGCCTACCAGCTCCTAACGACACAGCACAAACAACTGCTATGTTACTAATGAATCATGTATTTTCAAGGTTTGGACTTCCCCTCAGGGTGAACTCAGACCAAGGTACGCACTTCACAGCTGAAGTGATGAAAGAACTGTGGAAGATGCTAGGCATCAAAGTCAACTTCCATGTTGGCTACCACCCACAGGCCTCAGGCCAAGTGGAGAGAGCAAAAAGAACTGTGGTAAGTATTTTGAAAAAATACGTAGCCGCAAACCACAAGGACTGGGATGTGAAACTCCCTCTGGTCCTCATGGCCATAAGGGCCACTCCACACACATAGACTGGCATCTCTCCCTTCGAGATGATGATGGGTCGACAAATGACTGTCCCTCTACACCTGTTGTACCAACCAGTTGATGCCGCCATGGCAACAGCCTACACCACACAATACATGAATGACTTGGAAGAACACCTTAAAAACACCTTTGCGTTTGCCCAGAAAAACTTGGAAAAATCCGCTGAAGGACGAAAGGCGTACTATGACCAAAAGGCCTCTTACGAGGAACTCCAAGTGGGAGATAGGGTCTGGTACTACACGTTCACCCCCACAACCGGGAAAAGAGGGTACGGGACTGGAACTCTCACCCACAAACTGATGCCCAGGTGGACTGGACGCCACCTGATAACAAACTGTCTCCAGTTGTCTACCAGATCAATATCAGCAAAGGCCAAAAAAAGCCAATTGTTAAATGGGTACATCGAAACCAGGTTAAACTACACAAGGCGTTCAATAACTCCACAGGAGACAAATATCTTACAAACTCATACCTCGTGGGAAAAAAGGTCATCCAAGCAGAAACTAAATAAGTCTAAGCTTAATTAAGTGTTAAGATAACAACTCAGACGTGATAACGTGATCGAATCTGACATTCAGAGTGAGGGTCGCTGTGAAACGTCGTTTTCTAGTTGCCTAATCACTACTTTTGTCGATGTTGAATTGTTGTTTTCTGGTTGCTTAATCACTACTGTTGTCAATGTTGAAAAATTGTTTATTTGGTTTTTGGTATTGTTTCTGAACATCCCCAGCAAGAATGAATTTTGTGTGTACTTTAGTTAGAGACTAATGCCCCTTTTCCATTAGTACCGGTACAGGCCGACTGGACCCTACTTGGCCCGGTTCTGAGGCTTTTCCATTAGTACCGGTACTTAGCACCTGTTACTATTTTCAGTACCCTTGGCTCTGTGGTTCTAACTGGAACGAAGAGGTACTAAAACGTGACGTGAGAACACTATCGGTCACTGATTGGTCGGGGGCGGAGTCGGGGGCGGAGTCACTGAATCCTTCAGAACCTTTTCAAAACAATAATCCACCATTTGCAATTTCTCGGATTGGAGCAGCGGCTGGACTTATTTTAAAGAATTTAAATACAATACTGACAACATCTTGGTCTAATGCTGATGTGCTGGCATTTTTTGTGCTTGGTGGCTGACAACATAATTCAGAGCAAGCTGGATGGAGCTCTGCTGGTCTACCCCGATCCTCCCTCCGGAGCCTCTGAGCGCCAGGCCGGGCAGGGCGTCATCTCCCCGGCTCCAAGTTCAGCTGGTCACCGCGGAAGATCCTTCGATGTGCCGACTTGGAGGCTCGGGTTTCGGATACCAGCCTTGTGTGCTCAGAGCTCCGCTGGTCACTGCGAAGCTGGAGATGGGGACTCGCAGATGGCCGTTGCGAGACCCCGGCCGCGCGTAATCATGAAGGCTGAATCCCGATCCCACCCGGCAGTCAGGCGGACTGGACAGTCTGGGACGGACGCTGGAAGCGATTTTTAAATAAAATAATATTTTGTTTTTATACAAAAAGTGTTTTAAAAAATTGCTGGAGCGATTTAAAAATGATTATTATTTTTTTTACACGTAAAATGTTTTTTAAAATCGCTTCCAACGTTCGTCGCAGACCCGTCTCTGTCCGCCTGTCTGCGCGGGTCGAACCTTCATGATTACGCGCGGCTGGGGTCTTGGAACGGCCTCTGTCAGTCACCAGCTGAGCTCGGAGCTGGGAGGATGAGCCTGCCCGTCCCGTCTCCGGAGGAGAGGATCAGTGAAACCAGCAGAGCGTTGAAGATTAAAAAAAAAAAAAACGGTGCCAGCTTCATCATGAAATCCTGTTTTCACTTTAATGACCGTTAACTCAGCTGAAAATCATAAAAAGACACAAAACTATTGGATCTCAGGAATATTTCCCTCAAACATGTTTAAAGAAAAGAGACGACCTTCAGTTCAACTTTATTTTAACCCACAAATGTACAAATCACAAAACAAGAACTTTAAAGCAAAGCTAAAAATAAAATGTATATAGGTGAACAAGAAAGAAAACCACACATCTAAAATGAACATTAAAAGTAGACAATGAGTGCAAATACATCAAATGATGATGAAAACCTATAAAAATTTCAATCTAATGTTTTTGTAGAATCTGGTTCATCAGAGTTTTTATTTATATACATATATATATATATATTTATATCTATAAATATATAGAGATAAATACATATATATGTATATATATATATAAATACATATCTATGTATATAAATATATATGAATATAAATATAAATGTATGTATATAAATACATATGTGTACATATATATACATATATATATATATATATATATATATACATAATTGTGTGTATGTACATATGTGTGATATATATATATATATATATATATATCACATATGATATATAT
>NC_056506.1:10702591-10707496 GCF_014905685.2 Nematolebias whitei | reverse complement strand
GCCAACCTTCAAATAATCATGTTCAGTTATGCACTCAATACTTGGTCAGGAATCCTTTTGCATGAATGACTGCTTCAATGCGGCCTGGCATGGAGGCAATCAGCCTGTGGCACTGCTGAGGTGCGCTAGCTAATCCTTCAGTTGTGTCTCGCCATAGACTCAGAAACAATTAGGGGGAAACCAAAAAACCAATCCTCAAGTCGTTCGTCTAAAGGGACAACAGACAATTGAACCAAACTATATTTTGCCATGTAAATTTAACTTAAACCAAGTTAGGAATGGAAAAAATAGTTTGGAATTCCCTTCTATAGGTATAAATCCCTTTATATAATTTTTCTGCATGACCCACCCTTTAACTGGTACCTGTAGCTGATGTAAATCATGATAGCTTACACACCCGGTGCATATAGGTTAAGGTCTTATGTAAAATCCCACTCATAAGCCCAACTAAAACCACATAAATGCACGAACACATAGAACCAGAATGGCATCCACTGGGAACCACCAGCAGCAACCTTCGCTGAAGGGACCTACATCTCCAACGTGGGTCTCCAAACTCCATCTAGTGGTCGCCTCTGCAGTTCAATCGAGGGAACTCCTCTTCATGCTGATCAATCAACACCTCCAATCGTTGTGGATTTACCATTGTGGATTATATGACTTTTTCCAATGGATTACAGACTTTGTTTCCAAGGGGTTAAAGCATTGCTGCAATGGAATTACCAACAACATAATGGAATTACCAACAACATTATGGAATTACCAACAACATTGTGGAATTACCTAAACTGTTGTACGATTACCTTCTTTGACTTTTGTTTTCCTCTTGCTGGATTACATCAAGATCAAGGACATTCGGAGGCGTAAGTTCATGTTGGAATTCATCCCCATGGACAGGCGATGATTTCCAAAGCGGGGACTGTAGTGAACTAGGCCTCCGACCTCAACCTGTCTCTGAAGACCCTCATGGGACAGGAACTGTTATTTCATTGATTTGAATCCAGAAATATAAATTATCTCATCAAGAGACAATTTAATTGTATCCTGAATTAATCAATTGAAAGCACACTATTCTTTTTTATATTATCAGAGTCAGAGTCAGAGTTTCTTTATTGTCATTCGCACCTCATGTGGTACATGTGGTGGAGCGAAATTATGTCCCAGTTCCAGTTACATCCAACAATAAAATGTATAAGAAAAACAGTAATAACATCTAAGATATGAACTAAGAAAAACATCAACTAAATATACACTAAGCACTCATAACATAAAACATTGAACATCAGCACAAACATGAACAAGAGTCTGAGAGCAGATGTGCACGCATGAACACATCAACATTGAAACAGATCAGCAGCAACATGAAACAGGTCAGCAGCAACATGATATGGTTTTTCACAGTGATTATTCTAGTTAGAGATTCATGAGTCTAACAGCCTCAGGGTAGAAGCTGTTCCTCAGTCTAGTGGTTCTACACTTAATGCTCCTTAACCTCCTTCCTGAGGGGAGTGGGGCAAAAAGTGTGTGTGCTGGGTGAGTGGGGTCCTTCATGATGCAGGTGGCCCTCTTCCTGCATCTGGGGGTGTAGATGTCTGTGATGGTGGGGAGGCTGACTCCGACAGTCTTCTGTGCAGCCTACACCACTCTCTGCAAAGCTTTTCTTTCTGCAGCTGTGCAGCCTCCATGCCATACGTTGATGCTGGAGCACAAGATGCTCTCCACTGCACACCTATAGAAGGAGGTGAGGACTGAGCTTCCCAGACCAGCTCGCCTCAGCCGTCTGAGGAAGTAGAGTCTCTGATGAGCTTTCTTGATCAGGCTGGTGGTGTTGTTGCTCCAGCTGAGGTTGTCATTCATGTGTACACCCAAGTACTTGTAGCTGGAGACCACTTCCACCGCAGATCCTCTTATGTTCAATGGGGTGTAGATGTTTTTGTTCCTTCTGAAGTCCACAATCATCTCCTTTGTCTTCTTCATATTGATGTGAAGGTTATTCTCTTTGCACCAGCTCTCCAGGTGTTCCACCTCTTGCCTGTAGCTGGACTCATCATTTTTTGTGATGCATCCCACCACCGCTGTATCATCTGCAAACTTTACAATGTGACAGCCTGGATGGGTAGCTGCACAATCTTACGTGAGCAGAGTAAAAAGGAGGGGGCTCAACACACATCCCTGAGGAGAGCCAGTGCTGAGGGTTATGGTGGAGGAGGAGAGGTTGTGGATCCTCACTAACTGTGGTCTGTTTGTTAAAAAGTCTAGTACCCAGTTGCAAATGGAGGGGCTTAGTCCTAGTGTGGATAGTTTGTCCATCAGGGTTTGGGGGATCATGGTGTTGAAGGCGGATGTGAAGTCCACAAAGAGCATACGGACGTAAGAGTTTTTCTGCTCCAGGTGGTTGAGCGCAGTGTGGACCACAGAGGAGATTGCATCCTCTGTTGATCGGTTCTCACGGTATGCATACTGATGAGGGTCCTCGTTGATGTTGATGGTTGTTTTGATGCGAGTCATGACCAGTTTTTCAACGCATTTAGCGACTATCGGGGTGAGGGCCACTGGCCGATAGTCATTCAGACCAGTCACTGTAGAGCTTTTTGGGACTGGGATGATGGTGGCAGTTTTCAGGCAGGTGGGACCTGTCTCCAGAGTAAGTGAGGTGTTAAAGATGTCTGCCAGCACCTCGCAGAGCTGATCGGCACATTCCTTCAACACTTTTCCGGGGATGTTGTCTGGGCCAGTTGCCTTGTGCGGATTAATCCTCCTGAAGGTACTCCTTACTTCTGCTGAGGTCACGCTGAGATGCTCTTCATCCGGTGGTGAGGTGAGTCTGGTGCTGGGTGGTCTGTTCGGGTCTTCAAAGCGTGCATAGAACTTGTTGAGGGCATCAGGCAGAGATGGGTCTTTGGGGCATTGTTCACTCCTTCCTTTATAATCTGTTATGCACTTAATGCCCCTCCACATGCTCCGAGGGTCTTGTGAGATGAATTGACCCTCGATCCTCTTTGCATATGTGGCCTTGGCCCTCTTAATACCAGCAACCAGCTCTTTTCTTGTCCTACTCAGCTCCTCTGAGTTTCCAGACCTGAAGGCAGTGTTCCTGGCTTCCAGCAGGGTACGCACCTCTGCATTCAGCCAAGGTTTTCTGTTTGGGTAGCTTTTAACATTTCTGATAGTGGAGACGGTGTCAGTACATGTACTAATGTAACCCAGAACTGAGGATGTGTATTGGTCAAGATCAAGCGAACCTCCATTTTCAGCAGCTTCTCTGAAAACCTGCCAGTCTGTTCGATCAAAACAATCTCTCAGTATGGGGCCACTGTCCTGGATCCAGCATTTAACTGGAGCGTCTCAGCGGGGACATGTAAGCAGGAGCCAGGAAGATTGAGATGTGGTCTGACAGTCCTAGGTGGGGGCGGGGTTCGGCTTTGTATGCATCTTTTACGTTCGTGTAAACACGGTCCAGCGTGCGGTCTCCACGTGTCGGAATCGTCACATGCTGATTAAAACTTGGGAGACAGTCCTTTAGATTCACGTGGTTAAAGTCTCCGGCTACCACGTAAAGAGCCTCGGGGTGTTTGCTCATCAGCGAGCTGATGATATCATGTAGCTCCTGCAGTGATTCATTAGCATTAGCGTCCGGAGGAATGTAAACAACTGTGATAAAAGTCACTGTGAACTCTCAGGGTAGATAATGTGGCCGACATTTCACTGTTATTTGTTCCAAAGCCTTCGAGCATGAGCTATTTACAACAGTACAGTTCGTGGACCAACTCTTACTCACGTAAATGCATACTCCGCCTCCCCGTGATTACCCCGTTAGCTCGCTGCAGCGGTCCGCTCGAAAAAAAAGTCTGTCATCCAGCTGGAAGACTGAGTCCGGCGTTTCACTTGTAATCCACGTTTCTGTGAGGCAAAGCACCGCACACTTCTTCATCTCTTCTGAGGCGCCCGCTCTCAGACGAAGTAAATCCACCTTGTTTGCCAACGAGCGGACATTCGACAGAAAGAGAGACGGCATGGGGAGTTTACCGGCTTTAGCGTTAGCTCGTAGCCTCACCATAACCCCCGCCCGGCATCCTCTCCTCTTAAGCCGGGAGCAGCGCTTCCTCTTCTGCCCGCTGGAAAGTCTCTGCTGCAGCTTCCAGGTAGATGACTTTAAGATCTGCATTCTGCCGAGCGTAGCTTTGAGTTTGTTGCTGATTTCTGCTATATTTCGTGGCAAATCCGCTCCTATTCTCATCAGTTCGGTTCGGCTATAGTTCACACGCATAAATCGCGCAGAGTCAGGCACAGAGTCAATATCAAAACTTCTAAAAACTGAGATGGTACCGGGAGCCTGTGAAGCTGCAACTGCTCTGAGCGCGGCCATCTTGAATGCTTTATGTGCTTGAGTGCTATAGTGCTATATGTTGATAAGTTGAGTGCTATATGTATATGTATATATATGTATATGTATATATATGTGTATATATATGTATATGTATATATATGTATATATGTATATACATGTATATATGTATATACATGTATATATATATGTGTATATGTATATATGTATGTGTATATGTATATATATGTATGTATATATATGTGTGTATATATATATATGTATATATGTATATATATGTGTGTATATATATATATGTATATATATATGTATATATGTATATATATGTGTGTATATGTATATATATGTATATATATATATGTATATATGTATATATATGTGTGTATATGTATATATATGTATATATATATATATGTATATATGTATATATATGTATATATATATATATATGTATATATATGTGTACATATGTATATATGTATATATGTATATATATGTGTATATGTATATATGTATGTATATATGTATATATATGTGTATATGTATATATGTATGTATAT
>NC_056506.1:10675681-10702491 GCF_014905685.2 Nematolebias whitei | reverse complement strand
GCCAGTGTGACAGGCACTGGGTGGATAACGGGCGACCTGCAGATGCATCTCTATAATGCACAAACAAATGATGAGTTTGACAAATTGCAGCTTTATGTAACACGTCAACGCCTGCACAGGACAGAGCAGATGGAAAGATCTTTCTTCTTCTGATTTGTGGGGGTGGGTGGGGGGAGGGAAAAACCCCTCCAACAATATCACTCTTGATTTAAAAGAGCTTGTGATGTTTTAGGCATAAAAGCTGGATTCGGTCTTAGATCAGCTGAGCTGCCATCAACCTGAATTCTAAGACATGACAGAGTGACAGAAAGGGCAGATAAATCACTCACCCTCTTAGCGGATGTTAAAGCCAGCAGCAGGGCTAATTAAGAGACAAGAATTTAATTGGAATCTGATTCAGTGGCTCGAATAGAGCTTGATCAGGGCTCGCAGGACCAGCGTTAAATCCCATTGTGGAGCAAGTGGGCGTGAAACAGGCCTGCATCTCTGTACACCTTTTAAAAAACGCTTTATCAGCGGATGATTAAAAGCTGTTCTGTACCCGAACCCTTTGTGACAGGAAGAGATGGCTGCAGCTTACGTTTTAATCGTGCTGAACGCCAAATTTCTGTCCATCAGCTGCTGCAGAAAGGACAGCACGCCGCCTAGTGGACATGAGGTGGCCTCTACACCTTTCTCTATACACCTTTTAAAAAACGCTTCATCATCAGATGATTACAAGCTGTTCTGTCTCCGAAACCTTCGTGACAAGAAGAGATGGCTGTAGCATACGCTAAATCGTGCTGAACGCCAAATTTCTGTCCATCAGCTGCTGCAGAAAAGACAGCATGCCGCCTAGCGGACATAAGGTGGCCTCTAACACCCTTCTCTGTACACCTTTTACAAAACGCTTCATCAGCGGATAATTAAAAGCTGTTCTGTCTCCGTAAAACTTTTGTGACAGGAAGAGATGGCTGTAGCATACGTTTAATCGTGCTGAACGCCAAATTTCTGTCCATCAGCTGCTGCAGAAAGGACACCACGCTGCCTAGCGGACATGAGGTGGCCTCTACACCTTTCTCTGTACACCTTTTATAAAACGCTTCATCAGCGGATGATTAAAAGCTGTTCTGTCTCTGAAAAACCTTCATGACAAGAAGAGATGGCTGAAGCATACGTTTAATCGTGCTGAATGCCAAATTTCTGTCCAACAGCTGCTGCAGAAAGGACAGCACGCCATCTAGTGGACATGAGGTGGCCTCTACACCTTTCTCTGTACACCAGCGCTGAAAAACTGTCCACTTGGATGTGTACAACGCTGTGGTGGATGCAGCACGTGAATCCTGGATTGTGCGCATTACATCTTGCGGGAGACCCATCCTCTCTAAGCGGATCTGCTCAGCGGCCAGACCCACAGGTGCTGGCCTATTTCTGGGTAACTCCTAATCGCTCCTCCCGCCTGGAGGAGAGCGTCTTCCCTCCACGGCAGTTTCCACGGGCGCCCCGATAACAGGCGTTGTAGAACCGGGAACCATGGTGCATTCAAGCGCTCGGGAGCCACCAGGAGAGCTGCCAGTCCCTCCTCCTGAACTTGGTTCAGAAACCGTAATATCAGAGGAGGTGGGGGGAACGCGTAAAGAAGCGTTTTGGGCCTTGGGCTGTGAGCAAACACGTCCACCCCCAGCGGTGGTTCATCTCGCGGGCTTATTGAAAACCATAGTTGACACTGAGCGTTTTCTCGTGTTGCAAACAGGTCCACAGCCGCATTGCCAAATTTCTGCCACGTCTGGGCCATCAGATCAAGTTGAGGGTCCACTCCCCGTGACGCGGACCGCCCCTGGACATCACATCTGCCACTTGTTCAGAACACCGGGGATGTACACTGCTCTGATGGAGAGCAGATTTGGTGTGTCCAACGCTGTACTTTTCTCGCAATGTGTAACATTTAGGCTGAGCTCACACACCCCTGACGGTTTATGTAAGCAGCAGTAACCTTGTTGTCTGTGTGAATCAAAACGTGTTGATTCTGCAGCACAGGAGCAAAGTGTTGAATCACATTCAGAACCGTGCGACATTCCAGAACATTTGTATGAGCTGTTGTGAGAAAGGCCACAGCGCCCCTACAGCTCGATATAGGCATGTCACCCCCCAACCTGACAACGACGCATCTGTGAAAACTGACATGTGTGACGTAGGTCTGCTCACGGGGACTCCCTCCGACAGAACCCGGGGGTTTCCCATGGTCGGAGATCTGTTCTCACGGAGGGAGGAACAGTGATCGTCTACCTCTTTTGTGTCACCGGATCCACGCGCAGGCGAGCAAACCGTCTCTGGAGGCGTCTCATGTGTAGTAAGCCCAGTGGGCCACTGTGTGAACTGATGACATCGTTCCTAACAGCTTCATGACGGAAAATAGCTGTTACTACTCTGCCTGGTCTTGCGTGGCAGAGCTGGACTCTTAGAGAGTCGATTCTCATCTGTGATAAATGAATAAACGAGCCCTCATGGTGGTCGAGTTTAGCCCCACTCCCAGATAACAATCGTCTGAGCCGGGAGAATCTAGCTTTTTTCCCATTTATGGCTAAGCCCAGAATTAGCAGGTGTGACGTCAGCACCTGAGCCTGTGCCGCTGCTTCCTGTTGTCAACATGTGAAGTGGTCTGCCCACGATCGCCTTGTTAAAAACTGACAGGTCCAAAATCTGTCTTGTTCCTCCGGTCCGTTTTGGAACCAGGAAGTAACGTGAGTTAAAAACCTGTGTTATCCTCCACCAGACTCGGCTCCAGGGGGGCACCGAGGGAATTTCCGCTCGGTGAAACCCCTCCACTCTGTTGATGGGCGCTAATGTGGGAACCGGCGCCCTTATTCTACCAGGACCGGCTATGGCCTTGTCCCAGTAGGACGTCACTGCTGGGAAATGAGGCCAGATGGGATCAGGACGGCGAGCCGGAATCGAGCCCAGAAACCTTCCCGCTAGATCGTCCGATCTGGGCGGGGGAAGGAGCGGGACGGAAAAAGTCCCTTCATGTCAGCCGCCTTCTGGATTGTGCTAGGCAGCTCCAGAGGAAGGCACCGACGACTGGGATGGGAAATTCCGATGGGAAAAAATGGCGGGGGGGGGGGGGGGGAGCATTCGCTCAGCCCCCCTCGTTCCAACACTACGCTCTCCAGGAGGGAGTGAACAGTGTGGGGCTGCTGCTGATGTCACCTGTCCTGGAGGAACCATCCAATTCGCTCTGAGAGTCTGTGATAAAAGGAAAATTACAAGATAGAGTCGTCCAGCGTGTAGCGACCTGCCACTGACAAATACTTCTCGGCGCTTACCTTGAAACAAGACTGCTCGTCTGCTTCTCTTCACGGAGACGGAAACTCACCGGGACGGCAGGAGGTTGACGTGGCATGGCCACAGGCTGTCTTAACAAAGGTTGATCAAGCTAGACAACTTTCCTTCTTCGTTCTTCTGACAGTGCTTTTAGCTTGCTGAAGAAAAATGGGAGCCGATTACCCGCTCTTAACGTAATTTATACTGACCGGGTGGGGCCCACACAGCAGGTGGGCGTGGACTAAATTTTTCTGTGCAGTGCTTTTCATGATGGGATAAACCCACTAAGCGACAGCTCTTAAAGGGCGAAGCCTATACGAAATAGAACAATTAATTAACTTACCATCAAAGTCCTTTATGAAACTGGACACACAGTTTAAATCCTTTTTCCTTTTTACATGTTGGAGCTTTCGAAGTTGTCTGAATAATTCTATACACATTATTATTGTTGGCAAGTCCTGCAGCGACCGAGTGAAAAACGCCATAACTATCACTTTGTTGCCTCCGAACCATAAATGTTAAGCGTTGCTAAAAAATACGGAAGTGCTAGACCAGAAGTCTGTGGCATAGAGGCTATTCAAAGAGCAGAACGTGTGGGGTTCATTTTATTAAGCTGAGATAAGATACACACATACATATGCAGATTGACATATCACACCTCACATTAGGTTTTGTTAAGGTATTTGTTAATCTAATTCACAGATGAGGCTCTTCTGGTCCCATCTGATAGGTGTGAAACTGGCTGGGTATCAGTCCTAAAGCTGCGTTATAGGTTTTTGAAAGTTGAAATCTGAGACCTCCTCTGTTTAGAGATGGTTTCTCTCTTTTTACATAGATGGCTTTCTTCACGTTCTCAAACCATGTCTTCTTGGTCCAAATTGTGCACTTTTTGGTCCTCAAATGAGCGTCCTTTATCTATGAGTTGGAGGTGAACAGCTGAGTCTTGTCCAGAGGAGGTGGCTTTCCTGTGTTGAGCCATGCGCCTATGAAGTAACTGTTTGGTTTCTCCAATATAGAGATCTGGACATTCTTCTGTAGGGTGATATGGGGCTGGATATATATTGTAAATTATCAGTTATGAGTTAAGCTCATAAGATATGCATTTATTATGCAAATAACCTTGTTGTGTGGGCACCACCTCTGTTTTAGAGGAAAAATCAGTCTCTAACCCTAAATTAAATGTAAACTGAAACTTGAATTCTGTTCTCGTGTTTAAAGGGCATCAAATCAGTTAATACACACAGATATGCCAAAATAATCTCAAATTTAGTTGATTTTATGTACAAACCGGATTTCAAAAAAGTTGGGACACAAAACATTGTGAATAAAAACTGAATGCAATGATGTGGAGATGGCAAATGTCAATATTTTATTCTAGGGCTGCAACAACGAATCGATAAGAATCGATAAAAATCGATGAAAATCGATAAAAATCGATGATTAAAAGCGTTGGCGATGAATTTCATTATCGATTCGTTGTGTCGTGCGATTATACGTCTTTCACGGCGCTGCGGAGCTGTTTTGTTTTGTTCACGGGCAGTTCATTGTCAATGCTGACTGACTGAATAAAGTTTGAAAAAAAAGAAACTCAAGTGCGAGTTGAACAGAGCGAGGGGGCGGAGGAAGAAAAGCAGAGTCTGTTTTCAAAGCAAAATAAGTAAATTTTACAAATGACCGACGCAGCGAAAACTGTTCGACCCAAGTCCTCCAAAGTGTGGGAGAACTTCACAAAGATAAAAAATGAGAAGCATGCCGCTTTGAAAATCACCGACACGACACGACACGGGAGAACCATGGAGATAAGCGTAAACATGTCAGAGTCACGAGCTGCAGCTGATACATGTCTCACTCCCAACTCGTGTTTCAGGTGAGTCTCTACAATTTAACACATTGTTCTGTTTCCAAGAGAGAAAACGTAACGTCAGTCTGTCTGTAGATGAAGCTGTTTGTTTGTTTGTTTGCTGATTAATGACGATGATAGAGAACGTGTGTGTTACTTTTTATTTAATTTAATTGGTACAAGCAGTGTTTAAATGTGATTTATAAATAAATCTAACACAATGATAATAATTTAATGATTAAGCTTCAACTTTTAATTTGCTGGCAAAGGCTGAAGACACTGCAGGTATGGCAGGATGAATTGCATTTAAACAGGAATTAAAGTAATTTATTACATCTACTCAAATGTGTGTAATTAAGTATTTTATATATATGTGTGTTTGTGTGTGTGTTTAATTGCTCTTTTAGCTACTTTTGCCTAAACCTAACACTGTAAGTGAAACAAGGCATTTCTTGAGTTGCTGTGAATTATGCTATAATACATATTTACTGTCTCATTCCAGAAAACAACAACTAACAACAACAGTCTTCATGATGGACAGACATCATGGACACCACAGCAGCAGATGTCTTCACTGAAATCATCCTTAAATGATCATCACTGACATGAGGCCTCTGTCGATGGTTGAAGACGAAGGCTTCACTAAAATAATCCAAACTTTTAATCCAGGTTACAATAATCCACACTTTTAATCCAGGTTACAATATTCCACACTTTTAATCCAGTTTACACTCTTCCCTCAAGGACACATTTTACAAAGTAGCTACATATTTTGCAGGTATAAAGATACATTTGTATATATTTTTGTGTACATTTATTTTTTTAAGCTATTTGACTAACTTATTTTTTATTATTCAATATTTTACTAACAGAATAGTCAAATAGCAACCTGTTTTTTGTGCAAATTGCTATGTTAGTCAATTGTTCCATTTTGGAATAAAGGGGTGGAAATTAAAACGTTTTTTTTTCTTTTGCAGATTCATCGATTAATCGGAAAAAATAATCAGCCGATGAATCGATTATTGAAATAATCTTTAGTTGCAGCCCTATTTTATTAGTAATATAACTTAGATGATGGATCAAAAGTTTAATCTGAGTAAATGTAACATTTTAAAGGAAAAATGTTGATACAAAATTTCACAGTGTCAACAAATCCCCAAAAAGTTGGGACAGGTAGCAATAAGTGGCTGGCAAAAGGAAGTTGAGCATATAACGAACAGCTGGAAGACCAATTAACACTAATTAGGTCAATTGACAACATGATTGGGTATAAAAAGAGCTTCTCAGAGTGTCAGTGTCTCTCAGAAGCCAAGATGGTAAGAGGATCATCAATTCCACCATTGTTGCGCAGAAAGATAGTGCATCAATACCAGAATGGTGTTACCCAGTGTAAAATAGCAAAGACTTTTAAGTTATCATCATCAACCGTGCATAACATCATCAAAAGATTCAGAGAATCTGGAACAATCGCTGTGCATAAGGGTCAAGGCCGTAAAACTCTACTGTATGCTCGTGATCTCCGGGCCCTTAAACGTCACTGCACCTCAAACAGGAATGCCACTGTCAAGGAAATAACAGAATGGGCTCAGTAATACTTCCAGAAAGCATTGTCAGTGAACACAGTCCACCGTGCCATCTGCCGTTGCCAGCTGAAACTCTACAGTGCAAAGAGGAAGCCATTTCTAAGCAAGCTCCACAAGCTCAGATGTTTGCACTGGGCCAGGGGTCATTTAATATGGAATGTGGCAAAATGGAAGACTGTTCTGTGGTCAGATGAGTCACGATTTGAAGTTCTTTAAAGTTCTTTATGGAACACTGGGATGCCATGTCATCTGGACCAGAGAGGACAAGGATAGCCCAAGTTGTTATCAACGCTCCGTTCAGAAGCCTGCATCACTGATGGTATGGGGTTGCATGAACGCTTGTGGCAATGGCAGCTTGCATGTCTGGAAAGGCACCATTAATGCAGAGAACTATGTTCAGGTTCTAGAACAACATATGCTCCCATCTAGACGTCATCTCTTTCAGGGAAGACCCTGCATTTTTCAACACGATAATGCCAGACCACATTCTGCAGCAATCACAACATCATGGCTACGTAGGACAAGGATCCGGGTACTGAAATGGCCAGCCTGCATTCCAGAGCTTTCACCTATAGAGAACATTTGGCGCATCATAAAGAGGAAGATGCGACAAAGAAGGCCTAAGACGATTGAACAGTTAGAGGCCTGTATTAGACATGAATGGGAGAGCATTCCTATTTCTAAACTTGAGAAACTGGTCTCCTCTGTTCCCAGACGTCTGCTGAGTGTTGTAAGAAGATGGGGGGATGCCACACAGTGGTAAAAATGGACTTGTCCCAACTTTTTTGGGATTTGTTGACGCCATGAAATTTGGAAACAACAGATTTTTCCCTTAAAATGATACATTCTCTCAGTTTAAACTTTTGATCTGTGATTTGTGTTCTATTCTGAATAAAATATTAGATGTTGGCACCTCCACATCATTGCATTCAGTTTTTATTCACAATTTGTTTAGTGTCCCAACTTTTTTGGAATCCGGTTTGTATATGTACAAGTCGTTTTGAAAGTGAGTAAAATTGGGTGCCTCCAAAATCATACGTTTGAACTCTTGGCGGACACATCCGTGCTAAAGGGCAATACCAAGTCTTTTTTTTTTTTGGGGGGGGGGGGGGGGTATACCAAGACTGTAGTTAACTTGCACACAGTAATATCTTTAAAAAGGGGATTACAACAGGCATATTAAAGAGGAAGGTGCGACAAAGAAGGCCCAAGACGATTGAACAGTTAGAGGCCTGTGTTAGACATGAATGGGAGAGCATTCCTATTTCTAAACTTGAGAAACTGGTCTCCTCTGTCCCCAGACGTCTGTTGAGTGTTGTAAGAAGAAGGGGGGATGCCACACAGTGGTAAAAATGGACTTGTCCCAAAGATAGGTGAACTTTGAGGAGACAGTCTCTCAGTCACAGGAGCATCTCAGGCCTTGCTGGTATCATTTTAAGCAGCTGTGGAACATTCTGACATCTCGTTCTGGTGAGAGAGACTCTTCAATGCACTTCTGGTGAGCCTATCACAACTGCAAACCTAGCTCAATTTCGACACAAATTTTAACTACTTCACAAACAGAACCAGTCCAAAATCTGCCTTTTAAGTTTCACTGATTTGAATAATCAATTAGACCTTTGATGCAAAGCTATTTTGTTATTCAGTTAACTTTTATCATGCATAATCTTCATCAGACATATCAGATTATTATTTTTGTAATAAAATACAAACCGGATTCCAAAAAAGTTGGGACACTAAACAAATTGTGAATAAAAACTGAATGCAATGATGTGGAGGTGGCAACATCTAATATTTTATTCAGAATAGAACACAAATCACAGATCAAAAGTTTAAACTGAGAGAATGTATAATTTTAAGGGAAAAATCTGTTGTTTCGAAATTTCTTGGTGTCAACAAATCCCCAAAAAGTTGGTTGGAGGGACGAAGTTCTGGCCACTGGCTCTGAAGTCAGCTGGGATTTACTACTCTGCAGTGTGATTGTTCTGGTTTGGTCAGGTTCTCTCTGCAGAAAGGCTGCTTTTCTCCCATTCTCTCCCTTCCTAGGAGATATCTCTAGGAGGTTGTGTCTTTCTCTGAAGTTTGCTCGAAGTCCAGTTTAAGTGTGTTGAGTCGTTGATGAAGAAGTAGAAGGGAGGAAGTGCTTGTAGAAGTGATTTAAGAAGTGAAACTTAACTCTCTGTGTATTACATAGGTGAAGGTCCGCCTCTTGGAAAAGGTGGTCCTAACTCTTGTCATGTTTTATAAAGTCTAAAGTCCATTTTCTCTGTCTGCCTTTAAAAGTTACTCTTTCAAAAGCGACAAATAAGACTAAGGATTATCTTAAAGAGAGATTTCTTAAAACACACATTTATATGAATAAACATTCAGGTATGAAATAACACAGAATCAAAGTTCATCAAAAGGTGTCACTGTCCATCCCCTGAAAAGTGAATGTCATTAAACAAAAGGGTTATTTCATGTGTTATCTGCATGGGAACCCATCCTGGAAATAATACTCCTTTTTGATAAAGGTGAAGTCTCAGCAGATGTTTCAAACTTCGAGGTCAGTTGAACCAAAACTCATTAAAACTATCTGTCCTTTTCATGGGAAATGAGTTCATATTGGCAGTGATTAACACAGTGACAGTTTTTTTAAATACATTCACGTTAGTGTCAACTGAGAAGTTTGTGAGCTGAGTTGAACACCTGTAAAACAAAGTCTGTTTGTTCCCAAGGAAGTAGATGCATCTTATTTTAAACAGTTTTAAACACAAAAACACATGAATGATGTTTGTTTGAGATGAGGTGAACTCTTTTCTGTTTGAGCTGAGATGAACTGTTTCTGAGGTGGTGTTCTTTTTCTGAGGTGGTGTTCCCCTACACCTCATTGCACTGAACTACATACACCACACCACTCAGTTTGTGTATGGGTGTTTTGTCCTTGGGGTGGACCAACCTCTGCCTGAGGTTCCAGGTTTGAAATGTATTGGGATGGATGTTGTGTTTTGTTGAAAATCCTTCTGAATTTTTCTGATACTCCAGCAACATAAGGGATGAAGATGTTTTTTCGTCTCTTGTTCTCTTTTTTCTGTTTAACATTGTATTTTGTAGATTTCCTCGCTGACTTGACAAAAGCCCAGTTAGCATATCCACATGTTTGAAGAGCTTCTTGGATGTGTTTCTGTTCCTTTCCCTTCCCTTCTGTCTTCGTGGGGATGTGTTCAGCCCGTTCAGCTGTAATGTTCTGATGACCAAGAGTTTGTGTTCCAGTGGGTGATAAGAGTCAATCAGAAGATACTGATATGTGTGGATTGGTTTTCTGTTAACTTCAATGTTGAGGCTGTCCTCTCTATCCATATGAACCAAACAGTCCAAAAACGTCAGCTTTTTGTCGTTTGCATCCTTTCTGGTGAACTTGATGTTATCGACCAAGTTAATGTGTCTGGTGAACACTTCTATTTCCTTGGCTTGGATTTTGACCCAGTTATCATCTACATATTAGAACCAATGGCTTGGCGTTGTTCCCTTATAGGAGTTTAGGGCTCTCTGTTCCACTTCCTCCATGTAGAAACTGGCAACAATGAGTGACACAGGAGATCCCATGGCACAACCGTGCTTCTGTCTGTAAAAACTGTCATTATACTTGAAATAAGTGGCAGAGGTCCAACAGGGTGCAGATCTGGTCTGGGGTGAAGTTGGTCCTCTTGTTTAAGTCCTTGTTTTGTAGAAGTCGTTTTCTGACGGTTTCTACTGCTTCAGAAATGGTTATGCAAGTGAAAAGAGAAGTCACATCATATGATACAAGGGTTTCTCCTGGGGCTAGCTTCAAACATTGAACTTTGTTGGCAAAATCCACGGAGTTATTTATGTGATGAGGTGTGTTTAATATTATTATATTATTATTATTATTTACTTTCCCTCTGGGATTAATAAAGTATTTTTGAATTGGATTGAATTCAATTGTTTCCAACAAGAAGAGCTAAAATACCAGCCATATAAATGGACTGTACTTATATAGCGCCTTTCTATCTTATTTCAAGACACTCAAAGCGCTTTATATTACAATCTGTGTCCTCATTTACCCATTCGTACAGCACTCTACTAGATCACTACAAAGCTAATTGAACAAATCATTCTAAAGAGACTAATCAGTGCTTTAGATCACATTCATACACTGATGGGACACACATCAGAGGCTATGAGGGGTTCAGTGTCTTGCCCAAGGACACTTCGACATATGACTGCTGGTGGATTCGAAACCCCAACTCTTGCATTGGAGGACGACTGTGTAGTGAACCTAACCTGATGTCAGACTAAGCCTAAGGTCAAAACCCTTGACCTTAAGAACATTGTGGGACAGGAACTGTCGTTTCATTGATTTGAATCCAGAAATACAGGTTCACCCATCCTGAGACTCTCTTTCTTGACAATCAAGTGGAAGAACACTCTCTTTTTATTATCATTACTATTTTACAAACGTTGATAAAGTGTCTTAGTTCAAACCATTTTAGATGTTGCAGTGAACTAATCAATTTTATTAACTGTAAAATCGTAACAATGATTTTTAGTTGTTTAGGCAAAGTTAGAATTCATGTTAAAGCTGTTACAGAGTAATTATGCATTTTCTGATTTCTGTCTTTGAATGAGCAAGTGTGCGTTTTCCAGGGTCAGGAGTCGAAGCAGACATGTGTGGAACAACTGTCTTGTTTACATCCTCTCAGACGTAAACAGAAGGAGTTGGCACCTGTTTCTAAAACTCGCCAAAACAAAACTCTCTATGTCTCTGAGAACATTTCTGATCTGTTCCATAACAATTCTTGCTGTCTTCTAACCTCTTACGTCACAAAACACACCCCGTCTGGTCGGTTCTGACCAATGGGAAGACTCCCAAATGAACCGGGAAAAGAGCTCTTTAAAAATGTCAGTACTTTCTGGTTTACCCAGTTCTGTGGGTTGGAGAAGTTCGGCGGTGCGGACAGTTCTGATATGTCCTAGTGCTGTGCAGGCTGTGGGAGCCAGGAAGACCCTGACATGACCACAGAGCTCTTCCGAGTTTCATGGGATTATAACATTTTCCACTGAGGTGAGCTTGTGTCGGACAGAGCCTCGCCACTACTTCGGACGATTCACAGCATCCTACGGAGACGCTGAAAGGGTGCGTTAAACGGAATCTCGCCTGAGACATCTCCAGGTAAAAGAGTCGATTTCACCACCTAAGTGTACTGTAAGGAAGAAGCTGAAGAAAGCCCGGAGAGTGCAGTTCTGTTAAACACTCTCCCTCAAACACCATCTTTCACCCCCTTTAAACTTCCTTCCCATCTTTAAATTCTTCTCTCAAGTAGAAATTCTTCCAGATATTTTAGAAATGTCTGTGTAAAGTGCTCATCCACCGCCGTGTGGACAATTGAACATAATTGTACAGTTTTCATAAATGTCTGTGGTGAAGCAACGGAAAATCATGGCCGTATGGTTTTCCTGATTGATTATGTGTTATTTTCATAATTTGCCAAATTAATGTAAATGTTTGATGTTAAACTTTGATTCTGTAAATAAATGACCGCATTCATTTTGATGGGTCAAAGATAAATGACGTCTCACGTTTGCATTTCATTAAATTCAATGCACGTTTTATTCAGTCCAGAAAAATGAGGAATCCGTGTTAATTGATGAATATATCTGAGCATCTGTTCATCTACAACTGCTCTAACCCCTCAGCCACAGCCGCTGAAGGATTTTGGGGTGTTCAAATGACCCGAGCACAGAATTTCAGGAGCACTTCACCTTTGTATAAAAGATTTAATTGAGACAAAGTTAAAGTATGCAGATATTACATATAATCAGAGTGCAGTCTGAGGAACAAAATCAGAATGAACCTTCCTGGTCAATCAGCCGATGTTTGTTCAACCAAACTTTGTGTCTGAGCGAGATTTATAGGTTTCTCATGTCCCGCCCTTTCGGGTTCGGACAGACTTGTGATTGGGTGTCAAAACCTCTTGATGGTCTGAGTGACACCCTGTTCAGCCAGTCAGGAGCAGATCTTATCCACGGTTACTCCAGAAGGCCTCGCTCATTCTTTTACTGATAAGGGTTGATTTATGAGCTTTGTTTTGGAACACAGGACACTTTCTCTGGCTCTCGTCTGTGTAAAGCTTTAAAACACGTTTTCTGTGTGTCTGAACTATTATTAATGTGAAAGCATATATACTCCATCTGTTTTAAGTATAAAGTATATGAATGTTTGTGTTTTAGCGTTATTTATGTTTAATCAATGTGTGAACAGTGTGTCACATTGGTGGGCCCTCACTCTCAGCTGCTCTGCTCAGATGAACAAAGAAGGATCGTTTCCTGCTGCACGAATAAGTGTCTTACCTGTCTGTTTCCCTCAGAATTATATCAAATGTGAACTTGTATGATTATCCTTAGCACTTGTGAGGTTATATATAACATGAAGTAATTAGTGTATGATTATATCCGCACACACCTTGTAGAAAATGCATCATTTCACATTATCAGAGAAATGTCAAGGCTTGTCAAAAGATATAAAAGATATAAAAGATATCAAATCCAACACCGCCCCTATGCTATGTTTAGCAATATTGTATGTCACTGAGTTCATGCTGCTGACGATGGGTCTGAGTGTTGTTCCTTCTTTGTTTATTTTAGTAGGTCCATATAGACAGGGAGTGGCTTTTTTTAGGACCAAAATGTGTACATTTTGGCCCGAGAAGACAGATGGTTTAAGTGGAGATTGAAGGAAGCCATCTTTGTAAAAAGAGAGAAACCATCTCTAAACTGAAGAGGAGGCCGCAGATTTCAACTTTCAAAAACTTATAATGCAGCTTTAAGCCAGTTTCACACCTGTCGGGACCAGAGGGGCCTTATCTGTGAATTAGATTAACAAAGACCTTAACAAACACCTACTGTGAGGTGTGATAGGTCAATCTGCATATATATTTGTGTATCTTTTCTCATCTTTATAACCTGAATTCCACACTCTTTGTTTTTTGAATTGAGAAAGCTTTGGATGATAAGCGAAATGTCTTCTGTTACATATAAAGTCCAGTTGTTTTTCTCTTGAACTTTTTTGAATTTACCATGTCCTGGATGACTGAGAATCTTCACCAGACTCATCTGTAAAACAACATGGCAGCACTACAACAACAGTTTATGGTCAATCTCCATTTTTAATTTAATGAAATAAAAATAAACTCTGCCTAACATACATGTTTTTGGTCTGTGAGAGGAAACCGGAGTAACCGGAGAAAACCCACACATCCACGGAGAGAACATGTAAACTCCACCCAGAAAGGCCCCCAGCCAGGCTTTGAACTGGGGCGACCTGCTCGTTGAGAGGCAGCAGCTCTACCATCTGCGCTACCGTGCTGCCACTTAAAAGAACATAAACACCTAAAAAATATATATGGAAGAGATTTTTTTTCCAAAAGTAACCACATTTAGAGCTTCAGTAGCTCTAATGCTTGTAGCTTCATTTTTCTACTTGGTAATTGATGAATTAGCTACAGGTGTGGTTGGGAAGTGTTTATTTTAAAATAAATTACAATTGTTGTGTTCAGTTGCCTTTGCATCTCGCAGCGACTGTCATCACGGTGGTGGAGGAATGATGGTGAACTCTGTAGACCAATTAAATATATAATGTTATTACAAACTTCTTTATTTTTTGTGAACTGACAGAATCAGAAGAGGAAGAGGAGGAGGTTTTGGATGAAGAATCTCAGTTAATGGCTCAAATGGGTCTTCCCTTGTCCTTTGCCAGCTCCTCTGATCAGAGGAAAGAGGTATGTGGTACCATTTGGCCTCCTGCAGTTTTTGCTGGGTGTACAAGTCAGAAATGAACATTTACAATTACTTCTTCTGTTTGCCACATGCAGAGAAGGAGGGTACACCGGACGATTGTCACTTACCACAGGGAGGAATCGTCGGAACATCAAGAGGATGAGGAGGATTTACAGAGTTATAAAAACGGTAATAGAGTGTTATATTCCACTAACCTGCTGCTAAGTTAAGGCTCCAGTATATTCGCACGGACCATTTTCTGTGCGGACTCGACTCACACTGTCCGCAGAAGGTTGAGACTTCATACTCGAGCGTCCACCCCGAGCGGCTGCAGACCAGCACTGCAGACAAGGGGCGTTTACCTTCGGGACAAATTGAGGTCGCCTATTGGTCATTTGCTGACACGCCTACTGGATTGATTGACAGGTCGTAAAAAAAAAAAAAGAAAAAAAAAAGAGAGAGCTGGCAGCCCCATCCGCAACAGTGTTCTGTGTTTATACAGTGAGGAAAATAAGTATTTGAACACCCTGCGACTTTGCAAGTTCTCCCACTTAGAAATCATGGAGGGGTCTGAATTTTTCATCTTAGGTGCATGTTCACTGTGAGAGACATAATCTAAAAAAATAAAAAATAAAAATCCAGAAACCACAATGTATGATTTTTTAAAATTATTTATTTGTGTGTTACTGCTGCAAATAAGTATTTGAACACCTGCCAATCAGCAACAATTCTGGCTCTCAAAGACCTGTTAGTCTGCCTCTAAAAAGTCCACCTCCACTCCACTTATTATTCTAAATTAGAAGCACCTGTTTGAGGGTCGTTAGCTGCATAAAGACACCTGTCCACCCCACAGAATTGGTACGACTCCAACTACTAACATGGCTAAGACCAAAGAGCTGTCCAAAAGACACCAGAGACAAAATTGTAGACCTCCACAAGGCTGGAAAGGGCTATGGGGCAATTACCATGCAGCTTGGTGAAAAAAGATCAACTGTTGGAGTAATTATTAGAAAATGGAAGAAGCTAAACATAACTGTTATAGAAAATGGAAGAAGCTAAACATAACTGTCAATCTCCCTCGGACTGGGGCTCCATGCAAGATTTCACCTCGTGGCATATCAGTGAGCCTAAGAAAGATGAGGAATCAGCCCAGAACTACACGGGAGGAGCTGGTCAAAGACCTGAAGAGAACTGGCACCACTGTTTCCAAGGTTGATGTGGGTAATACACTAAGACGTCATAGTTTAAAATCACGCATGGCATGTAAGGTTCCCCTGCTTAAATCAGCACACGTCCAGGCCCATCTTAAGTTTGCCCATGACTATTTGGATGATCCAGAGGAGTCATGGGAGAAAGTTATGTGGTCAGATGAGACCAAAATACAAGTTTTTGGTCTTAACTCCACTCGCCTCAGTTAAAACATTGAAGATGGGTCATGGCTGGGTCTTCCAACATAACAGTGACCTGAAGCACACAGCCAGGATAACCAAGGAGTGTCTCCGTAAGAAGCATATCAAGGTTCTGGAGTGGTCTAGCCAGTCTCCAGACCTAAACCCTATAGAAAATCTTTGGAGGAAGCTCAAACTCTGTGTTTCTCAGCGACAGCCCAGAAACCTGGCTGATCTATAGAAGATCTGTGTAGAGGAATGGGCCAAAATCCTTGCTGCAGTGTGTGCAAACCTGGTGAAAAACTACAGGAAATGTTTGACCTCTGTAACTACAAACAAAGGCTATTGTACAAAATATTAACATTGATTTTCACAGGTGTTCAAACACTTATTTGCAGCAGTAACACACAAATAAATTATTTAAAAAATCATACATTGTGATTTCCAGATTTTTATTTTTTTTAGATTATGTCTCTCACAATGGACATGCACCTAAGATGAAAATTTCAGACCCCTCCATGATTTCTAAGTGGGAGAACTTGCAAAGTTGCAGGGTGTTCAAATACTTATTTTCCTCAATGTATGTTGTTATTTTTTTATTTTTTTTCCGATGGCCTCCCTTCTCCCCTTACAGCCATCCTCTCCACACCATTATTCTGAGATATTTATTCTAGTGACTATCTAGTGTAGGTTTTATTTTTTTTATTTATTTATTTATTTATTTTTTTATTTTTATTTTTTTTAATAGGATAGAAAGAAAGAAAAGACAAAGTAAGACTCCAAAATATAAGAAATATACACAAAGAGAGCACACGGCAAAACACCCGGCCACTGTCTGTTCACCTGCAAAGAACATGACAAAACACAGCAACAAAATACATATGTATAAAGAACTTAAAATATTCATGGCTTTGCAGTAAGTTTCCATAAATATATATACCCATACCTACGCCTATATACATACATACATACATACACATGAATATACATTCATATACATATGTAGTGGACTAGGCCTATGTCAAAACTGACCAGATGGACAGAAACTGTCATTTCATTGATTTGAATCCAGAAATACAGTTTGACCCATCCTGAGACTTTCTTTCTTGAATTAATCAAGTGGAAAAGACAATTCTCTATGATCATTACTATTTTACAAATGTTTGATAATCAAATTGTGTTAGTTCAAACAATGTTTACATGTGGAAGTGAACTACTCATTTTTATTTACTTAAACAGTAGTAATGATTTTTATTCCTCATTCAAAGAAGAAATCAGGGTAATATGCATTTCTTGATTTTTCTGTCTTCAATGAGCAAATTTGTAAGTGTGTTAAAGTTCGAGCTTCGGTCAACTAAAAAGTTTACTGAAAAGAAATGTTATGTTTAACTTTCACAGCAGATACTAGGAGGAGAGACGCCACTAAGACTGGTTTTGTGAACCATAATCTTTCTGTCTGTTCTTAAACAATCCTTGACTTTCCATAACACCTTACATCACAAACCACACCTCTGTTCTGGTCCATCCACGAATCAGAAAGCTCTCAAATGAACCGGAAGTATAGCCGTTTAAATGTGGCAACTTCCCAGTTCAACAGTAAGAGTTTCAGAGTTGAGAAGAGATGGGTTACAGAGTTTCAGAGTTCAAGAGTTCAGAGTTCTGAAGGAGTTCAGAGTTCTTGGAAACCAGACAAGCTGAACCAGAGACGATTTTGGGAATTACAACTTCTGTTTGGATAACCTCACATGACTCCTAAGGTTTTAGCTGTCCTCACGGAGACGCTGAAAGAGTCAAAAGGAGAGCTCTACATCGACGCTGAAGCTATCGTCTGCAAGGTAAAAGTTCTATTTCGACCAAGCGTACCGTTGGCCAAGCTGATTTCCAAAGAGCGTGCTGTTCTGGTTAAAACAGATAAATTCCCTCACACATCTCTCTGTAAGATAAATCTCAATTTTCCATCTTCAAACTCTCCTTTCTGCTAGAAAATTAATCCAGATGTTTTCATTAATGTCTGTGGTGAAGCAACGGAAAACCATGGCCGTATGGTTTTCCTGATTGATTAATTATGCTGTTGTTATTTTCATATTTTGCCAAATTAATGTAAATGTTT
Organism: Nematolebias whitei; assembly: GCF_014905685.2. NCBI lineage: Eukaryota > Metazoa > Chordata > Actinopteri > Cyprinodontiformes > Rivulidae > Nematolebias > Nematolebias whitei. The sequence goes on along the minus strand of NC_056506.1, from coordinate 10,684,494 downwards.
GATGTTAAACTTTGATTCTGTAAATAAATGACCGCATTCATTTTGATGGGTCAAAGATAAATAACGTCTCTCGTTACATTTCTGTTAAATTCAATGCACGCATGTTACACAGTTCAGAAAAATGAAGAACCCGTTTAATGTATGAATATATCTCAGCATCTGTTCATACTACACATATCTATATATCTACATATAAAGCCTACATAAGCATCCCTGCTTCTATTTGTGTGTGGTTGTGAGCATGCATAAGTGTATAAGGCTTCTCTAATAGAACATTTAATAGTAACTGTGAAGCAGCAGAGACCCGACCCCCAAGACCAGAGGCAGACGAAAAAGGGGGGACCAGAGCCCAAGACCCCAGGAGGGACCCCGACCGCTGAGCCCCCAGGGCCACCCACACAGGACGAACCACTCACCCACCCCCCAGAACGGACCACAGGGGAGAACCGGAAGATCCCCACCAGCGACCACATACAGTGACCCCCCGGGGCCAACAGCGACAAACTCATAGGCCTCCGTCGGAACCCGCCGTACCGATGTAGGTCCAGGTCCGGGCACCGAGGCCCAGGCACCGAGGACTCACACTACCCAGGCCAAGGCCCGACAGGGCCAGAGGACCCGAGCCCCACCAGGCAGACACCAGGCCGAGCCGACACACGCCCAAGCGCCCAGCCCCCGACTCCAAGGGCCCCAAGCGCGCCGGCAGGAAAGGGCACACCCCACCAGGGGGCCGCGCGATAGGGGCGCGATGCCAAGCACCCCCAGTTGTATCAAAGAGGGGGCAGTCCGAGTCTCGGCCTAACAAATACCCATTCATACACAGACACAATCACACAGTCCCAGCCTCATTCTCACACTCACTCACTCAAAGACATACAATAACGATACATTTCATTCTTATTCCCGATACGCACTCTATACCCCCCAGGTCCAAGACATGTACCCGCCCTCTACAGGGGGCAGCCCATGCCCAAACCCAGGAGGTAAACCCATTCATTCTCGAGCGGAGAAGAGCCAATATCCCAGACCCGGCCCAGGCCACGCCCAGCCGACAGGACACCCCCCACCATGAAGAGGACGCGCCACCGACCACCCCCACACACCGCCAACAACCAAGCACGCGCCCCCAGCCGACCGCCCGCCAGGCCCCGTCAGCCACCCCGGCCAGCGGGCCAACCATGGCACCCAAGAGCCAAAGTCAAAGGGTTTTTACAAGTCTAGAAAACAGCAGAAATGTTTAGGAACAGACAGAGAAAGTTTTGACGGCGTGAGAAACACTGCAGGTGCCCGTTCTCTTGTGTACTGTCAGAAAGCTTTAAAAACACGACAGCTTGTTCCAACAACTTGTTTCTTGACTGTCTCCGACTTTTGACCGACATCACTACTTCTCATTTCAGACAGAAGATCAAAAATGCATAATTACTTTGTAAAATAGACATTTTAACTTGATTTCTAATTTAAATGAGGATTAAAAAAAATCATTAATACTGTTTCACAGTTGATTTAAAATGAGTGGTTCACTTCAACATTTAGAAATGGTATGAACTAAACACAATTTTGATTATCAAGATATTGTAAAATAGTAATGATAATATAAAAAAGAGAGTGTTCTTTCAATTGATTAGTTAAGGATACAATTAGAAAGTCTCTGGATGAGCTAATTTGTATTTCTGGATTCAAATCAATGAAATAACCGTTCCTGTCCCTTGAAGGTCTTCAGAGGCAGGTTTTGATCGGAGGCCTAGTTCACTACACTTTGCAGATGTTTTATTTTCTCCTGTTGTCTTTAATTTCATAAACTAAACTGGATTTCAATAAAATCATTCTCATATCTTAATGGTTTTACCAACAGAAAATATAAAATTGTCCATTTAGACTGTAACTATGGTCACTTTTTAACCTCATTACAATTCTGCACGTGCATGTGTGTGTGTGTGTGTTGGGGGGGGGGGGGGGTGGCGATTTTACCGTCATAAATCTGAATAAAATCTGCTAATCTGAATATAAAATTGGTCATCAGGGAGTCAACCCACAATGAATTAAATCATCATTCTTCATTCATGTAAAATAAATGTAGGTCTATCTACAGCCCTGTCCACAAACAACAACAACAGAACACACAATGAGCCAATGAGCACACAGAGCGCGCACATTCAGCTTTTCTCTCTGTGAAATAAAAGTTCTGGTTTGTTGCAACTCCCTTTTGACTTAAGTATATGCTAACTGTCCTTCTTGTGGCCTGATCATATTGAACACATATATATTTTATTGCAAAAAACTATATTCAGACAACTAACACCACAGTAGGGTTGTACATCTCTGTGTGATAGACGATTCACATCTAGATACAAAGGTTACGATTTGATTCAAAAACGTTTTATTTTAAAAACAGAACGATTTGATTTGATTCGATACAGTGTAAGAGCAATTCGGTTCGATTCGATTCAACTTTATATAATTCTACAGTTTAACATTTGTTGAATGTAGACATTATGAACAGAGAGGGCCATTTCTATAAATGTGACATTCTTACAGTATTTTTAAATTTGTAAAAGTCTACATATATCAAATCTAAAAGCGTGCAGTAAGGCACTGGCAAAAATAAAGTAAAAAGTCAAACATCAGAATCACATGTCAAATGTGTTTATTTTTAGACATGGACCTAAAACGACCAGCTAAAATAATTTTTTGTTTGTTTGATGGGATCAATATAAAATGAGAAAATAAAGAAGACTTATAAAATGCACAAATGATTACAGCAGCATGTAATAAAAAATAAAAAAAATCACTAGGAAAAAAAATAGGAATAAGCTACAGTAAGCACAAAGCACCTGTGCAATAACCTGTCACACAACCTGTGTAATTTGGTAATTATGTGCAATGTATATCATGTGCATTTTAGCTTATATTACATTACTACCTTGAAATACTTATTCACACAAATTAATTCTGCTTCACCATAAAAAATTCTACAATGTTGTTGTTTACTATTTTTCTCTTCAGAAACTTTGTAAATATTTTAATTACTTTTTCACTTTTTGGTAGTTTATTTTGTACTCTTATTGCATGTTTTAGTATTTCTTGTTTGCTTTTTTTTTTTTTTTTTAGCAAGTCACATCGGTTCTTCTCATCCTGAGCGTTTCATTGTACTGTTAACATTGTGTTAACCTTGCATATGACAAATAAACACAACTTGAACTTAATAATACAAAAATATAATGCAAGAACAGTATGCCTAACAACAGCAACACGAACATGAGTTTGTGTGAGCAGGTGAGCACGGATTAATATAACATCATGTCATTTAAACAGCAGCATGAGATCAGATCAGCAGCATGGATAATCAGCAGCACATATCAACAGTCAAAGTGCCAATTACATGTATAAATGAAATCAAATTGCAGCTTTTTGACCTGGTGAGGTAGTCTGAACAAAAGTAATATTCTGCATTTCTACATTCACATGTCAGGTTAAATCTGAAATCAAACACAGTGAAGTAGTTCACTTCCTTATGTTTGTGCTTAGTTACCTATATTTTTATTAATCATAATCACTGTCCTTATCTTTTTTTTTTGCGGCAGAATTTTCTTAAGGAAAATCAGCTGATCCACATGTTCATGTTTGAGTAGACTGCGTTTTGTGGAAACAATATTTCCTGCAGTGCTGAAAACTCTCTCAGATGCCACACTCGTGGCTGGTATGCAGAGATACATTTTAGCCATAGATGACAGCAGTGGCAAGTCCTGTTGCTCTTTCCACCACTGTAGTGGTTTTTTTTCAGGGGCAAAGGATCACGCTATCTGTACCTATTGACTTCTTCATTGGCCTGGTTCCTCACAGATCTAGCCGCCATCCTTACTTGAAAGTCTTCTCCCAACAGCTGGTCCAGGGCTGACATTTTCTTCTTTTTACAAGGACATTTATCATCTGAAATAGAAAACAATTACCATATATTACTGGCTATGTTTGCCATGAAGTTTTTTTAATTGACTTTACTGTTTTATGTATAAATCTTCATTTGATGTTCAGAATTTATTTATGTAGGGACTTGTGTACATATGTAAAAGATGTATCATTATCATCATCATCATCCATTATTATTTAACTCTTTCTTTGCATGCAGATCCTCTCATTATAGTGAATGTGTTTTATACTGACACTATGACTGCAGCACAAGTTTAAGACAAAGTCATCTCGTTCTTGATCACAAGTTATAAAACACACAAACTTTTATGCTCATCTTGGGTCTGGGGTGCATCAATGCAGACGTCCGGATTTCCATTTGCAGGTTCAGTCTGACATGGATCAGTCTGCACTGGACCTCTCTGAACTGAATCCTCCGTTACCTAGAAATAAAACATGAAATTACATTTAGTATACAGTATGGTTAAATGCAGTGTAAACAATCAAATAAACAGTAGTCAGAATAAATCTAATGACAGCAACAGAACACAGCAGACTGTAATTGATAGAATGCACTGTGATATGTATTTTGACAGTGTGTTGGGGGATTTACCTTGTGATGCAGGGATCTCGCTTTTGCTGATATGCTTGTGAATGTCCTCTCTGCATCATGGTGACTGAGGAAGGGCCGGGGCTTAAAACAGGGGTCCAGAGCTGCTACAGTGTGGAAGAGATCTTCAAGGCCTGTGTAGCATTTTTCCAAGTCATTCTTGAACGCCTGCTTCATCTCTCTGATTAACACTGAGTCTTCATCTGATGGTTCAAAGTTCATTTTAAGCTTTGCTTTTACAGGAAGAATCATTGAGAGTGTGGGTCGCTTGTCTTCAGACATGCTGGTAGTCACAAGTTTGACCGGCGCCATCAGTTTGACAATGTCGCAGAAGTCTTTGTCCTTGAGAGTATTCACCTCTTCTCCTTTTCTGAGGTCCCTGGACATGAGTGCTGCAGAAATTGCAGGATGTTGCTCAAAAAAGCATTCATCTGACCAAAAGTGAATAGTATCAACTTCTGTAAACTTTAAACGAATATCTGTCAGGACTGGTTGCATGTAAGTCCAAATGGCAGATGCATCTTGTCGCTTGGATTCTGATACTGTGCAAAATCCTGTCTTCTGTTCTTTTGTATAGTACATGCCTGTGTGCAAGTTAAGCCGTGGTAGATTCTGACCAAAATGGCATGACTGTACCTCAGAACTATACTTGCATTTCCATGCCTCAGAAAAATCCAAATGCACAATTACTGTGCTATCATTGCACTTCTTGATCATGTTCCTGTACTCTCTAATCTGGTTCTGAACTGAGTACACATGTATTGTTGTTTCTGTCTTCAGTTTGTCTTCATATTGTTGGATAAGTTCTCCCAGTGTACCACTGTACATCACAAGTCTTGTTTTGAAGTGGAGTCCATCTGCTGTTTGATCCTGAACTTTTTTCCCATTGCTGCCATTCAACATTGATCTGATCTTGTTGTGGTGTGGGAAGTGTATGTTTGCATAGACACCAGGTGCAGAAACGCAGAAGACATGCCTCGCTTGTCTGCGAACAGCAGACAAGTTTAAAACTATCTTCCAGTTTGCTAGACTTGACAACACAATTTTGTCTTAGGACTTCAAGCATCAGCTTAGCATTTTCATGGTACTGACATTGGCATGTCTTACGATCCGACAATCTTGGTGCTGTGACATAGAATGGACGTAAGGCACAGAAGGATGAATAACTGAGCTTTGCACTTGTTTCCTTTTTGGTGAACTCCTTGTAGAGGTTCAATACTGTGTCAGTCAGAATCATTCTGTGATGCTTTATTTTCTTGCGTGTGATTGTGTCCCGTTTGTCAGATGTCATTCGTGCTGCATCACAGTAGAAATCTTGAACTTTCTGAGTAATTGTTTCAATGTATAGATTTTTTGTCAGCAAGTCTCCTCTTACGCAGTGTGTTATATGTTACACCAAATTGCCTTGTCTGTTGAATTAGACTATATTTTTTAAGAATCTTGCCTGACAGAGTCAAGTTCTTGTTGTGTGTAGACCTGTTTTGTTTCAGTTCATGAATAAGTGCGTTGTGGAACAGCAGCATTTTCTTGATGGAGGGATTTTCGAGTTTGCTTCCCAGCAGCAGTTGCTCTGTTTTATTCTTGGTGATTCTTGTGTTTTTTTACTCCTAGCTAGTTCTCGTATCCAATGCTTTTTCATTTTGTTTCTATCCTTTACCTTTTGAAGTTTATTTCTCATAGTTTTCATTTCTCTAGAGTACCTAGCTCTTGATTTCTTTCTTTCCCTTTCTCCTGCTCTAACATTTGTTATAGTTTCAAAACTTAACCTAATATGAAATATACAGACTTCACAGTCTTAACCATATTGATTTATATTTGGTAAATCTTTAACTAAATTTCAAAACCTGTGCAAGTTTGCACAAAAACATCTTCTGAACTATAATTTATAAATCATCTAAACTGTATCATTTAGAACTGACTCCAGGAGATGTGTCTCATCGGGTCTCTTCAATCTGTTAAAAAGACAAATTGTTTTAAGTTTGTTATATAACTTGTCTATAAGTTTTAGTATAATATGAGAAAGAACTGTTACCTTTGAGCTGCAGCTGCATCAGCGCTTCTCCCATTTGTTAGTTTCATGGTGAAGTTGCGGTGCTGCTTTATCGCAAAAAAAAAAATTACATGAAGGAAGAACGTACATTGAATCCATCTTATTAGAAATAAACCTGAACCCCTCACCTTCCACTGAGCTGTCTGATCGTAAACCCTTTGTGATATAGCAGGAGATGGAGAGGGAAATCTTCACAGCCTTTGGAGAAGCCTGGAAGTTTGTTGCAGAGTTCGCTGGTCGGCTGCTTCGCTTTCATCTTCCGTGAATGTTGTCGTATTTCCAAAATACTGTACCGCAATTTTATTTTACACTTCTTGTAAACAACTGTGGTCTTGTGAAGCTCTGTCTTCCCCCGGAACATTCTAGGATCTAAAATGATTTTTAAAGACAAAGCAGCGGGTTGAATCGCGCTGTCCCCCTCCTCCATGCTAGCAGGCTCCATTCAGATAAAGGGAGCTGGCTAACTAGCTTGCTGTACGATGGCCTACACGGCTCAATTCTACGGCGGCTGAACGGGGAGTAGGAGTGGAAAAAATACAAACTTAAATGCATTTTTAAATCGATTTTTGGACCTTTAGAAACGATTCAGAATCGCCAGGACTAAGAATCTAGATTCATCGAAAAAACTATTTTTTTCTGCACCCCTAGTATTTTCTCTCTTCTCATTTTTTGGTATTCCCTGTTTCTTCTCCTCCTCTCCTCCACAGATAGCCGCTGCCTAACCATAGCTTCCTAAAGAACATAAAGTCAAAGTTGAGTGTAATGATTATAAAATTGGGGGGGGATTACAGTGAATGTTAGATTTGGTTAAATGTTGTCATGCCATTTTCATTTGACTTTAGTCATTAGAGATGCATATACTTTTAATGGATAATGTATACTACTGTATGTGTTATGTAGGTAGTAAATGCACTATGTGCATCCTCAGTGACGTAAGCCAAATGAACATGTGGCATAATAGTGAATTAAAAGAGAGAGTAGGCACACCTTATTCAACTGTATAGTTTTATTAATAACATTATATGTCATATTGGTATTTATTGTGATCAACAATAATATTCTAGTCTCCACTGAAGAGCCTTTGGGGGGTTTTGTCGCCACCGTCAGACCAAAAATCTGATGGTGGTGACATCTGACAGTGGTGACAGAAATCTACTCTTTCACATGCTAAGGATGAGTTGTTCACATTAGCCATCTTGTTTCCCCTCTATTGCTAGCTACTTCAGACCTCATATTAAAAAGTACAGATTTGTGTCATAATCTTATTTAATATTTTTTATACAAAAGAGACAGTGGTGACATGTTATGGTTGCAACAGTAGCAGTGTTTAAAAATATGAACAAATGTAAGAGAAATTAGTACACTTGCATGAGCTTTAGTGGTCTTGAAGCATGCAATAGAGCTGAAGATTTAAAAAAGAGGTCTTCAGGAATGTAGTTGACCTTGTATTGCCTGATTTTATTGTTTTTTTTATAAATATCTGACGGTGGTGACAAATATGTGGGACACATTTTGACCAACCATAAAATGGTAGTAAATATTGTTCAAACCTCACTGTCTGTTCATTTTAATACATACTGTATTACAATAAACTCTTTCATGTGGTAAAACTATCCATCCATCCGTCCATTTTCTTCCGCTTATCTGGGGTCGGGTCGCGGGGGTAGCAGCCTAAGTAGGGAGGCCCAGAGTAGAGGATGACACAGGAGTGGATTTTCACTCCAGTCCTGTCCTGTCCCACAGAAAAAAATCCTGTCCTGTCCCAATCCTGGTCCAGAGTAAAAAAAAAACAATTCTGTTCTGTCCCACTCCTGGTAACATGACTCCTGCTCCTGTTTTTCATTTAATTTTTAGGAAATACATTGAATTTGATTTGATCTTCTACCCATTCCTGATTAAATTACTTTGTGTTCTGTAGTTTTATTTCAAAAGATAAGGCAACAGGAACAGTTCATCTGTGGTGAAATAGAGACATTTATTGCCTTAATCCAAACAAAAACCTTCCCTAAATGTCACAAAACAAATAATACATGGCCTGTAGTCCATATCATTTTTCTACGGAGGATCAGCTGCTGAGTCCCTGTTTCTAGCTCTTTTCAAGGTCAGTTACAGTAAAAACAAAAAATCAAAAACAGTACATGGGTCACACCATGTCTACCTTAGATGAAAGAACCCAAACATAACAAGTTGCATTTTACTAATTTATTGAGCAATTGTTTCCTTTAAACAGTGACATTACTGTCATGTTTT
>NC_056506.1:10669870-10675581 GCF_014905685.2 Nematolebias whitei | reverse complement strand
TCTTTTAAACCATCAAAATGCACTTTTTCTGCTAAAAATTGTAACGAAACAACTTCTAACTGTGTTCTGAGATGGCACTCAGCTTTTAAAACGTTTATCCATCTGTTCAAAATACTCGTTCAAACTGAACAGAACCGAACTGGTCACAGCCGGGTCTTAAAGCAGAACCTTGTACTTTTTAGACAGAATAACGTCTTCCACAGCTCATTAGCTCTTAGTTACACATAACAGACGTACCATTTCAGCTTACACAAGACTTATGACACAATTTCAGCTTTTAAAACATTGCCAGCCCAACGCTTAAACATGCAGCGTTTAGTTGCAGAGTGCAGCTCCAAGCGCGCAGCTCAGCCGCTGCGTAAACTTTACAGCTCATCAGCTGTTATTCTTTCAAAATACATGCCAACACGTAAATCAATCTTACACGAATTAACAGTCATTCATGAAATTCGTACGAGGCCACCAGTTTGTAGTGAGACACTTGAGGTACGTGTCACTTGTTGTATGACAAATATATGAATTATATATGCATACAATATTCACGAGTTCTTCATTTTTCTGACTGTAAATGCCGTGCATTGAATTTAACAGAAATGTGAACGAGAGACGTTATTTATCTTTGACCCATCAAATGAATGGAATCATTTATTTTCAAAATCAAAGTTTAACATCAAACATTTACATTAATTTGGCAAAATATGAAAATAATAACAGACAGTTTCACAGAAAATGAACTTCAAATCACTCGGCGGTGATTTGAGGACTTTGCTTCAGACATTTCTAAAAATATCTGTACTGATTTATGAAAGAGAAGAGTTTAAGATTAAATTGAGATTTATCTTACAGAGGAAATGTGTGAGGGAATTTAATCTGTTTGACCAGAAGTTGCACGCTCCGTCAGATCTCCAGCCTGTCCACGGTACACTTTAGTCGAAGAAGAGGTCGTTACCTGGTTGATGATAGATCAGCTCAGTAAGAATCCTTTTCAACTGATATCAGCGTCTCCGTTGAAAACAGCTAAAATCCTCGAAGAGTCGTGCGTGGTTAGTTCAAAACAGAATTATAATCCCAAAACCTCTGGATTCTTCATTGCTCTGAAACTTTCAGAACCGGCTGCACTCTCAATCTGCTCATTCTGTTGGACTATCGGACCTGTTGTCAGCTCTCAATCCAACATCTCTCAGAACTCTCAATCTAACTTGAACTGGGGAGTTGCCACATTTTATTTGGGTCGACTTCCTGTTCAATTTAGAGCTTTCTGATTCGTGGAAGGACCAGAAAGAGGAGTGGTTTTTGACGTAAGGTGTTTATCAACAGTCGAGGTCAGAGAATGAAACTTGTTTAACATACAGAAAAGATTATTGCAGAAGCAGCAGACTTTTTGGAGTCTACTCTTAGTAATCTTCTGAAAAAGTTTAAACATGACATTTCTTCTTCAGTAAACATTTTAGTTGACCGAAGACCAACCTTTCACATACTTACGACAGCTTGCTCATTTCAGACAGAAAAATCAAGAAAGGCATATTCAGGTGATTTCTGCTTTGAATGAGGAACAAAAATCATTACTTACTGTTTATGTAAAATAAAAATTAGTAGTTCTTTTCAACCTGTAAAGCATTGAGTGAACTAACACAATTTGATTATCAAAACATTTGTAAAACAGTAATGATTATAGAGGATTGTCTTTTCTACTTGATTAATTCAAGAAAGAAAGTCATCAGATGGTTCAGACTTATTCAGATCAATGAAAATAACAGTCTCTGTCCATCTGGTAGATTTGAGGTTATCTGGTTCACTACACTATTTTATTTAAGTGAGCAGCGAGATCCACACCATATTTAGTTTTGCGGTTCAATCAACAGTACAGTTATAAGCCAACTTTTCAATAAATGGGCCCCTGTTCAGGCCTTACCCCATAAATAATGTAAGTAAATGCCTCCTTCTGGCAGTGTTACTTAATATGCTTATTTATTAACAGATACAATGAACCAGGCTATTTCAGTGTTTATTTTACTCAAATGCACTTAAAATTAATAAACCTGCAATTTTTCTAAAAAGTCTGACAGCAACTTGTAGTTTTAAAAGCTCTCAAGCAGTTTAATTTACCAGAATTTGCTATTTAAACAGTACACAGAAACCAGGCTCTGATTAACAGAAAAAAAAAGTTTTAAATGAAAGGCGAGTGTACAGCTCCCTTTCTGTCAAACTGTTATACTCTTTTTCAACAGCAGGTGGTGGTGTAAGCTTACTTTTACTGGTAGGAGTCGCTGACGACTTCCTGTGAACTGTTCTGTTGACATCCGGTTGTTAGCCGTTAGCTACATGTAGCACAAGGTCGAACATGGTTCAAATCAGCATTTATGGACGGATTTAAAGCTTAAACGTCACGTCACTTAACAAGCACGCCTGTTCTGCATGTACTCATGAGTTTAGGAACAAAAGACAGGGCCTTATTCAGCGTTTTTAAACACAAAGGAGGACTCTGTTAAAACGAGCTTCATTTCCGGGGTCACGTGACTTTACAGACACGTGAACGTCGGAGGTGGGCTTTACGCACTGACGACAGAGTGAGTGGGCGTACACGGATACGTCACCAGCTTCTCAGCGAATCAGAAAGACTCAAACAGCGGTTCTCAAACAATCACAGCTCGTGTGTACTCGCCTAAAGCTAGCAGTTAGCATGAACAGTCCGGTGAAATTATCATCGATTAAAACTTAAAAATTGCACAATTTTACTGTGAACGTAACAAATCAGCATCAGAGTAGCTTCTGAGACGGCGCTCAGTTTCACAGACAGCGTCTTCCCATTTAAAAACACGACTCGAACAAGTCCAGTAAACGGAACCGGGACAGACATGCAGAACCTACTTTCTGCTACAGTTTCAAACAGAATGGATGCGTTATTCTCACAACTTACAGCTTAGTTACACAAACAGATTGACAATTTCAGCTTTAACAATGAACACATTGACGTAATCTGCAGCTTTCTGAACACCAAAAGCATGAAAATATGTCTGTCCAAGGTCAAAACTCGGACTTTCATGTGCCAACATGAGCGTTATTCCACAATAACACAGATCTCGTGTCACACATAATTCATCTCTTTAGAAACCTTACGGGCCACCAAATATAGTGAATGTTGGGGCAGATTAACTGTCTCTTCACTACTAATTAATTATTCTTAAAGCTAGTTCAAGCACAAAGAATATTAATTTTTTAAATACAACGGATTCTTTCTTTTTCGAGTTAAATTAATGCCATGTGACGAGATAACTGTGAGGATTGTTTAATCAGTGACATGCGATGCCATTTTTCTTTTGACCCATCAGAATAAATGCGGTCATTTATTTAACAGAATCAAAATTTAACATCAAAACATGTACACATTGATTTGCTGATCTGGTTCTGATTAATAAAAAACTTGGCACGCTTTACTAACAAGACAACAGAACATTTCTGAAGGCATCTAGATTACTGGCAAAATAAAAAGTTTAAAGGAAGGAATGGAGAAGTTTTAAAAGTAGATGGATGGAGGAAGATGTATGTTGTTCACCAGAATTAGCACGCTTCTTCCAACATCAGCTAAACCCCCGGTACACTTGGTGCGTGACGACTCGTTGCCTTTGCAGAAGATGAATCAGCTCTGGTACAGGGTCCATTTCAACACTACCTTTCCAGCGTCTCCGGTTAAAGCGGCTGGTCATTGTCAGAAGTCGTGACGATTTACTCCGTACAACAGACAAGCTTCCTTCGAAGTTGTAGGGCGTTACGCCCGGGTGAGTTCACAGTGAGGTGCTGTGACTCAGTCAGAAGTGGAAGACTCTAGGAAGACTCCAGTGAAAGACTGACTAGTTCCAGTAAGTGTTGACTTTTAAAGAGTCCTCACTTCCGGTCACTTAGTACTTCCTGATTGGTTGAAACAACCAACAGGGGGGTGTTTCAGTGATGTCAGAGGGTTATTAAAAGTCAAGAGAGGCTGCAGGAATGTTTAGGAACGATTAGTACAGACAGAGAAATGTTATGGCGAAGTGAGACAAACGCAGATGCCAGTTGAAGTTATTTACCGTCTGCTAGGTTTAAAAACAAGACACTTCGTTCTAATAACTCGTTTTCTGACTGTCTCTGACTTTTGACCAACATCACTGACTTCTCATTCAGACAGAAGATCAAAATGCATAATTACTTTGTAAATAGACATTTAACTTGATTTCTAATTTAAATGAGGTTTAAAAATCATTAATACTGTTTCACAGTTGATTTAAAATGAGTGGTTCACTTCAACATTTAGAAATGGTATGAACTAACACACTTTGATTATCAAGATATTCTAAAATAGTAATGATAATGTAAAAAGAAGAGTGTTCTTTCAATTGATTAATTCAGGATACAATTAAACAGTCTCTTGATGAGCTCATTTGTATTTCTGGATTCAAATCAATGAAATAAAAGTTTCTGTCCCATGAAGGTCCTCAGAGACAGATTGTTGTCTGAGGCCTAGTTCACTACAATAAAAAAGATTTTAATTTTGTTTACTGTAGTATTAAATCAGGGTTAACATCTTGTATTTTTGTGTTGCAGGATGCAGACTCTGCATACTTCACTAAACCAAAGACCTCCTGAATGTCTCATCTTCAAGAAAACTCACTTGATTGCATTCCCAACTTTAAATGTGTATTACTTTCTAGACAGAAACATTTAAGAATGAAAGAACTTGTCTGTAATCTTTGTGTTCTTTTCCATCTCAAATGTGAATCAACTTTTTAATTCAATTTTTTTCACTTCTGATGCACAACTTCTAAATGCAAGGTCTGCAGACTACTGTATCTGTAAAAAATCATGCTTTTGAACTGATCTTCTGCATAATAAAATATAAAAAAAATTGCCACTTAAAGTTGGTCTAAATGAAAATGGAAAATTTTGTTTGTGACAACGTATTTTATTACAATTATGTACAGTTACACATATAAAAACTAACAATATGTACAAGAAACTGTGGACACATTCAACTCCCTAACTGTAAACAACTGAATTGTAAACAAAACGGCACTGAACGTTGTACACAGAGCAAGACGTACTCAAGGCACATCCTTGATATTCTTTAAACATTCAGTTTTTTGTCCCTTTTATTGGTACATTATTTTAAAAAGCATGAAACCTATAGAATGCAAATAGTTTTCCTTTTCAGTTTTTAAGTTGATCTTTTAATATACCACAAAACCTTTGTGGTAAATCATTCTTGGGTAACTGATACGGAAAATAAATTATTGTATTTTTATGTTCTGAGGAAGTAGACCATAGTATAAATAAGTCAAATTCTGAAATATTTTGAAAATGGTTAGTGCCCTTTCCTCTGCAGTTCATTACATAAAGAACCAAGAAGTTTAAATAATGTGAGAAACGATCTGGGTTTCCATAAAGACAATACTCGCCACAACTTCTGGGTCAAAAATTCAAAAGTTTTCTCCTGCTATTACCAAACAGAGAAATGTCTTTCCTCTTTCTTGTGTAAAAAGCGCCACAGGTCATAGGCAGGGGAAGTGAAGGGGGGGAGATGAGTAAATGGGGTATCCTAGAGGGGGATCAGCTGCCTGAACAGTCAAGTTTCGAAGCATGAACGGGTGAGCCTGAATGCTGTACCGCTCCTCATCATCATTAGTAGCATACAAGAGTTCCCAAGAAAGGTTTGCCCACTGGCCTCGAACTCCCTCTCC